>NC_135896.1:77151456-77692382 GCF_964194155.1 Cetorhinus maximus
CTTTCTCCTGTATGGATAATTGTTTTATCATTATTTCAGACAATTGGCTGAACGAAGAAACAAATTGTTTTAGATGGCTTTGTCCAATACCATGCAGTCTTACAACCTTATATAGTTATTTAAGTATAACATTGTGTTTGATTTCAGGTGAAGAATAAATTAGATGGCTGCTATTATGCTGTTAAGCGCATCCTGGTGAATCCCACCAGTAAACATTTCCGCAGAATAAAGGGTGAAGTGACGCTGCTCTCACGTCTAAACCATGAAAACATTGTAAGGTATTATAACGCCTGGATTGAGAAACATGAAATCCAGCCCGCTTCGAACCCAACCACAGAAAACTTGCAACAGATTCCATCCTCACCTGAGTTGGACCATCAAACAAAATTGAGTTCGTCAGATGACATTGAAAAAAATGCCTCACCCCCAGTCACAACCAGTTCAGTGGAATGGAGCACATCATGTGAGAGATCATCGAGCATCAAATGCGCTGAGAGGGAGTCAAGTGATGAGGATGATGATGAAGAAGATGTGTTTTGTGCATCATTTTTGTAAGTATAGTGCAGAATTCGGTGGTTAGCTAGTATTTTTGTGAAAGGCAAATCATGTTTGGCTAACTTATTGGAGATCTTTGAGGAAGTAACAAGCAAGTTGGATAAAGGGGAATCTGTAGACGTGGTACACTTGGATTTCCAAAAGACATTTGATAAGATGCCACATCAAAAGTTATGACATAAAATAGCATAATAAATGGTGTAGGGGGTGACATATTAGCATGGATAGAGGATTGGTTGGCTAACAGGAATCAGAGAATAGGGATAACTGTGTCATTTTTGGGTTGACAAGCTGTAACTAGTGGAGTGTCACAGGGATCAGTGCTAGACCTCAACTATTCACAATCTATATCAATGACTTGGATGAAGTGACCAAATGTATGGTTGCTAAATTTGCTGGTGAACCAAAGATAGGTAGGAGAGTAAGTTGTCAAGAGGACATAAGGAGCCTGTAAACGGTATAGATAAATTGTGAGTGGGCAAAAAATTTGGCAGATAGAGTATAATGTAGGAGAATGTAAATTGTCCACTTCATTTGGCAGGAAGAATAGAAAAGCAGTATATTATTTAAATGGAGAGAGACAGCAGAACTCTTTATTCATTCACGGGATGTGAGCTTCGCTGGTTGGGCCAGCATTTATTGCCCATCCCTAGTTGCCCTTGAGAAGGTGGTAGTGAGCTGCCTTCTTGAACTGCTGCAATCCACGTGGTGTAGTTACACCCACAGTGCTGTTGGGAAGAGAGTTCCAGGATTTTGACCCAGTGACAGTGAAGAAACGGCGATATATTTCCAAGTCAGGATGGTGAGTGACTGGGAGGGGAACTTCCAGCTGGTGGTGTTCCCACCTATCTGCTGCCCTTGTCCTTCTAGGTGGTAGTGGTCGTGGGTTTGGAAGATGCTGTTGAAGAAGCCTTGGTGAATTCCTGTAGTGCAGGTACAGAGGGACTTGGGTGTCCTGGTACATGAATCGCAAAAATTTAGTATGCAGGTACAGCTAGTGATTAAGAAGGCAAATAGAATGTTGTTTATAGCAAGGGGAATGGAATATAAAAGTAGGGAAGTTTTACAACAGTCGTATAAAGAATTGGTGAAACCACATTTGGAGTTCTGTGTATAGCTCTGGTCTCTTTACTTAGGAAAGGATATAATTGCATTAGAAGCAGTTCAGAGAAGGTTCACTCAACTGATCCCTGGGATGATGGGGCCATCTTATGAGGAAAGGTTTGACAGGTTGGGCTTGTATCCGTTGGAGTTTAGAAGAAAGAGGGGTGACCATGTTGAAACATATAAGATACTGAAGGGACTTGACAGGTTGGATGCTGAGAGGATGTTTCCTCTTATGTGAGAGACTAGAACTAGAGGACACAGTTTACAAATAAGGGACCTCTTACTTAAGATGGAGATGAGAAATCTTTTTCTCTCAGCGTGTAGTTAGCCTGTGGAATTCTTTTCCCCAGAGAGTAGTGGGGGCAGGATCATTGAACAGTTTGAAGACCGAGTTAGATTCTTGACTAGCAAGGGAGTCAAGGGTTATAGCGGGTAGACAGGAAAGTAGAGTTGAAGCCACAATCCGATCAGCTATGATCTTATCAATTGGTGGAACAGGCTCAAAGGGCCGAATGGCCTACTCCTTCTAATTTGTAAGTTTGTATTTTTTGGATCTGATGTCAAATTGGCTTCTTGGTCGAGGGTACCATTTGCAAGCCATTTGAAGTAGCAGTACAGTGTAAACTAAGAGATCCAGTGGTTGCGAGGGCCAGTCTACTGTTCCAAATGTTGTTCCCCCTAAGGTTATTCCCTCTTTTCTCGTCTCTCCTGAAGGCATTAACTGATGCTGCGGTCGGGTCACAGATAACTGCAACTTTGTAATATTTTGCCTAGTAAGCTTGAATAGTGTGTGTTGAGGACTATTTAACTGGAACATCTCAGCTATATCCAATCATTTCTTCATCTGCAGTCCATGTGCACACTTTCCTATAGGAGTCACTGAATACAGAGCAGACGCATTGAGCTGCCTAATTTTCTTTTAAAAGGGAAATCAAGAAAAAAGCCATTCACTCAACTGTTTCTTTTGAGCACCCAGTTATCTGCAATGCTCAGACACTCATCACCATGCTGTGGTAGCAGAAAGCATTTATACAGCACCTTTAACCCAGTAAAATGTCCCAAGGTGCTTCACAGGGGCATTATTTCACAAAATGTCACACCAAGCCACATAAGGAGGTATTAGGACAGGTGACCGAAAGCTTTATCAAAGAGGTAAGTTTTAAGGAGCATTTTAAAGGCAAGATAGAAAGGTGGTGAAGTTTAGGGAGTGAATACCAGAGCTTAGACTAGGCAGCTGACCATCAACAGAGGGACAAAGGAAATTGGGGAAGCACAAGAGGCCAGAATGGGAAGAAAGCAGTGTTCGAGGAGGGTTGTAGGACTGGAGGAGGTTACAGAAGTAGGCAGGAATGAGGTCCTGGAAGGATTTGAAAACAAGGATGAGCTCAAGCTTACGGGGGGTGACAGATGTGAAACTGGCCAGAAGAACATTGGAGTATTTGAGTCTAGAGGTAACAAAGATACGGATGAGGATGTCAGCAGCAGATGGACTCAGGTAGGTATGGACATGTGCTATATCAGGGAAAAGCAAACCTCCAAACCAAACCCCCTTCCTTTAATTTAAAAGGGAGCAACACACAACCTACTCAAGCTCAGAGAACACAGGCAGATCAGCAACAATGAAAACTCAGGGATCCCCAAGAATCTGCAGGGGTACTGCTGGCTAAAGTCACACTGTTTGCAAACATGCAGCACCCGTATGTTTCCTGCTTGGACTGCCTTCCCAATTTGAGCATTGCCTTGGATGGTTCTTTGAAGCAAAGTGGGATGATACCCAATGCCCAGCAAAAAGTCCATCTCTCCAGTGTTCCTGACTGCGATCAGCCAGGGATTGAATTTGGCAGCTGCCTGGTTTCATGTTCCATGCCTGCATGATGCAAAGCTAGGTGGGGATGTAAGCTGTGAGGAGGGCACAAAAGAGGCTGCAAAGAGATATAGACAGGTTAAGTGAATGGGCAAAAGGTGATGGATGGATTATAATGTTGGGAAGTGTGAAGTTATTCACTTTGGCATCAAGAATAGAGAAAGCAGAGTACTTTTTAAAAGATGTGAAACTTTTAAATGTTGTTGTTCAGAGACTTTAGTGTACTCGTACAGGAAACACAAAGTTACCATGCAGGTACAGCAAGCAATGAGGAAGGCAAATGGCATGATGGCCTTTATTGAAAGGGGATTGGAATACAGGAATAAAGAAGTCTTGCTGCAATTATACAGATTATACAGGGCTTTGGTGAGACCACACCTGGAGTACTGGGTGCAGTTTTGGTCATATATGAAGGAAGGATATACTGCATTGGAGGCAGTACAGTGAGGTTACTAGATTGGTTCCTGGGATGAGATGCTGAGTAAACTGGGCCTATTATCCTTGGATTCTGAAGGAGCTTGACATGTTAGACACTGAGGGATTGTTTTCCCTGGTAGGGGAATCTAGAAAAGAGCACAGTCTCAGTGTAAGGGGTTTGATTATGTAAGACTGGGATGAGGAGAAATATTTTCACTTAGCGTGTTGTGAGTTTTTGTTGTCTACCTAGAGGGTAGGCAATGGGAAGAGTGTCCTGCAGTCAGCGTCACGGTGAAGCAGTCTGGGAAGAGTGTCCTACAGTCAGCATTGCTGTGAAGCAGTCTGGGAAGAGTGTCCTGCAGCCAGCATCATGATGAAGCAGTCTGGAAAGAGTGTCCTGCAGTCAGTTCTTGTAGAAAATAACAAGAGTGACATCACAAGACAGCGCGAGAGAATGGTGGAAAGATCAGAACCAGTCCGAGTGCGGGGAAGCCTCAAAAAGTGACGTCAGCACAAAGGTGGGAGCTGATTGGTGAGTAATGGGTAAGTTTTTTTCTCCAGTTTAAAATAGATTAAGATAAGGAAAGGTAATGTTTCTAGTTTTTATTTAAAGTACATAAATAATTTAACTTTTCTTTACTGTACTTAAAGTAAGGGTTTTTTTTTCAACTAGAGGCATGGCAGGGCAGCTCAGTCCTGTTTAATGTACCGCCTGCAACATGTGGGAAGTCCTAGGCTCTCCTTGCGTTCTGACCAACCACGTGCAGGAAGTGCCACCAGCTGCGGCTACTTGAGCTCCGAGTTTTGAAGCTTGTGCGGCAGCTGGAGGCACCGAGGTGCATCCGCGAGGCTGAGAGTTTCATGGATAGCACGTTTTTAGTCGTGGTCACCCCACAGCTTAAGGAAGTGCAGACAGAGAGGGAATGGGTGACCATCAGTCAGAAGAAAGGTATTGGGCAAGTAGTCAGAAAATCCCCAAGGTGCATTTTGCTTGGGAACCGTTTTTCAGTGTTGGAAAACAGTGAGAGTGACGGTTCCTCTGGGGAGTGCTGCCACACTATTGGCACTGTGAGTGGCTCAGCTGCACAGTGGGGCAGGAAACAGAGGGGAAGAGCAATAGTGGTAGGAGACTTGATAGTAAGGGGAACAGACAGGCATTTCTGCGGCCATATACGTGACTCCAGGATGGTATGTTGCCTCCCTGGTGCCAGGGTCAAGGATGTCACTGAACGGCTGCAAGGCATTCTAAAGGGGGAGGGCAAACAGACAGAGATTATGGTACATATTGGTACCAACGACATAGGTAGAAAGAGGGATGAGGTCCTGCAAGCAGAATTTAGGGAGCTAGGAAGCAGCTTAAAAATCAGGTATCTCAAAGGTAGTAATCTCTGGATTACTTCTGGTACCACGTGCTAGTGAGTATAGAAATAGGAGGTTAGTCCAGATGAATGCGTGGCTGGAGTGATGGTGCAGGAGGGAGGGCTTTAGATTTCTGGGACATTGGGACCATTTCTGGGGGCGGTGGGACCTGTACCAGGTGCATGGGTTGCACCTGAACCGGAATCGGACCAACGCCCTTGTGGGGAGGTTTGCTGGTGCTGTTCGGGGGATTTAAACTAATATGGCAGGGGGATGGGATCCTGAGAGGAGGTTCAGCAGGGGGGGAGATGCACAGCCAGAATTAGAAGAGAGAGCAAGTGAGCCTGGAAGGCATAGAAACTATAGGCCAGTTAAGGCACAAGGGAGTTTGGCAAGGTTGGCTGGTATTTATTTTAATGCAAGGAGTCTGACGAATAAGGCAGATGAGTAGAGGGCACAAATTAATACGTGGAAGTATGATGTCATTGCTGTCACAGTGACATAGTTGAGAGAGGGGCAGGATTGGCCACTCAATATTACAGGATATAGGGTCTTCAGGTGAGTCAGGGAAGGAGGTAAAAAAGGAGGGGGTATTGCAATATTGATCAAGGAATCAATTACAGCAGTAAGGAGGGATGACATCTTAGAAGGCTCCTCAAATTAAGCCATATGGGTAGAACTGAAAAACAAAAAAGGAGCAATCACATTGCTGGGCATGTACTATTGGCCCCGAAACATTCAAAGGGAAATAGAAGAGCAGATATGTAGGCAAATTTCAGAGGTGTAAAAATAAAAGGGTAGTAATAGTGGGGGATTTCAACTTTCCCAACATTAACTGGGTTAGTCATAGTGTGATAGGATTAGAGGGAGCGGAATTCTTAAAATGCATCCAGGAGAGCTTTTTAAGCTGGTATGTAGAAGATCCTACAAGAGAGGGGGCAGTCCTGGATTTAATTTTAGGGAATGAAGCCAGGCAAGTGGTAGAGGTATCAGTGGGGGAGCATTTTGCAGATGGTGATCATAACTCCGTTAGATTCAAGGTTGCTATGGAAATGGACAAGGATGGGCCAGAAATCAGAGTTCGAAATTGGGGGTAGGCTGATTTTAACAAGATCAGATATGATTTGGCCAGAGTGGACTGGGAACAGCTACTTTTAGGTAAATCAGCGTCAGAGCAGTAGGACTCATTCAAGAAGGAAATAGAGAGAGTACTACAGGGTCAACATATTCCAGTAAAGACAAAGGTTGGGACCAACAAATCTAGGGAACCCTGGATGTCGAGGGATATACAGGATTGGATAAAGAGAAAAAGGAAAGCTTATGGCAGATACTGAGGGCTCAAAACAGCGGAAGCCCTAGAGGAGCATAGAATGTGTAGGCGGGAACGTAAAAAGGAAATTAGGAGAGCAAAAAGGGGGCATGAAAAAATATTGGCAGGTAAAATAAAGGAAAATCCAAAGTTATTTTACAAGTACATTAAGTGTAAGAGGATAACTAGGGAAAGAGTAGGGCCCATTAAGGACCATAGTTGTAATTTGTGTGTGGAGCCGGAAGATGTAGGTAGAGTTCTAAATGAATACTTTGTGTCGATGTTCACAAGTGGACGACGTGGGTATGGAAATCAGGCAGAAGGATTGTGATATAATTAAAGAAATTAGCATGGAAAGGGTGGAGTTTCTAAGTGATCTGGCAGGCTTAAAAGTAGATAATTCTCCAGGCCCAGATGAAATGTATCCCAGAATGTTGAGTGAGGCAAGGGAGGAGATAGCAGGGGCGCTGGCAATAATTTTCAATACCTCTCTGGCCACAGGAGAGGTGCCAGAGGCCTGGAGGACAGCCAATGTGGTACCATTATTCAAGAAGGGAGGAAGGGATAAACCATGGAACTACAGGCCAGTCAGTCTAACCTCAGTGGTGGGGAAAATATTGGAAACAATTCTGAAGAACAGAATTAATCTACAATTGGAGAGGCAGGGATTAATCAAGGACAGTCAGCATGGTTTTGTTAAGGGGAGGTCATGTCTGACCAATTTGATTGAATTTTTCGAAGAGGTGACCAGGTGTGTAGATGAGGGCAATGCGTTTTACATAGTCTGCTTGGACTTCAAGAAGGCTTTTGATAAGGTCCTGCATGGGAGACTGATAACGAAGGTAAGAGCCCATGGGATCCAAGGCAATTTGGCAAATTGGATCCAGAATTGGCTGAGTGGCAGGAAGCAGAGGGTGATGGTCGAGGGGTGTTTTTTGTGACTGCATGTCTGTGTCCAGTGGGGTTCCACAGGGATCGGTGTTGGGTCCTTTGCTGTTTGTGGTATATATAAACGATTTAGACTTGAATGTAGGAAGGTTGATCAGTAAGTCCGCAGATGACACGAAAATTGGTGGGATGGTAAATAGTGATGAGGATAGCCTTAGATTACAGGAGATATTGACGGTCTGGTCAGATGGGCTGATCGGTGGCAAATGGAATTTAATCTGGAGAAGTGTGAGGTGATACACTTGGGCAGGACAAACAAGGCACAGGAATACACGATGAATGGTAGGTACCAAGGATCAGAAGGATCTTGGTGTGCATGTCTACCAGTCCCTTAAGGTAGTGGGACAGGTAGATAAGGTGGTTAAGAAGGCATATGGGATACTTGCCTTTATTAGCCGAGGCACAGAATATAAGAGCAGGGAGGTTATGCTGGAACTGTATAAAACGCTGGTTGGCCACAACTAGAGTATTGTGTGCAGTTCTGGAATCCGCATTATAGGAAGGATGTGATTGCACTAGAGAGAGTGCAGAGGAGATTTACCAGGATGCTGCCTGGGCTGGAGAGTTTTAGTGATGAGGAGAGATTGGATAGACTGGGGTTATTTTCCCTGGAGCAGAGGAGATTAAGGGGGGACATGATTGAGGTGTATAAAATTATGAGGGGCAAAGATAGGGTAGACAGGAAGGAACCTCTCTCCTTAGTGGAGAGATCAATAACCAGGGGGTGTAGATTTAAGGTAAGGGGCAGGAGGTTTAGAGTGGATGTGAGGAAGAATTTTTTCACCCAGAGGGTGGTGGGAATCTGGAGCTCTCTGCCTGAAAGGGTGGTAGAGGCAGAAACCCTTATTACATTTAAGAAGTATTTTGATGTGCACTTGTGATGCCATGGCACACAAGGCAATGGGCTTAGTGGTGGAAAATGGGATTTCAATAGTTGGGTACTTGTTCGACCGACGCAGACTCAATGGGCCAAAGGGCCTTTTTCTGTGCTGTCGACCTCTATGACTCTATGGTTGTGGATGCTCCGTTATTGAATGTGTTCAAGGCCGTTATAGACAGATTTTAGTGTGTCGGGATATAGGGAGCGGTGGGGGGGGTGAATGGAGCTCATGCCGATTATCAGCTGTGATAGTTTTGAATGGCGGAGTCAGCTCGATGAGAACCCTATGGATTAGTACTGAACCTATTTCTTTTATTATCCTTTTCCATGGAAATCACAAATTAAGATTGGGGGTTGCTTGATCATCACCCCTATCATTATCTCCAGATTAATCATTGAATTTAAAATATGTGAAAGTTATATCTGTTGTTTGTACTCGCCTATCAGTCACGAGGGTCAATAGTGCTGTCAGATGTGCTGTCAGCTCATAGAGCACAAAATCAAAAGTATGCACGTGGTGAATGCCGAGCTGGCTCAGGCTATTGTTATAAACTAATCCAAGCTTTTGTCCTTCCCTTATATGATCAGTGGCGCCCTCCAGTGTTGCCCTAATTAACTTTGTCCAAGGTTCAAACCCAGTACGTGCTGAATTAGTTGATCTTTTTTTTTTGTAAAAATATACTTTATTCATAAAATATCTTCAATCACATTCCAAACCATTTCAAAAACAACATTACAAGGGTACAATCCAGGTTAAACTTTTACAAAATGTATCACCAGGTGCATCAGTACAAACAATATTACAATCATTTACAGCCTTTCATTTTGATCTGTACAGCCCGAGGGGCTCTAAACAGTTCCCAGTCTCTCGGTGCGCTGTGGTAGAAAGGTCTTAGACAGCGACCCTTCCCCATTGCGCCTTTGCGGCAGCTGCCCCAAGCTTTAGTGCGTCCCTCAGCACGTAGTCCTGGACTTTGGATTGTGCCAGTCCGCAACAATCGGTCGGGGACAACTCTTTGTGCTGGAAGACCAAAAGTTTCGGGCAGACCAAAGCGCGTCTTTCACCGAGTTGATGATCCTCCAGCTGCAGTTGATGTTTGTCTCGGTGTGTGTCCCTGGGAACAGCCCGTAGAGCACAGAGTCCTGTGTCACAGAACTGCTCGGGATGAACCTCGACAGCAACCACTGCATCTCTCTCCAGACTTTCTTTGCAAAAGCACAATCCACAAGGAGGTGAACAACGGTCTCTTCCCCACCACAGCCACCTCGAGGGCAACGTGCAGAGGGGGTGAGCCTCCTGGCGTGTAGGAAGGATCTGACGGGGAGGGCCTTTCTCACCACCAGCCAAGCTACGTCTTGGTGCTTGTTGGAAAGTTCTGGCGATGAGGCATTCTGCCAAATGACTTTGACAGTCTGCTCGGGGAACCATCCCACAAGGTCCACCCTCTCCTTATCCCTCAGGGCCTCTAGGACGTTACGTGCTGACCACTGCCTGATGGACTTGTGGTCAAAGGTGTTTTTCTGCATAAATTTTTCCACCAGGGACAGGTGGTACGGCACGGTCCAACTACTTGGAGCGTTCCGCGGCAGCGTGGCCAGACCCATCCTTCGCAACACCGGGGACAGGTAGAACCTCAGCACGTAGTGACACTTGGTGTTTGCGTACTGAGGGTCTACGCACCGCTTGATGCAGCCACACACAAAGGTGGCCATCAGTATGAGGGCGATGTTGGGCACGTTTTTTCCCCCTTTATCTAGAGGCTTGTACATCGCGTCCCTGCAGACACGATCCATTTTCGACCTCCAGATAAAGCGGAAGATGGCTCGAGTGATCGCCATCGCGCAGGAGTCTGGAATGGGCCAGACCTGCGCCACGTACAGCAACAGCGAGAGTACCTCACACCTGATGACCAGGTTCTTACCCGCAATGGAGAGGGAGCGTCGCTCCCACATGCCCAGTTTCCTTTTCACCATAGCCACTCGCTCCTTCCAGTTTCTAACGCATGCCCCGGTCCCTCCGAACCATATCCCCAGCACCTTCAGGCCGTCAGCCCTGACAGTGAAGGGGACAAAGGATCGGTCAGCCCAGTTCCCAAAGAACATGGCCTCGCTCTTCCCACGATTTACCTTGGCTCCCGAGGCCAGTTCGAACTGGTCGCAGATGTGCATCAGTCTGCGCACCGACAGCAGATCCGAGCAGAAGACGGCGACGTCGTCCATGTACAGGGAGGCTTTTACCTGAGTGCCTCCACTGCCTGGGATCGTCACTCCTCTTATGCCCGGATCCTTCCTGATGGACTCGGCAAAGGGTTCTATGCAACACATGAAAAGGACAGGCGAGAGAGGACAGCCCTGCCTGACTCCAGATTTAATCGGAAAGCTATCTGTTTCCCACCCATTGATTGAGACTGCGCTACTGATGTTAGTGTAGAGCAGTTGGATCCAATTTCGAATTCCCTCCCCAAAGCCCATTTTGGAGAGCACATCCCCCATGTAGGTGTGCGATATTCTGTCAAAGGCCTTCTCCTGATCCAAGCTGATGAGGCAGGTATCCACACCCCTGTCCTGTACATAGGCAATCGTATCCCTGAGCAGCGCCAGGCTGTCAGAGATCTTCCTGCCTGGCACAGAGCAGGTCTGGTCAGGGTGAATCACCAATTCCAGAGCGGATTTGACCCGACTGGCGATGACCTTGGACAGAATCTTATAGTCCACATTCAACAGTGAAATGGGTCGCCAATTTCTAATTTCCTCCCTTTCCCCCTTGTGCTTGTAGATGAGGGTGATGATGCCTTTCCTCATGGATTCTGACATACTACCGGCCAGGAGCATACTCTCGTACACTCCTAGCAGGTCTGGGCCGATCAAGTCCCACAGAGCCGAATACAACTCCGCCGGCAAGCCGTCGCTTCCGGGAGTTTTACTCTTCTCGAAGGACTCAAGGGCCTTAGTCAGTTCATCAGGAGTTAGCGGTTTGTCCAGGCTCTCCCGCGTACTGTGGTCTAAGACCTCCGTGATAGAGGACAGGAAGGACTGGGAGGCCGTGCTGTCCGTGGGCTTCACGTCATACAATCCGGCATAAAAGGATTTGCTGATCCTCAGAATGTCGGACCGTGATGACTTTACTGAGCCGTCTTCTTCCTTCAGGCTGCTGATCACAGAGCGCTCTCTGTGTACCTTTTGGAAGAAGAAACGTGAGCACGTCTCATCCTGCTCCACGGAGCGGACCCTGGAACGGAAGATGATCTTGGAGGCCTCCGAGGCAAAGTGCGAGGCTTGCTGGCCCTTCACCTCTTGGAGCTCCTCCTTGACATCGACCCCCATCGACTGCAGCCGGAGCAGATTCTGCATCTTTTTCTGGAGTCGGGACATTTCCCTCTGTTCCTTTCTAGCTTTCTGGGTGCCTTTGAGGATGAAAAACCTCTTGATGCTTCCCTTGATCGCTTCCCACCAGTGTGTCAGGGACTCAAAGAGGGGTTTCACGGTTCTCCAACCTTTGTAATCCCTCTTGAGCTCCTCAATGTTCTCTGGGGTCAGCAGTTGCACATTTAGCTTCCATGCCCCCCTGCCCACCCTCAGGTCCTTCTCCAAGTGGCAGTCCGCCAGTAGGAGGCAGTGGTCAGAGAAGAACACCGGCTTGACCTCGGTGGATCTGACTGTGAATGCACGGGACACAAACAGGAAGTCTATCCTGGAACGAATGGACCCGTCTGGCCGCGACCAGGTGTATCTATGCTGCGCTCCGTCTGCAGGGTTGCTGAAGACGTCGTGCAGCTTGGCATCCTTAACTGTTTCCATCAGGGATCTGGACGTAGCGTCCAATCTGCTGCCGGCCCTGCCGGATCGTCCAGCCGCATCGATGATGCAGTTGAAGTCACCGCCCAGAATGACCGGCCTGGAGGTCGCCAGCAGCAGTGGGAGCTGCTGAAAAACCTCCAGCCGCTCAGCCCCTTGTGCCGGGCCATACACGTTAATTAACCGGAGTGGAGCGTTCTTGGCCAGGGCAATAGTTGAGGTGCCTTGGTTCAAATGGTCACACTCTCATCTTTGAGTCAGGAGGTTGTAGTTTCAGACCCCATTTAAGGTTTAAGCATATAAGCTAGGCCAGCACTTCCCAGGCTACTTTTTAATACGACCCCATTTTAACACTTGCATATTAACTCGACCCCAAATGCCAACAAAAACAAAACAGCAATAAAGCAGCATAGTAATATTCAGTATATAATAATTAAAGTTTGAATTTTATAGATTAATATATTAAACGTAATATAATTATGAAAATCCCGGGCCCTTTGTGACCAGGCTGCTGCTGGTTGCTAAATCCACATCCGCCTCCATCACTGCTGATCTGAGAAGTCGCTCCAGGAAACCTGTGACGTATTTACTTAGACAAATAGTTATGTCACAGCAGTTCTGGTTAAAGCCATTGCAGCTGAACAAAGTTTCCAGTGCCAAGAGTTTGTCTTATTGGCTACTGCCTCTACAATATAATGGTGCGAGTGATAAACTTGATTTTATTTCTTGCTACCCCATTTGCTGTTTGTTGTGCATGCAAATTGGTTGCAACGACATCCTACATTACAACAGTGGCAACCCTTCAAACTTAATTGGCTGTGAATTGCTTTGGGATGACCTGAAACATTATAAAAAGATACTTCCATCTTTAACTGGACGTAACATGCTTGGGTTGGGTAGGGGGAAAATAATTTGTCCGGGTCCTAATCCTGGTTGATATGCAGAGACCCCTGCTGGAAAGGGAGCATGTATGGAGTTTAAGTGAGGTTAGGTTCTGGCTCAGCAGCGATGCCTCTGATTGAATAACTGCCGACATTTGTTTGTCTAGGATGTCTGCTTGATTGGCATTCCGTCCAGCAGCGTAAACGTTCACTCCGTCCACCTCTGGCACAGGGGCTGCAGTGTGTATCCTACCTAACAGCATTGTGAATGTACCTAAACGTGGACTGTGGTGGTTCAAGAAGGCGACTCACCACCACCTTCTTTTAGGGATGGGCTATAAATGCTGGCCTTGCCAGCAACACTCTCATCCTGTGAATGAGTTTAAAAAAACGCATGCAAGGAATGCTACTTTGTATGTAAATAAAAGCCTGTGTCAGCTGGTGAGGAATGGAAAACATTGAAAAGAAGTAAAACTAAAATGAAAGCTACCTGTCAGTGAAAAAGGGCCCTCTGTTCAAATTGGCCTAATATCAATCTAGCTTTTATTTAATCAAATTTCCTTAATTTTCATGTCTTAATTCTCTCGTCATTGTCTGACTGCCTTTCTCCATTCTTGTTCATCTCTCTCCCTCTCTTGGCTAATGGTGAATTCTGAAAATAGCGTAAAACCGTTGTGGGTCCTTTTTTCACCTAGTGGGTTACAGGGATGCTACTCGAGAAGAATGAAAATGCACAAATTCTTAACAAGAATATCTATTAGCAATAAGTTTTTTCAATAAACTTTTTTTGTAGATGAAGTGGGGATGGGTGGTAAAAACACCCTTCTAATTTATAATTTTGACAGCAATTCAATTCAGGCATCTGTGAAGCCAGCTCCTGCTTGTCCTCTTTTTAACCTTCTCCTCTGTGGGTGGCCTCCCTCAGCACTAAACAGTGTGGTAGGTCGCACTAAGCTCTGTGGTAGGTCCTTGCTTTGTCCTGCCTGTAATGAGGAGGGTTTGCTGCCAGACCTCCTCACAAGCCTGCGCAGCAATTTGCTGTCAGTGTGGCTGGCTGACCGACCTGCCTGCTGGACGCTATGGGAGGTCCAGTATGAATCTGGTGTATTTGCATATCCTATTACGCCAGTCAGCTGCTTAATGTAAGCCAAAATCTTTAATTGGGGGACTGTATTGCATCATAAATATTAAGCTGCAATTTTTTTTAGAATAAGCAGTACATAACCATGTTCTTAAAGTTGGGGGAGCAATGGTGAAAACCCGTGAGTGTTACTAAGGAGCTGAATTTTTCCCAGGACAAACAGTGCCTGTGGTGAGTGCAGAGCCTTGTAGTTGTCTTTGTTCGCCTGAGTCTGCTGGTTTATTCTAAAGGTCTGCACTGGAAGGTTTTGTTCTTCTGTTTTATTTAGTTTTTTTTTGTTTTTCTCAGTTTTGGGTGCTGTTTGTAATAGACTAGTTGGTTAAAACCTATACTGTTTGTTTCTGTAATGTCAATTTGCAGTTTTTACACATGCTTGAACCCTCACTGAGAATAACACATTGACAAGTGCTATAGGGGTGTCTTCCACAGTCCAAGTAGACAAAGTTTCACGCATTAGTTATTACACTTTACAGAAATATGAATGGCAACTTGTCATTTATGCAGAAGCCATTGTGGAGGCTGTGGAGAGTGAAGAGTTGCATAGGAGAAGAGAGGCAGCATTTTAAAATGGAAGTGAATGAATGTCTTCCTGTGATATATGTTGGCAATCAATATACACGTGGTCAGTGTATGCTGGATTGTTAAATTAATGGCTACAATAGAGTCCATCTCGAGTGTTTGGAACATCCACTGCATGGTGGAACAGTAAGCTGAATAAAATAAACAGAAGGTAAGTTACACTGGTGGCAGGGAGTAACTGCGATGAGTTCTTACTTGAGTGCTACCATTTGTTTCATTGTATAAGCAGAACTTAAAGAAACAAGTTTTGTTTGATGTGATTGGGTGGTAATACTAGGCTTGACCAGCAGAAATCCAGATGGTGTAAAGGCAGAGCAGTATATTAAAGTTCTGTGCCCATTTTTGTGCAGCCTAGCTGAGACTGCACACCCCCACCTGTGTGCTGGTGATGCTCTGTGACTCTGTGCCCTGGAGTGTACTGCAACATCCTTAAGCATACAGTGCTGGAAATGCACAGCTGGTCAGTCAGTGATGGAGATGAATATTCCAGCTGAGATCCTCAGAACTGGTCACATTGAAGATATTCATGAATGTTGACTCACCCAATACAATTCCAAAATTTGAGGTATTTATTTTTGATTAGGGTACATTGGAACATACAAATTAGGAGCAGGAGTAGGCCATTCGGTGCCTCAAGTCTGACCTGTCATTTGATAAGATAATGGCTGATCTGAATGTGGCCTCAACTTTACTTTCCTGTCTTCCCCCATAACACTTGACTCCCTTGTCAATCTAGAATTAATTGTAACCAAAAGCCACTCAACACAAAATTGACAGGATTGGATTGGACACGTGTTTTATACTTTGACTGATTTATATCCCACTGATGTCATTTAATCCTATTTAAATTAAGTTTAATAGATTTTATTTAATATTTGTGCTGTTGGAAACAAACCTTCTGATACTTGAAGAATTTGAGTGAATTGTGAATATGGTTCTAACAAAACAAAATTCCAAATTGTATAAGCAGAAAAGTTTTGTTCTTTGCCTGATTATGCTCATTGGATTCAAAGTGTCCAACACCTTACTTTCTTAAGTGTTTTTTTTACTCCATGTACTCTACTGTCCATGTAAACATGTCATGCTGTAATTGCACCCTCCACCCAGTTGAGCATATGAACATACAAATTAGGAGCAGGAATAGGCCACTTGACCCCTCGAGCCTGCTCCACCATCAATAAGATCATGGCTGATCTGCTTGTTACCTCAACTCCGCATTCCCAACCTCAATTCCACATTCCCACCTACCCCTGATAAAATAGGAACATAGAAAATAGAAGCAAGAGTAGGTCATTCGTCCCTGCGAGTCTGCTCTGCCATTCAGTATGATCATGGCTGATCCTCTGTCTCAACACCATACTCCTACTCTCTCCCCATACCCCTTGATGCCTTTAGAGTCTAGAAATCTATCTATGTCCTCCTTAAATATATTCAGTGACTTGGCCTCCACAGCCTTCTGTGGTAGAGAATTCCACAGGTTCACCGCCCTCTGAGTGAAGAAGTTTCTCTTCATCTCAGTTCTAAATGGCCTACCCCGTATCCTGAGATGGTGACCCTGTGTTCTAGACCCCCCCAGCCAGATGAAACATTATCCTGCATGCAGTCTCTCCAGCCCTGTTGGAATTTTGTACATTTCAATGAGATCCCCTTTCATTCTTCTAAACTCCAGTGAATACAGGCCTAGTTGGCCCAATCTCATCTCATACGACAATCCTGCCATCCCAGGACTCAGTCTGGTGAACCTTCGCTGCACTCCCTCTATAGCAGGTATATCCTTTCTTAGGTAAGGAGACCAAAATTGCACTCAGTATTCCAGGTGTGGTCTCACCAAGGCTCTACACAGCTGCAGTAAGATGTCCTTGCTTCTGTACTCAAGTCCTCTTGCAATGAAGGCCAAAATAACCATTTGCTACCTTAACTATTTGCTGCATCTGCATGCTTGCTTTCAGTGATTGGTGTACAAGGACACCCAGGCCCCTTTGTACATCAACATTTCCCAATCTGTCACCATTTAAATAATTACCTGGAAAAACTCAGCAGGTCTGGCAGCATCGGTGGAGAAGAAAAGAGTTGACGTTTCGAGTCCACATGACCCTTCAACAGAACTGAGTGTAGTTAGGAGAGGGGTGAAATATAAGCTGGTTTAAGGTGGGGGGCGGGGGGAGAGAAGTTGAGGGTGGGATGGTTGTAGGGACAAGCAAGCAATGATAGGAGCAGATAATCAAAAGATGTCACAGACAAAAGGATCAAAGAGGTGTTGAAGGTGGTGATGTTATCTAAGAAAAGTGCTAATTAAGAATGGATGGCAGGACACTCAAGGTACAGCTCTAGTGGGGGTGGGGTGGAAAGACTGACAAGTCACATCTTCCAAACACATTTTCCAAACACATCTTCCCTTCACCCCCCCTGGCGGCATTCCGTAGGGATCGTTCCCTCCGGGACACCCTGGTCCGCTCCTCCATCACCCCCTACTCCTCAACGCCCACCTATGGCACCTCCCCATGCCCACGCAGAAGATACAACACCTGCCCCTTCACTTCCTCTCTCCTCACCGTCCAAGGGCCCATACACTCCTTTCAAGTGAAGCAGCATTTCACTTGCATTTCCCCTAACTTAGTCTACTGCATTCGTTGCTCCCAATGCGGTCTCCTCTACATTGGAGAGACCAAACGCAAACTGGGCGACCGCTTTGCAGAACACCTGCGGTCTGTCCGCAAGAAAGACCCAAACCTCCCTGCCGCTTGCCGTTTTAACACTCCACCCTGCTCTCTTGCCCACATGTCTGTCCTTGGCTTGCTGCATTGTTCCAGTGAAGCCCAACAGCACCTCATTTTCCGACTAGGCACTTTACAGCCTTCCGGGCTGAATATTGAATTCAACAACTTTAGATCTTAAACTCCCTCCCCCTATCCCCACCCCGTTTCTTCCCCCTCCCTTTTGTTTTTTTCAATAATTTATATAGATTTTTCTTTTCCCGCCTATTTCCATTATTTTTAAATCTACAACTAATACCTTGTCAGTCTTTCCACCCCACCCCCACTAGAGCTGTACCTTGAGTGTCCTGCCATCCATTCTTAATTAGCGCTTTTCTTAGGTAATATCACCACCTTCAACACCTCTTTGATCCTTTTGTCTGTGACATCTTTTGATTATCTGCTCCTATCACTGTTTGCTTGTCCCTACAACCACCCCACCCTCAACTTCTCTCCCCCCGCCCCCCACCTTTTTCCAGGTAATTCTGTTTTTGTTTTGGATTTCCAGCATCCGCAGTAGTTTTTTGTTTTTAACCATTTATATCATACTGTGGCATACTGCTTTTCCTACCAAAGTGGATAACTTCATATTTATCCACGTTATAACCTTTCAGCCCCTTGCTTATCAAGAATCTTAAAAATTATCAAGAACCTTAAAAATATTCAAAGACTCTGCTTCTACTGCCTTTTAGGAAGAGAGTTCCAAAGACTCTCTACCATCTGAGAGAAAAAAAATGATCTTCATCTTTGCCTTAAATGGGTGACCCCTTATTTTTAAACAAGATTCTCCCACAAGAGGAAACACCCTTTCCAGATCCACCCTCTCAAGACTCCTCAGGATCTTAGACATTTCAATCAATTCGCCTCTTACTCTTCTAAACTTCAGAGGATACAAGCCTAGCCTCTCTAACCTTTCTTCATAAGACAACCCTCCTATCACAGGTATTAGTCTAATAAACCTTCTCTAAACTGCCTCCAACACATTTACACCTTTCCTTAAATAAGGAGAGCAATACTGTACACAGGACTCCAGATGTGGTCTCACCAATCTCGTGCATAACTGAAGTATAACCCCTCCACTTTTGTATTCAATTCTCCTTGCAATAAATGATAACATTCTATTAGCTATGCTAATTACTTGATGTGCCTGCATGCTAACCTTTTGCGAGTCATGCACTTGGACATCCAGAACCCTCTGAATCTCAGAGTTCTGCAATTTCTCACCATTTAGTTAATATGCTTCTCTTTTAGTCTTCCTGCAAAAACAGACAATTTCACATTTAGCCACATTATACTCCATTTGCTAGATCTTTCTTTGCCCACTCACTTAACCCATCTATATATCTTTGTAGCCTCCTCCTGTCCTCTTTACAATTTACTTTTCTACCTATCTTTATATCATCAGCAAATTTAGCAACCATACCTTCGGTCCCTTCATCGAAGTCATTTATATAAATTGTAAAAAGTTGAGGCCCCAGCACTGATCCCTGTGGCACACCACTCCTTACATCTTGCCAACCAGAAAATGACCCATTTATGCCTACTCTCTGCTTTCTGTTAGCTAGCCAATCTTCTATTCATGTTACCCCCTACACCATGAGCTTTTATTTTCCACAATAACCTTTGATGTGGCACCTTACCAAATGCCTTCTGGAAACCTAAATACAGTACATCCATCGGTTCCCCTTTACACACAGCACATGTTACTTCTTCAAAGAACTCCAATAAATTGGTTAAACATGATTTCCCTCTCATAAAATGATGTTGACTCTACCTGATTACCTTGAATTTATCTAAGTGCCCTGCTATGATGTCTTTAATAACAGCTTCCACCATTTTCCCTATGACAGATGTTAAGCTAACTGGCCTGTAGTTTCCTGCTTTCTGTCTCCTTTCCTTCTTGAATAAAGGAGTTACATTTGCTATTTCCCAATCTAATGGAACCTTCCCATAATCTTGTGAATTTTGGAAAATTAAAACCAATGCATCAACTATCTCATTAGCCACTTCTTTTAAGGCCCTAGAATGAAGTCCAACAGGACCGGGGATCTTGTCAGCCCACAGCTCCAACAATTTGCTCAGCACCACTTCCCTGGTGATTGTAATTTTCCTGAGCTTCTCCCTCCCTTCCATTTCCTGATTTACAGCTTTTTCTGAAATGTTACTGGTAACCTCTATAGTGAAGACCGATGCAAAATATCTGTTCATCTGCCATCACCTTATTTTCAATTATTAATTCCCCAGGCTCACTTTCTATAGGACCAATGCTTACTTTGTTCACTCTTTTTTAAATATCTAAAGAAACTTGTACTATCTGTTCCATATTTCTCACTAGTTTTCTCTCGTACTCTAATTTTTCCCTCCTTATTAATATGTCATACCCTGCTGTTTTTTATATTCTATTATATTTTTATATTCTGTCCAATCTTCTGACCTGCTACCCCATCCTTGTGCAATTATATGCTTTTTCTTTAAGTTTGATACTATCTTTAACTTTTTTAGTAAACCACGGATGGTGGGTCCTCCCTTGGAATTTTTCTTTCTCATGGGAATGTATCTATTTTGTGCATTCTGAAATATCCCTTTAAATGTCTGCCACTGCATCTCAGTGACCTATCCCTTAACCTAATTTGCCAATTCATTTTAGCTACCTCTGCTTTCATGCCCCCATAATTGCCCTTATTTAAGTTTAAAATATTAGTCTTGCACCCACTTTTCTCTCCCTCACACAATGTAAAATTCAATCATATTATGATCGCAGTTACCTTGGGATGCCTTCACTGTGAGGTCATTAATTGACCCTATCTCGTTGCATAATACCAGACCTAGTGTAGCCTGCTCTTTGGTCGGCTCCGGAACGTGCTGTTTTAAGAAACTATCCTGAAAATGTTCAATGAACTCCTCATTTAGGCTACCTTTGCCTATCTGATTTTTTCATTCTATATGTAGATTAAAATCGCCCATGATTATCGCCGTACCTTTCTGATAAGTTCCCGTTATTTCTTCCTTTAAACTCCATTCTATTGTGCGGGTACTGTTAGGGAGCCTGTACACCACTTCCACAAGTGACTTCTTGCCTTTGTAATTTCTCATCTCTACCCAAGCAGCATTTACATCCTGGTGCCCTGAACTTAGGTCATCCCCCTCTATTGTGCAAATACCATCAATATTTAACAGAGCCACCCCTACACCTTTCCCTAGCTTCCTGTCCTTCTTTAATGTCATGTACCCTTCAATATTCAGTTCCCAATCTATGTCATCCTGCAGCCATATCTCTGCAATGGCTATCAGATTGTACTTATTTATTTTTATTTGTGCTATCAGTTCATCTGTTTTGTTTTGAATGCTATGTGCATTCAGATACAGAGCCTTTAGTTTTGTCTTTTTATTATTTTTGTAACCTCTAACCTTATCTGCTGATTTACTCCTAGATTTGTACTCTCTATCCCTCCCTGTCACAGTCTGTTTAATATTTCCCATATTAGTACCTTTCTCTCTTGCCTTGTCTCCACTCTTTTGATTTACCACACCTTCCTAAATTTGATCCCTTGCCCCCACTATTTAGTTTAAAATCCTCTCTACTTCTCCAGTTATGTTCGCTAGAACACATGGTCCCAGCATGGTTCAGGTGTAGACTGTCCCAACAGTACGGCCCCGCTTTTCCTAGTACTGGTGCTAATGTCCCAGGAACCAAAACCCACTTCTCCCACACCAGTCTTTGAGCCATGCATTCATTTCTCTAAACTTACGTGCCCTATGTCAATTTGCACATTGCTCAGGTAATAACCCAGAGATTATTACTTTTGAGGTTCTGCTTTTTAATTTGGTGCCTAGATCCTCATACTGACTATGCAGAACCTCTTTCCTCATCCTGCCTACATCGTTGGTACCTACGTGGACCACGATGACTGGATCCTCCCCCTCCTACTCCAAGTTCCTCTCCAGCCCTGAGCAGACATCCTGAACCCTGGCACCAGGCAGGCAACACAGCCTTCTGGACTCTCACTCTTTGCTGCAGAGAACTGTGTCAATCCCCCTCACCAAACCGTTCCCTACTACCACTACATTCCTTTTTGCTCCCCCCACTTGAATGGCTTCCTGTACCACGGTGCCATGGCCAGTCGGCTCATCCACCCGCAGATCCCACTCTCAACCAAACAAGCTGAAAGAATCTCAAACCTGTCAGACAAATGCAAAGGCTGCACTCTTGCCCTCTGGGTACCCTTACCTGCTTCACTAGCAGTCACACCCTCCTGTCCCTGACCACTGACCAAATCAGAAGACCCTATTATAAGGGGTGTGACTGTATCCTGATGCAAAGTATCCAGATAACTTTCCTCCTTCCTGATGCATTGCAGTGCCTGCAGCTCAGCCTCCAGCTCAATGACTCCTTGAGCTGCAAACAGTTACTGCAGACGTGTTTGCCCTAGATCACAATGGCATCCAGGAGCTCCCACATGCTGCAGCCATGACACATCACCTGCCCTGCCATCCTTAATGTGTTTTAATTAACTATTTAATTATTTTATTCAATTATTTTCCTTTTTTATATGTTTTATTAACCTTACCACCAGTTTGTATACTATTTTAAACCTTAGGAATAGAATAGACCATAACCACTTACCGTATACTCACCAGATACTCAGCAAAAAGCTAGCTTCTTCCCCAGTAGTAGAGCAAGAACCAATTCCTACAGGGTGAAAAAGTTAGAAAAAGCAAAGGAGCACCTCCTTCTCCTAACTCCCTCACTCACCCAACTCCCAGCACTCCTGTTCAAAGTTGCATTCCAGTGCTCAGTCGCACAGAGCTCCAGTAGCAGAAAAAACAGTTTAAGTTGGTTTCCTTAATTAACTAACTTCAACTATTCTCTAGTAGAGAGCTTGTATATCCCCGCTTAAGCCTGAATGAAATTTAGAATTTAAACAGTAAGTTTCAGTTGGATGTTAAATACAAACAAAATTAGATTTTCAGAAGAGATTAAGATTCTCTAACTTACCCAACTCCCAGCACTCTTGTTCAAAGTCGTGCTCCAGTTTCAACAATTTTCATTATAAGTATAGACATAGAAATTTTATATATGATGGAAATCTCAAAATGGAAATATAAAACATTTGTATGACTGTTAAGTTAATTTCCTGATCCAATTCCTGCCCTTTAACCACTCTAACCTACCTAACAGCAATGTGGGTGTGCCTAGACCGCTTGGGCTGCAGCGGTTCAAGAAGGTGGCTCACCACCATCTTCTCCAGGGCAATTAGGGATGGGAAACAAATGCTGGCCTAGCCAGCAACACCCACATCATGAACGAATAAAAAAAACTTTTACCTGAAGAGTAGACTTGGTCTTGAATCCCTATGTGTAATGTAATGTTCAACTGCCCTTGTGAATTTGCAACAGGTGTCATTGAACAATGATCCAGGTTGGTTGATTCCTGACCGTTCCTTCTGCCAGCCCAGCCAAGAAGCACTTCAGCACCCTTCTAGCTGATATTAGCTGCCATGAACGCGAGTGCACAATAACTCTCCCCTGCACAATTGTGTACGATATCTGCTGGGACATGTACCCATCAAGCCAGTGCAAAGGATAGAATTCCATGTTTTCACCTTTGCTTTGGACTACTTCAAAGAGAGAAATAAGGCCATCACAAAACGAGCTACAATGGCATAAAACGGCTTAATGTAGCACAGTGAATCCAGCAATATCTGTGCTTGAAGTATTGGGATTGTGGGTGTCAAACTGCTTGAAGAATTATGTCTGTTGTGATTAAATTCATGAAAATTATAATGCGGTGGGGTGTGGTTTTGATCATTTTTAGGATCTCATTTCAGCCTTTTATTTGTTTGCCAACAGTGCATGGAATTCTGTATTAAATATGCTCTGTTTCTACAGACCAGTTGACATTGATTCAGACAGCGACATCATCTTTGAGAACGGCAATGGAAACAGCAACAACGGCCCTGTGGTGAGGAGTTAGTATTTTACTCATGAATATTGTGCATTTAAAAACAGAAAATGCTGGACTCAACAAAATCGACAAACTGTTCCAGGACCAGATGAGAGCACGAAGCACCATTGCCATTTCAATTCACCATTTTGCTCTCATGCCCGTCCTTGGCCTGCTGCAATGTTCCAGTGAAGCCCAATGCAAACTGGAGGAACAGCACCCCATCTTCTGATAAGGCACTTTACAGCCTTCCAGACTTAACATTGAATTCAACAATTTCAGATCATGAACTCTGTCCTCCACTTTGATCTTTTTGAATTTTTTTTCCCCAGCTCCCTACAGGGCCATCTGTAACTTATTCTTATATTTTGCTTTCACAGAGTGCTGACCCTTGTCCTGCTATTAACACAGTCTGCTATCTTACATTTATGCCACTATGAGCACCTTCTTTCATCTTTTACACTACCATTAACAGTCCCCTTGTTTAGTGTCCATCACATCTTTGCCAGATCTCTCCTCGGCCTCCACCTATCCCTGACCTTCTATTTTGTCCACCTGCTCCAGCATCTCCACCTCCCCTTCAACAGTATAAGACCCATCACATTTCTACTTCTCTTCAGCTCTGAAGGAGAGTTATATGGACTCAAAACATTAACTCTGTTTCTCTCTCCACAGATCTTGCCAGATCTGCTGAGTTTTCCAGCATTTTTTGTTTTTATTTCAGATTTCCAGCATCTGCAGTATTTTGCTTATATATATTGTGCATTTAGTCAGCTTGGCTCAATTTGGACATTTCTGCCTTGAGTCAGACTGTTACGGATTACAGCCATTGCACTGCCCTGTCCCTGTTGTTCAGATTTTACTTCATTCTCTGAAATTTTGTTTTAACAGTGACTGTGGATGACAATATTGACAGATGTGACTCAGAAGCATTACTGAGTCTAATAGCATGAACGAGCTGGATTAATAGACAGTCAAAATGACCAGAACCCTGTAGCTTCTTATATTCCTGGCTATCTGTTGATATTCAGCTTTCTTTACACTCCTGGTCTCAGTACTTTATCCAAGTGAGATCCCTAGTGATGTCAATAAGCCCGCTGAGTCTTGAGGGCTTTTACAAAACTAAATCAAACATTTATGATTTTAAGCACATACATAGGTCTACAAATTACTGCTAACTTCTAGCTCCCCTAAATAATCTGACTTCCAGTGTGTAACTGGCAATAGTAAAAACAAATAAATTTCAACAGACCCAGGCAAAGCACACAATACCCTGAACAGTGATATTCATAATGAGTTTTCTTAGCTTCAGTTCCTGTAGGTAGCAACTTGATACTTAGAGGCTGGAGGCTTTTCACACTTGTTAGATCTTAGATTTCCTTCTCCTTACACAACCTCAGCTCCTTTAAACATGTTTCTCCCTTTTTAGTGTAAATCCCATTGTTCCAATATGCCTTTGCAACTTTACTTTTTCCATAATATAAAATCTTTCATAGTACTCATATTATCAGTAATCTTTGGGAAAAATAAACACACTGTTTGGCTTAGCCTTTTACGGCTAGGTGTAACACCTTACCACCTCTTTGAAATTCACTACTCTGGGTTTATCTAAAAATGCAAATGTTCCTTACACCTCACATTCTAAAACTTAGCAATGTTTACGTATTTAGCATTTCAAACCTTTTGAACACTCAAAAGCTCCAGGCTAGCTGTCTCTAACTCAATTAAATCCCCCACGCTCACATCCACACAGAGAAACTAATCCAAACCCCACTATTAACCTACCTTTACAATAAATCACAATAATATTATGAAAATGATTATATTTTCATGACCCATCACAATTTAGTCACTGCATTTGTGAAGGGATGCCTTTGTGATAACAGTAGCGGCGGAGATTGTAGCGATGGTGTCCGGCCACCAATGCACAGTCATGGGAATTGGTACATTCAGTTGCCAATGTAAGTGCATGGTAGGAATTTGAGATCCATTTTAAAAGCTGGTTCTCTGCTCCCACCATGCTGTGCAAAGCTGTCATAGTTAGCTTTGAGCTGGAACACAGTATTCTCAATATTCCTCTGGCTGATATATAACTATATTTGACTCGTGTTACATCTGAGCTAGGTTTGTTTGATAGCGAGTGTATAAAGTGTGAGAGTTTCAACCATTTGTTTGATCAGCTTTATTTTGGTGTATTAACCTCCTGTCCAAAAATCCTATCTGACAAAACTAAACAGTAGATGAAATCACAACACTGAATTTTTGAATGTTTAATGGGTTGACAGCAATTGCTGTTTAAACAGAATCCAGAGTATAGCACTGGGCCATATGGGCTACGTTTGATTGCCGACCTGAGTTAGCTGATCTCAGTTGGCTGCACCTTTTAATTAGGGAGAGCAAAACTCAGGTAGCCTTTCATGTGTGATCACAATTCATGGTCCCCCAAGTGGATGTTGGTTGAGTACATGACTGGACTTGGCCACGATGCCCTGCACAGTTGAACAGTCCGTTGATTTTCATTTTCTAGGCTTGCATGCAAAGAATCCTCACTTGTGTGTGGCAGCAGAAGGCTTCTGGCACTCCTGAACTTATATTCCAGTGAGTGATGGCCTCTCCAGACTGGAAGGGTGGAGTTAGAAAACCTTTTCTCTGGAAGATTTATTTTGGGTACCAGAAATGAAGTTTAGTTTGAGGCTGTATACAGTTATGGAGCAGGTATTATGTCAGCTACCTTAGAGTTGACTTGTCGCCATTGGCAAATTGTCTATAGCCATCTGGATGCAACCAACATCAAGTGCCATCCCAGACCACAAGATCAGCTCTGGTGCAACCACTTGTATTTATAACATTGGATGATTTACCTTTATGGTTCAGGTTATACTGTCTGTGCCCATTTGGGCACCATCTTATAATGATGCTGTCTCTCTTCTTTAGGACTTCCGACCCATTGTCTTCTTCTCATCCTTTTCTGAGCTGGTATGTGAATGCAATGAGTGCTGTGAGAATTGAATGTTGTAGTGGCAAAACATTTTAATTAAGCGTAATGTACATAAAGCTGCAATGACTTGTGAATAGTTTCCCAAATGGCCAGATCCCATAGGAAAGTGATAAGAATTCATGAAAATCTAAGCCAGAAGCGTTCAGGAAGTAGGTGTGTGTGTATACCTGTAGAAAATGTTAGGGTTGAAACTTAACTCCCCAAATCAGGTGGGTTGGGGTTGTGTCAGAGGTTACAATGTAAAAAACCTGGAACAGGAACTGAACCAGACCATTTGAGCTTTTCATGGAGGTGGAATGAGGGGTGTATAACCAACTTGCCCATTGGATGTTGGTTGGTCTTTTAAATATCATGAAGCTGTATTTTAACAGTGATTCTAATTTTAACTCATGTTGACAGGGTCATGGGACTCTGCAACTTAAAGGAGGTGAGAGGTGTTGAATCCATGAGGTAAATGCCTTTACTCCTACGACCTCTCATTCACTCCTTCAATACCTACTGTTAAAGGCTTTGACCCTCTGAAGCTGACTTTCCACCCAAAAAGCTTCCAGTTTGTCAATCAGGCAGGAACCCTAATTAAATGAGCCCTGCAGCTAAATTCTGCAGGACATTTGGGAAATCAGTTCTTTCGATTTTCCAGACCTCTCAAAAGCTCTCCCGCACAGAACTCGCTTCCAGGCTAAAATCAGGCCTAGAAGCATGCAACACAGAAGGCGTCCATTCAACCCAATGAGCCTGTGCTGGCTCTTTGGAAGAGCAATCCAGTTAGTTCCACCACCCTTCTCTTTTTTCTGTAGCCCTGTAAATATTTTCTTTTCAAATATATGTTCCAGTTCTCTTTTGAAAGATACTATTGAATCGGCTTTCACCACCTTTTCAGATAGTGCATTCCAGATCGTAAAAACAGTTCCTGTTTCACTCCTGGATTTTTTTGCCAATTACTAATCCTCCTGTCATTGGAAACACTTTCCCCCATCTACTCAATTAAAACATCTCAATTTTGAATATGAAATATTACATCTCCCCTTAACCTTCTGTGCTATAAGAAGAACAATCCCAGCCAATTGAGACCAGGTTGTTTGCAGTGTGGAGGGAGAGCAAAATGGGGAAGATTATAATGGAGGCCAGGTGGGGTTGGGGCAGGGGGAGATCATGATGGAGGCCATTCTGGGAGGGAGATGTATTATTGAGTTGAGGCTTTTGCCACTCCCCAGAGGTAACATAAGCAAGAGGCCTCAGCTGAGGTTTCCAAGAACAAGTTCTCTGAGGCCTCAACTGTTAAAGTTCAATGATTCAGGATTATAGTTCTTGTAGGCAGGTAGTGATGACACTCCTCTCATTGTTTTTTAAAATTCATTCATGTGCTCTGGGTATCTTTGGCAATGCCAGCATTTATTGTCTAGTCACCATTACTTAATTTACATTGTCTTTCATACTTTATACATCTGTGGTGATGTCCTGGACCTACAAGTACTTTGTCTTGGGTTCTCAGTAAAAATGTACTGATTAGAATTTATTTTACAAAGTTCCCCCTCTCCTTTAATGGTTTAGTTGGTAAAGGCTGAGTAGCTGAGTCATACTGACCAAGAGGTTCCATATTTGGAGCTCAAGTGATCTCAAGTTAGAGGGAAAAGTCATTTGTGAAGTTGCCTGTTGTCCAGTGGTTGTTGACGAAGTCCATGTCTGTAACTATAGGATGAGGACCGGATAATATCCATCAGGTTGGAGCTACTAACTAGTGCTTACCAGTCTAAGCTTGCACATGAAACATGGTTTTTTTTGTAAAGTACGGAGGTCGAGTTGGCACCTATGACACTATACAGTTGCATGAATCAGCATTTTGACAGGTGACAAGATAGGCAAAAAAAATCTAATATTTATCTGTCTACTGCCTGCACCTTAGCAAGAATGTGCCCTTTTTTCTCATTCTCGTAGCAACTTAAGTGTAATTTATGTTTTAGTTAATGCCTCAGACTACTTTAACTGCAATCTGATAATGTCTTGTATATTCTGTGATTGTTGATCTGCAGGGCAGGGAAGCTGCAAATGCAAAGAATCCTGACATTGAAAAAATGGAGAAGGCAGAGGTCATACTGGTACCACAGACAGTGCACTATCTATATATTCAGGTAACAGATTCAATCCAGACTCTACACTATTTATATATTCAAGTAACACTGTACTCCAGATTGTGCAATATTTATGTTCTGGTAATACCATGACCCTGACTTTTGTGCTATGTGTATATTCAGGTAGCATACTATACCCACAATGTGTATATTCAGGTAACATATGTATGTAATCTGAACAACAGTTTACTCAAGTCAGATGATTCAGTGCTGAAGACTGCTTATTGTTACAATGCACCATGCCACCTACCACTTGGAAAGGAACAACCTAAGCCCCCTCCTGTGCCATGAATCCTGCCTGACACCGACTGGATATATTTTATTGACATTGTACATTTCAGATTAACTGGGATCATGCTGTGAAAATTGACAACAGCATTTATAGTATCAACATAAGTGACTACAGATCAGATGTAATTAATTTCTGAAGCAATTTGGGACATTCTGAAGATGTGATAAACCACTTCATTACCTCTTTCTTTTTCTCCACCTATCTTTCTTTCTCTCTATCTTTGTGTACACAAACCAAATAGGCAAGTATGGCCATGTGGAAGGTCAGGTCAGGTGAAATAGTTCCTGCATCTGCCAGACCTAACAGTTGTGAATTTCCTTGGGAGGAGTAGGGGTGGAGTTCCTGATTGGCTGCCAGAATGCCATTTACATGGTGTTTAGATGGTAGCTGGATGGGAGAAGTCTTGAGGAGATTTACAGAAAATTTCTCCAGACAACAAGATCCACCCCTCCAGGAAGGAGTTAAAAATACAGTAACTCCACAGCCAAGAAAAGAAATACAGTAACTTTACAACTGCGCTAAACGTAACGCCATGTGAGTGGACTTCAGTAGACATGAGTATGTGCCCCTTGACATAAAGTTAAACAATTATTCCCTGACAGAGATGAAGACCTTGAAAATCCTGGGTATACACATTCAAGCTGACTTGAAGTGTGGTGGTCAAGTGAATGGTATGCTTTTAAAAAAAAGATAAATATAAATAGATAAAAGCAAAATACTGTGAATGCTGGAAATCTGAAACAAAGTATTTGAGTATAAATATAAATAGATATTCATTCTCAGATCCCTCATCCCTTTTACACTCCCTGCCTGTGACCTGTTGTTAATGTAAACCAGCTACATTACCTTGGTCAGTTACGCTGTGCCTGTGTGTGCCCCTGGCCTCACACACGCACAAACCACCCGAATCGAAAGAATACAGAAGCGCACGCTGAGAATGATCTTAAGTCCTCAGTACCAATTGTATGACAAAGCCCTTCATGTTGCAAAGCTCAAAAGTCTACAAACAAGAAGAGTTAATATTTGTGCTAAGTTTGGGAAATCCCTTGTGCAATCTACACAATTTCAGAACTGGTTACCCCACCAAGCCCAGAACAATCAAGGCAACTCAGAAGTTTGATTAAATTCAACCCTGTAAGATGCAAGACTGATGTATCCCTATTCCTTACATGGTTTGAGTCCTCAATGCAGTACTTAAATTATGAAATTTATATGCTCTTCAGTGCCTATAATGTAGAAATGGTGTATTGGTTTGTAATTTTATTATAATTTTAATTCAACATTACCCTTTTTAATATCCCATCCACCATTTCCCTGTTACTTGCTGAATCTTTTTGTCTATTTTTGTTACTACATGGTTGTTCGATGTTTACATGCGTTTAACCTGATTACTTAGTCTATATATGAATTTTTTAGTGTAAATTACACTGCAATTCAGCCTTTGGGTTACATGTGATTTCTTGAAGTAGATACCGTTATTACTATTTTGTAACCAAAAATCTTTGCATGTTATGAAGCATAGCCCATCTGCCAAAATGGCTGAGAGATCAATAATTGTGATGGTGAGACTGCCTTGCTTTTGAGTTGCAGCTGTGAGATTTTGTGGATATAGTTCAGTTAAATAAATGGCTTTGCAGACCACCCAGTGACTTGCATCCAAGTTGCTGAATATACAGAAACATTGCTACATGACTTACAAATGATAGACTTTATTTTCTTGGCTTCGTTTAGATGGAATACTGTGAGAAAAGCACTTTACGAGACACAATTGACCAGGGACTGCATAGAGATATCAACCGTCTCTGGAGGCTGTTCCGGGAAATCCTTGATGGACTAGCTTATATCCATGAACAGGTTAGTTTTGCTGAATGGCTCTTTATAAGGGATCTGTGATATCTAATATATATAAGCTTCCAAAAGGCTTTTGACAAAGTTCACATCATAGGGATCCAGTTTAGAAGTTAGAAAGGAATAATGACCGTTAAAACTACTTGTGCAGAAATATAAGGCAAGTGCATTGACCATAAAGCTAAAAATTACATAGCTAGAGAGTAAGGTCTACAGCACAGAAACAGACTGTTCGACTCAACTGATCAATGTCGATGTTTATGCTCCACGAAAGATTCCTCCCACCCCATTACATCTGACCCTAACAACATTTCCTTCTATTCCTTTCTCCCTCATGTATTTTATCTAGCTTCCCCTAAATTGCATCTATGCTATTCATCTCAAATACCCCTTGTGGCACCGCATTCCAAATTTTTAACGCTCTTTAGCTAAAGATATTCTCCTGAATTCCATATTGGACGCACAACAAATGGAAACATTTCCCGTATGCCTAGCCTATTAAACCATTTCATTATCTTAAAGACCTCGATCAGGTCACCCCTCATCAAGCTAGAAAAAAGATAAGCTAGCATGCTCAATCTTTCATGATGAGCATATTCTCTAATTTCTGGTATCATCCTTGTAAATCTTTTTCACACCTTCTCAAGTGCCTTTTTATAAAATGAAGACCAAAACTGTGCATAGTACTTAAGTATGGTCCAATCAAGGTTTGAGGGTAAGTCTAACATAACGTTTCTGCTTTTCAATTCTATCCATCTAGATGTGAATCCAAGTGCTTTGCTTGCCTTTTTTTGGCTTTATTAACCTACATCACTAAGTTTCATGATCTGTGTAACCCCATCCTTGGATCCTTTTGCCCCTCTGCTCCATTCAGACTTATTATTCAAGCAGCATGTGGCATCCTTATTCTTCTTACAAAAATACACCACATTATGCTTATATTAAAATTCTTTTGCCAATTGTGCATCCATTCTGCAATTTTATTAATGTTCTCCTGCATTTTGTTGCATTCTTCCTCAGGGTTAGCTATGCCACCCGATTTGGTGTCATCTGCAACTTTAGAAATTGTACTCTGATCCTCAAATCTAAATCATTAATGTAAATTGTATTGTTTTAGCACCGATCTCTGTGGAACACCACCTCTCCTTTGGCCAGGTTGACTAGTTACTCTTAATCACTACATTATTTTTCTGAATTGTAGCTTGCTATCCATTTTGTTATTTATCCCCTAATTCCACTGGCTCCGATTGTAGTCATGAATCTACTATGTGGTACCTTATTGAAGGCCTATTGAAAATCCAACTGTATTAATTCTATAACTTTACCCTTGTCTACTCTTTATTACTTCAAGGAATTCAATAAGGTTGGTCAAGCATGAACTTGCCTTTTAAAATCTGACTACTCTTGATTTTCAGTTTTTGGATGTTTCTCTGTTACATCCTTGAGTAAAGATTTCATTATCTTTCCTACCACTGATGTTAAGCTAACTTGTCTACATTTCTGATGAGAGGCCACAGACCTGAAGAATTTAATTCTGTTTATCTTCCTACAGGTGCTGCCTGACTTGCTGAGTATTTCCAGCATTTTCTGTTTTTATTTCAGATTTCCAGTATCTGCAGTATTTTGCTTTTGAACATTGAAATATTTGGTTCTAGAGGTAACAAAGGCACGGATGCGGGTCTCAGCAGTACATGAGCAGCAACAGGGATGGAGATGGGTAATGTTATGGAGCTGGAAGTAAGGCAACTTTGGTGATAGAGAGGACACGGGGTTGGAAGCTCACCCAAGGGTCAAAAAGGGTGCCATGGTTGTGAATAGTCTGGTTCTGCATCAGACAGTGAGCAGCGAGTCTGGTCAAGTCAAGAGCAGGTTAAGTAGGCCAAGAAGGGATACATCACCATGGTCACAATTACATAAGATGTTATTTGTTTCTTTGATGAGAACTATTTTATGGTAAGGGCAGAGACTTGATTGAGCATTTCAGACCTTGGAAAGATGGGCACATATTTGGGAGGTGACAGCATGTCCGAGGACTTTGGAGAGGATAAGGAGGTTGGAGATGGCACAGCAGATTCAAGGACAGAGGAACCAAGGATGTTTTTTTTGGGGAGGGTGATGATGGCAGATTTGAAAGGAAGAGGGACAATATCTGAGGAGAGGAAACTGTTAACAATATTGGCTAACATGAAGGCTTGGAAGGAAAACAGATGGTCAGCAGTTTGGTGGGAATAGGGTTGAATAGTTGAGCTTGGAGAGAAACGAGAGAAAAACGTGAGTTGAAAGCTAGGTTTCTGGCAGCGAACCTTAGAGAAACTTCAGCGTGGCGGTCCAAGGGAAGGAAGGGAAGTGAAAGAGGTAGCTGAATGGCTTGTATCAATCCTAGTGAGAGAGAATTCCATGAGCTCTTTGCACTTGTGTTGGAGGTGAGGGTAGAGGGGACAGGGAAGAATGATTTAAGAAAAATATTTTGTAGTGAAGAGTAGCAGGGGGTATCCTTACATTCCAGGATGATCCTGGAATAGTGAGCAGGGCTGAGGAGAGATGGTGCATCTAGCCAGATTTGGTGATGAATGTCTAAACTATTTGTCCGCCATCAATGTTCAAGCCTGCATTCCTTGGACGTAAGGGTGTGAAGATGGGAATTATATGGGGAAAGACCAGGGTGAGAGAGAGTAATGGTTTTAAAAGCAAAACATGAAATTTCAGAAATGACATATTTAAACATTTTCAGTGGGAAGAGAGAAAGGCAAAAGAGGGAACCAGACTTGCTTTGCCTGAATCCAGTTTGAATCTTGACTAAGGTATGAGGAATCGCGGGTTCCAGTTCTGCTGATGAACCTCTGGGCTCACCCTGTCCTGACCAGCTGTTCTGTTCTCTTTATATTTCAGGGTATGATTCATAGGGATCTGAAACCTGTTAATATATTTTTGGATTCCAATGATCACGTGAAAATAGGAGATTTTGGCTTAGCCACAGATCATCTTTCTAATGTGGTAAGAAGTGACTTGAAAAGGAATTAAACATAACGTGTCTCACGATAGATTATGAAGGAAGCACTTTCTGTTTATGATGCATTGTGTGGTGCAGTTATGTCTGTGTTTGGGAATGAATATGTGTTTGCTGTGTATACTTTTGGGGAGATGTTGTTCTCTGGCACACTCACTAAATTTATATGTTGTGATCAAGGAATTTTTAAAAACATTTTTAAAAGATTAAAATCTAGGACATCTAGTAGCCTGAAGTTTTACAATTACTTTGCAATCCTTTGTCATCCTCCTGGCAATTGCTGTCATCCATCTGGTACACTTATGATGGGTTTCACTGTCTTTGTTTTGTTAGATTGTGAAGTGCCTCATCTATTGGGAAGAATCTGTCTCTCTCTCTAGAGCAAGATACATTGCCTGCTGGCTCTAGAAACTGGAGGACGAGTCTAGGTCTTCCTGGCCTGCTAGCTGAGAGGTTGCTCATCAATTTCAGATGAGTGGAAACTAAGAATGTTTAGTTAGAGGAAACTGCTGTTGGCCAAATGAGTTTGCCCCTTTCTGACTGATCAAGTCCATGTTAGCAATCTTCCCATCAGTCTTCTCTTAATCTCTTCTCTCCAGAAGCTTTAAATATCTGCTCAGAATGTTTATGCTGTCCATTTTAGCGTCTTTCTCATGAACTTTGTTACCCATCTTTTATGTTTTTGGTAAAAAGGTTCTGACAAACTTCCCTTCTTCCTCCTGATTTTCTGATTTTTAAAAAAAACTTGAGTTTCTGGGATATGAACTGCCTTCATGAACTAGGAACTAGGTTGTGACTACTAAAGTTCAATTAATCAGTGACTTGGCCAACAGGAAATTTTAATCCTATCCAACTTGACTATCTGGGCATGTCGCAGTCCTGCAAGGTCAGTTATCTGACCATTGCTCAACCAGTCTACCAGGGTAATGCTAATGTTGGTATTTCATCAGTAAATCCTGTTCACATTGATACTCTTGAGGATATCACTTGTCTGTTAAGTTGCTGCTTGTAATTTCTACTCGAAAGTAGAAAAGATGACAAGTTTCCTAAACTTGGCTTGTATTCCTGTGATTTTAAAAGGTACTTAGAATGATAAAGGGATTTGGTAGGATAGAAACAGATAACCTATTTCCTCTGGTGGGGAAATCCAGAACAAGGGGACATAACCTTAGAGCTAGGATACTCAGGCATGAAATCAGGAAACACTTTGTCACATAAAGGGTAATGGAAATCAAGAACTCTGTCCCCCAAAAGGATGTGGATACTGGGCTAATTGTAATTTTGAAGACTGTGATTGATAGATTTTTATTAGGTATGCGTATCAATGCGTATTGACCAAAGGTGGATGAATGGGGTTGAGATATAGATTGGCCATGATCTGATTAAATGACAGAACATGCTGGAGGGACTGAACTGCCTTACTCCTATTCCTATGTTCCTGGAGGTCTCTTCTCTAAATAAAATGTGCCCAACTTCCATAATTTCTCCTCATACATTAAGTTCTTGATACTGCAAATTCTATTCCTTCCTAGTATGTCTACCTTAAGAAACCACAAATAAAAACCTTGATTTTAAAATATTCTTTCCCACAGGCAGGTGACAGGCAGGAAACAGATGGCAGTGGATCTATTCATTTTATCAAACCTGACCCAGCAGGTGAGGCTGTCTCCTGAAGCATCATGTCAGGATACCACTGGATGGCATCGAGGATGGGTTGATACTGACTTGCGTTCTAGCTCTCACATAGCCACCTTGTGGCCCATACAGTGCAGGATAAGTTAGAGTTAGGAACTAGTTTGTGACTAATAGAGTTCAATTAATCAGTGACTTGGCTAACAGGAAATTTTAATCCTATCCAACTGGACTGTCTGGGCATGTCGCAGTCCTGCAAGGTCAGTTATCTGACCATTGCTCAACCAGTCTGCCAGGGTAATGCTAATATTGGTATTTCATCAGTAAATCCTGTTCAAATTGACACTCTTGAGGATATCACTTGTCTGTTAAGTTGCTACCTGTAATTTTTCTCTGCCTGAGATGCTTTTTAAAGTGTCAGTTTGACTGAGTTGGGAACAATTTTGCCTCCTTGTGTCTTGTGAATTCAAATTACATTTTGTGATAGGGGCAGGATATTGAGGTCGGGGGGCAGGATATTGACGTCGGCGAGCAGGGGGGCAGGGCCCACTTGCTGATGCGTAAAGTGACGCGGGGTGACGTCGGGCGAAACTCCCAACATCACCCCGCGTCATTTCAATTTTCAGGTCGGCAGGGGCGCAACTGAATCAGCTGTGCGCCTGCCGACCTGTCAACGGCCAATTGAGGTAATTTAAAAAGTAATTGCACTAGTTAAAGGACCTGCCCATCCAACCTTAAGGTGGCGGGCTTCAGAAAAAGCATGAATCCTCATCCGTGGGCAGGATGAGGTTTCATGTAGGTGTTTAAAAATTTAATAAAACTTTAATTAAAAGTGATGGACATGTCCCAACTATGTGACAGTGATTACAAGAGATTACAAATCTCTTCTCAGATGCAAGATAACTAGACATGGAGCAATTATAGGAAAAGGGTTAAGGATGGCATCCAAAAGCTCCAAATCCCCCATTCTAGTTCTGTATTTCTGCTTTGGTTCCTGGAATCATTGTGAATAACACAAAGTTACAGCTCAGCATTTGTTTCAATTACAGGGAATCTGACTGGAATGGTTGGCACTGCCTTATACGTGAGCCCTGAGGTACAGGGCAACACCAAAGCCTCCTACAACCAGGTAATACATTGTGTTATATATCAAGAACATAGACAATAAATACCAGGATTACTTACTGGGCTGAATTTTTCCGTCGGTGAGCAGGGGGCGGGGCCCGCTCGCCGACGCGAAAATGATGCGGGATGATGTCGGGGGGAACCCCCGATGTTATCCCGCCCCATTTAAATCTTCAGGAAGGCGGGGACACAGCAAGATCAGCTGTCCACCCACCGACCTGTCAATGGCCAATTGAGGCCATTGACAGGATAATTAAAGGACCTGCCCGTCCAACCTTAAGGCTGGCGGGCAGGCCAGGAGCCCCGGCGGGCTTCTGAAAAAACATGAAACCTCATCCACCGTCGGGATGAGGTTTCATGGAGGGTTTATTAAAGTTTGAGTGAAATTTATTAACATGTCCCATCTCATGTGACATTGTCACATGAGAGGGACATGTTAAGGATTTTTTAATTTTTCTATTTTTAAAGTTTATAAAGCTGTTGGCGATCTCTCTGATGCAGCACTTAGCCTCAGGGAGATGTACGCTCTTTCGCGTACATGCGCGAAAGAGTGCACTCTCGCATTTGGGGAATCCTCCCCTGTCCGCACAGGAAGCACATAGCTTCCTGCCGGGCATTACGCTGGGTGGGCCTTAATTGGCCCGCCCACTTAAAATGGCGGCAGGGCCCGCTTCTCCGGTGGGGATCGGCTCCTCGCCCGCCGGAGATTGGGTCGGGCCCGCCCGCCCGACAGGCAGAAAATTCTGCCTGCTGGCTCTCGTCAGCTGCTTGTCTCCTGGTGAATGGCTTATTCTCTAAGTTTCACTATCTGTACTCTACCTCTGTGATTGTCACATAATTCTGAGGCGTTTACTTTGGCAATCTGAAAGGTTTGCCCTTGTCTCCTACCTTGTCCAGATGGGGTTAGTTTGGCACACTGTTTGGACTGCTGCTGAGGTCACGTCACTGGGAATAGAGCCTGCAATAGTGGGGAATTCTAAGCCACCTGTGCTCGATGAGTGGTGACATTGCACCCCTTTAGCTTTGTTTGGCAACTGTCCTTTTTGCTGGCAAGGTGACAGCCTGAGCTGAGTTGGGGCCTGCTCAGTTCTCTTTAAAAAACAAATCTCATAAGGGCACATGTCTGACAAGAAGTTTATTTACAGCTGTCCTAAACCTGTCCTCACCAACTGTTAGCTGGTATTTAATAGAGCTATTAATTTTAAAAGAAAATCTGTGCATGAAATTCAAGAATTGCACTGTGTAGCAGAAGGTGATAGCCTTTTGTCTTTGTGCACCATGTGTGGCTTCAAATGAAAATATTGGGCATATCAGTGGATCGGAGTGTAGTGATCTTGTTTAAGCCGGGTTGGGGGGGTGGGTATTGAAACCTCTTGGAGGAATGAATAGGCTTTAGAAAAAATTGTGACATTTAACAGAGGGGCAGGTGTAGGGCGAGCTGTCGTGCAAAGTATGTCACGTCAAGAGAGAACAGTGACAATGGTATCATTGGAAAAGTAGTATGTTGTAAAAGTGAATATTACAGAATATATACTGCAGACTAATGTCACCAGAAACATTTGTGATCTGTCATTATTGTCCCATCCTATTTATTTGTGTGTGTGTTACTTCATTAAATTACAGCTAATTTCCTGCCATTTGTTCCAGAAAGTGGATCTCTTTAGTTTGGGAATCATTTTCTTTGAGATGTCGTATCATCCCATGGACACCGCATCCGAAAGGATCTTTGTACTCAGCAAGCTACGAATGGTAGGTGCTAACATATTGACCCTTAATGGAGATATATTGGAATCCAACTCATTGTAACCATCAGTAAATTCCTCTCTGCCTCAGAGAAATAACCAGGTTGTGTTTTCAATTTCGGTAAGACTGTCCAAATTGTAATATTAGGTTGATATTCAAGAATGGTAGGAAATCTTCTCACTGTCTATTATATGCAGTTCTGAGTGAAAAGAGTTTGACCATTCTTAATCTTGTTAGTTTGGTGACTCATAATCTTATTTTTAATCCTCAGAGATATTTGTGCTCCTCCAATTCTGGCCTCTTGAGCATCCCTAATTTTGATTGCCCTGCCTTTAGTGCTAGTGCCTTCAGTTGCCAAGGCCATAAACTCTGAAATTCCCTTTTTAAGTCCTTCTACCTCTCATTCCTTTTTTAAGACAGTTCTTTAAACCTACCTCTTTGACCAGCCTAAGGTCTCCTTATGTGGCTTGATGTCAAATCTTGTTTCTGAATGCTCCTGTCAAGCACTTTATGACACTTTTCTCGATTAAAGATGGTATATAAATGCAAGTTGTGTTGTTCCTAGAGACACACTTGGACAGTAATCCATTGAAGTGATACAACAGGACAGTGAATTGCACAATGTTTAGATAAAATATATGTAAAACAAATAAAGTACATCTTAAATAAATGTACTCAATATTTCGCAGTTCAATAAACATTGTTAAACTGTCCCTCATTCAGAAGTGCTGGTGGGGTGCTCTTCTGAGATTTGAATTGAGACTTTGAACCAGAAGGGTCATTTATTCTACATCTGACCTGGCAATGTTTGGGGCATAGTGAATGCTAATAAGAGAAAAGCAACCCAGTACCTAGCACTGGCTTCCCTCACCTCGGTGCAAAATTTGGAACAAAAATATCATTGTAAACGTGAGGGGGTGCGTGTTTGGGGAAGTGGTGATGGGTGGTGAGCGCAGAGAGCAAATATTGGTAGGGAAAAGACATCACAATCGACTCAGATCATGTCTATGTGCACACAGGATTGATTGGACTGTCTGGTTAAGGTGAGGAGTTGCAATATGAGGGCATCTTGCACTGTTCTGTCCACAAATGACAACACTGAAAAGCCCTGTGTACTCTCTTGGGTTTTGAGGATTGCAGTGGTCCACCTAGGAGTTTGGGATAAATGCCCACTTGCCCTTTGAAGGAAAGTACCTTGTTTTTCAGTTTATTGATGGAAGTGTCTAATCTAATTAAAGTTACCTTTTCCTCTCCCAGCCCACGATTGAGTTCCCTGAAGATTTTAAAGCAGAAGAATATTCAAAACAGGTACAGCTTTTGCCTCATTGACTGTTGTATGCACTGTTGTGAGAATGCCTCTGGTCTATAGGTTGTAAGGTGGGCAGTTTCTTTTTCAGGAATGGAACACAAGAACTTCTGAAGCAGACATGAACCATTTACCAGAAAATTACCAACTCATTTTGTTGTGCCACTCAAAGAATTTTCTAGGATTAGCCAAGAGCTAGGGTAAGGTGACCTCAAACCTGAAAAGCAATGCGCAGTGTCACATTCTGAAAACAAGACAAAAGTTAGGACATATGGAGTCAGGTGATAAATAACTGAATGGATAGCAACTTGGCTGAAAAATAAAAAGCAGAGTGTTGGGATAAAGAGTTATTATTCAGATTGGAGGAAGATACAAAGCTCTGTTCTACAATTACTTGCTGACTCCATTGTTGTTCACAATTCACAATTTGATTTGGGAATGTGTAACTCGATATCAAAACTTTCAAATAATACCAAACTGGGGCACATGGCTAATGCTGAGCTAACCCTCCATGGTCCCATTCGTCCTGTGTAATCCCCTCCAGTCCCTTAACTCTCCAAGATATCTGCGCTCATCTCTAATTTTAATTACTCCACCATTGGTGGCTGTGCCTTCCGTTTCCTAGGCCCTATGCCCTGGAATTTCTCTCCATACCCTCTCCATTTTCTCTACCTTGCTTTTCTCTTTTTAAGACCCTCCTTGAAACCTACCTCCTTGACCAAGGTTTTGGTCATGTGACCTAATATCTCCTTGTGTGTCTTGGTGTCATTTTATTTTCTAATGCTCCTGTGAAGTGCCTTGGGATGTTTTATTACTTTGAAGGTGATATATAAATATAAGTTGTTGAGGAAGAATGCAACAAAATACAAGATTCTAGAAAACTTCCAGACTGGGTAGTTAAGTGGCAAATTAACTTTGAATTGATACACTTACACCTTAGAAAATTAAAAAGAAAACCTGAATGTCGTTGAAAAGCAAAGGCTGAGAGGCGACTGAATAGAAGTCTTTAAAATTATGAATGGGTTGGAAAGGGTAGATGCAGAGAGAATGTTTCCACTTAGAAAATATAATACTAGGGGCTATAAAGACAAGGTAGTTACTAATAAATTGAGTAGAGAAACAAGGAGAAATTTCTTTACTTGGTGGTCAGACCGTGGAACTTGATACCAAACAGTTTTTAAAAATTCTTTCACAGGATTTGGGTATTGCTGGCTAGGCCAGCATTTATTGCCCATCCCTAATTGCCCTCGAGAAGGTGCTTGTGGGTCACTTTCTTGAACCACTGCAGTTCATGTGGTACAGGTGCACCCACAGTGCTGTTAGGGAGGGAGTTCCAAGATTTTAATCCAGTAACAGTGAAGGCATGACCATATAGTTCCAAGTCAGGATGGTGTATGGCTTGGAGGGGAAGTTGCAAATGGTGGTGTTCCTATGCATCTGCTGCCCTTTACGTTCGAGGTGACAGAAGTCGTGGGCTTGAAGGTACTTTTGAAGGAACTTTGGTGAGTTGCTGCAGTGCATCTTGTAGATGGTACACACTGCTGCCACTGTGCATTGGTGGTGGCTGAGGTGCCAGGCAACCGGACTGCTTTGTCCTGGATGGTGTTGGGTTTCTTGAGTGTTGTTGGAGCTGCACTCATGCAGGCAAGTAGAGAATATTCCATCACAATCCTTACTGTGCCTTCCATATTGTGGGCGGGCTTTGGGGAGTTAGGAGGTGAGTTACTCTCTGCAGAATTTCCAGCCTCTGATCTACTCTCGTAGCCATAGTATATATAACACCTTGGTTGTTGATAGTGGGGGATTCAATGATGGTAATGCAATTGAATCTCAAGGGAAGATGGTTAGATTCGCTCATTGGAGATGGCACTTGTGTGGCGCGAATGTTACTTACCACTTATCAGCCCAAGCCTAAATGTTGTTCCGGTCTTGCTGCATATGGACACAAACTGATTCAGTATCTGAGGAGTTGCAAATGGTACTGAACATTGTGCAATCAACAATGAACATCCTCACTTCCTTCCTTATGATGGAGAGAAGGTAATTGATATGAAGCAGCCGAAGATGGTTGGGCCGAGGACCCTGCCCTGCTGAACTCCTGCTGTGATGTCCTGGGACTGAGATGATTGACCTCCAACAACCACAACCATCTTCCTTTGTGCTAGGTATGACTCCACAGTCCGGTTGACTGGCACCTCATCCACCACCGGCGCACAGTGGCATCAATGTGTATCATCTACAAGATGCACTGCAGCAACTCACCAAAGTTCCTTCAAAAGCACCTTCCAAGCCCACGACTTCTATCACCTTGAATGTAAAGGGCAGCAGATGCATAGGACCACCACCATTGACTCCAGTTTTGCTTGGGCTCCTTGATGCTACACTTGGTCAAATACTGCCTTGATGTCAAGGGCAATAGCTTAGATGCTTTCAAAAAGAAACTTGATAAATGCATGAGAGATAAAGGAAATTAAAGATATACTGAAAGACTAAGATGAGGCAGATGGAATGGGAGGCGGTTTGAATGGTATATAAATTCCAGCACAAACAAGCTGGGATAAATGGCCTGTTTCTGAGATGTGTATTCCGTGTAATTTGATGGCATGTGTAGCAGTAATGTCCTATATCCATAATGCAAAAGTAACATTGTGACACATAGGCCCATAATTTCAGATTCCGGAGCAGTGTATCTGGGGAGTGACAGAAAGATGCGTTGGGTAACAACCCCCCCACCCCATAATTCCTAAATCCCTCCCTGCCATGAATGCATCCACTTGTCCATTGAATTCATTTATACTGTTTCACCTCCTTGCTAACTTATTTCACGACTACTGCCCTTCAGTTTTTTGCATGATGTCCTTTCTTACTACTAACTTGCTAATTTTATCTTTGTGTCACCTGCTATTAGAGTTGGCCCACAATGAACAAATTCTCAAATAAACTTTCAATTGCCCTCATATGTTTAAAAACTTAAATTGGGTGACTTTTAAGTTTCCTTGAGTGGGTAGAACTTGTAATACATGTGAGGCCACTGTTAGAACTCAGCCATGCAGTGAATGAGAGACATATTACATCTCATTCATCTCCAGTCCAACATCCATAGTTTCAGTCTGCTCCTAAATAAATGAACACAGATGCGTCCCTAATTAATCCCACCACCAGAAAACCCATTAAATGCCAATTGATATACAGTTAACAGCCACTACATTCTTTCAGGTCCTTACCCCACTACATCTCACTTAGCCTTTTGCCTACACCACATTGCCTCTTCTATAATCGGTGCACCTCATACACAATAGTAATAAGTTGATATTAAAATTCAAACTGCACAGGACTACATGGAATATGACATGAGGTGAGCTTATTCTGCAGCCTTTGAAAACTGAAGCTTGGCATTAGCCAGTCATTACTTCATAATTCACCTTGTCTTCTGTCTTGCTCTTACATGTTAGTACTTTATTATATAGGATATATCCGGTCAAGGTGTCAACCTTGGGTTAGAGGTAAAGCCCAAAAGATTGTTGGTTCAAGTCCCCACTCCCGAGACTTAAGCACAATGTAGGCTGACTCACCCAGTGCAGTACTGAAAGAGTGCTGCATTTTTGGAAGTGCCATCTTTGGGGTAAGATATTAAACCATGATGCCGTATATCCTTTAATGTGTAGATATAAGATTCCAAAACACTATTCTGAAGAAGAGCAGGAGACACCTCTTGGCATCCTCCACCATTTATCCCTCGACCAACATCATTTAGAAAAAGATTATCCGCTCATTTAGGTTATTGCTGTTTATAGAGCCTTGGCTGTGGTATTTTTTTACATTTACTTCATTTCAAAAGTATTTTGTTGGCTTTGAAGTGCTTTGGGACATCCTGATGCCCTATATAAATGCAAATCTTTGTCATATGTAATAACATTATAGCTCTTTGATTTGAGTTACTGACTTGCAATACAAAAGTAAGGAAGTTATGCTTCAGTTGCTTCAGAGGCTTAGTTAGACCTCATCTGGACTACTGCATTCAGTTGTGGGAACTACCGCAGGAAGGATATATTGATCTTTGAGAGGATGCAAAGCATATTCATCAGAATTCCATCTTAAAAGGTAAATTTATGAGGATAGGTTAAGAAATAGGAGCAGGAGTAGGCCAAGTGGCCCCTTCAGTCTGCTCTACCATTCAATATTATGGCTGAATTTCTACACCAACTCCGCTCTCCTGCCCTCTCCCCATCTCCCTTGAATCTCCTTTAACCCAAGAATCTGTTTATCTCATAATCATAGTCTTAGCACCCACGGCTGTCTGGTGTAGAGAATTCCTAAGATTCACAAATCATTGAGTGAAGAAACTTCTCTTTAACTCAATCCTAAATGACCAACCCCTTTACCTGAGACTAGCCCCTGCAGCCAGTGGAAATAGCCTCTCAGCATTTACCCTGTCAACCCCTTAAAAGAATTTTGTACATTTCAATTAGATCACCTCTCATTCTTCAAAACTATATAGAAAAAAAAGCTCATTCATCTTAAGGTCGCATAAATGTGGTTTGTATTCATTGATTATTAAATATTGAAAGCGATCTAATTGAAGTTTTTAAATTGATTTGATAGGATACACAAAGAGAAATAATTTTCCCTGGCGGGGGAATCAAAAAGTTGGCATAATGTTAAAATTGGAAACAGTCTGTTCTGTGGTGATTCAGGAAACCCTTTTATACACAAAGAATAGTGGAAATCCTGAACTCTTTTTTTTCTCCCAAAAGGCTATGAATGCTGGATCAATTGAAGCTTTTAAGATTGAGATGGTAAATATTTTGTCCGGTAAGGGTATCGAGGTTATGATCAAAAGTGGGTAAATGGAGTTCAGGTACAGATCAGCCATGATCTAATTGAATGGTGAAACAGATTTGAAAGGATGGATGGCCTATTCCAGTTCCTATGCAGCTCTATCCATTCTCACACAAATGTATGTGAGGTATGAAAGCTGTTTTGACCCACAGTTAGTGACCTGTTGTTGCTGTTTTCTTCAAAGAGATTGATAGTTGGCTGGCTGTTAAATCATGACCCGGCGAAACGTCCCACCGCAGTAGAGTTGCTGAAAAGTGAGCATCTCCCCCCACCCCAGATGGAGGAGTCGGAACTACATGAAATGCTGCACCATGCACTGGCAAATACTAGTAGCAAAGTTTACCGGACATTGCTCACCCAGATATTCTCCCAGCATATCACACCTGCTATGGATTTCACCTATGATATTGATGTTCACAAGGTAGGAAATTAATACTGTCAAACACATCCTCCACTGGGGACACTGCAGCATTGTCACTGGACTTGCTGAATGTATTGGGAACAAAATTAAATTTAACCCAAAAGTAAAATACTTTGGATGCTGCAAAACCGCAGGACTGCCAGCCTCTGTAAAGCGGGAAACGGAGTTGGTATTTCTGGTCGATGATCTTTCGTTTGAGCTAATCTTACCTTGATTCAGCTTTAATTATGACTCCAAACTGAAGTATAACAGTATTTAATGTACCAATGTGGCCTAGAATTTATCAGCAGGTTTTTGAAGTCAGTAGATACTGTGAAGAACAAAATAAAATAGATAACTATCTGACAGGCTGCTACTTTGTGATGCATTTACAATCTATGCCTTTTCTCATATACATGTAATATTGAGAAGTACAATAACAAAGCAAATATAAGTCATGCAATTCAGTATTAGAAGTCTGCCCGAGACTTGCCAACAGCAAAAGAAGACTGCATTCTTATCAGCTCTACCCTTTTGTATTTTACATATGCAACACAATTGTGCTGTTTCCTGGTCAATGAAGCTGGTGATTTATCACTGAGAATTTTTTTTCTCTGAAAAATCACCCCAGCTACAGTTCAAAATGGTGTGGGTGGGACATGGAGTAGAGATGTGGAATTCCCAAGTCCTTCCTACTGGCTCCCAAACTGACACAACTGCCTCAGCTCATCTGCTGAAACTGTCATCCATGCCGGTAAGCTAGTGAATTACTTATTATTTACTGTCTGAGGAAACAGCATCAATACAAACATATTAGTTTTTTTAACTATCTATAATCTTCCTCTCCTTTTCAAAATCTTGTGTGATACTGGGTTTAAAGGCAAACCTTAACTTCTACCACCATCCCATTCTCTTTAATTTACAGTATGGCAGCATCCACCTGCTTTCCTATCTCCATACTGTTGTATAAAACTTACAGCTACTGGGTCCAGCTCCTGGATCTCACTCACCTATTTTAAATAAAACTCCACTCCAATCTCACTTCTTTCTGTTGCCAAAGTATAATCCTGTTAATTTAAATAAATGTTTTTCTGCTGCAGATTTTTTAAAAGAATAAAATTGGAACTTAACCCCTGTGTCTAGTCTACTCTGGACGAGGGAAAAACTCACAAAGCATCATATCCTGCTTTTAAACCATAAGCAGTGCATAGTCGTTCACTAACATGTACTGTACTGATATTTTGGCCAGCTGCTGGTAGTAAGTTAGAAACAATGATCAGATGTCAGAAGCTACACTTTGGAGGCTTATCTATTTTTCTGCTGAAGTATTAGCTGTGGCTATTCTGAAAAACCCATGCCAAGTGCAATCGGATTGTAATTTATGCACTTTTTAAAGAAAACTTAAATGTTTTTCTTTCTTCAGGGCAATTTTTCAGCACACTACACCATGCTGCGGCACTTCGTATATGAGACTGTGTGCCGGGTATTCAAAAGGCATGGTGAGTATAATACATTGCAACTAGCTGACTCATCTACTAGCCCTGTCTAGTGTTTTATGCTGCTTGTTTTCTGTTACCTTCTCTGTGGCCTATCTGAATTGCTTTAATGTTCAGAGCTCTGTTCAAGGGTACTGTGTACAGTTCTGGTCGCCGTAGTATAAAAAGCATATAGAGGACTGGAGAGGATGCAGAGATTTACAAGGATGCTACTAGAATTGAGTAGGTATACATATCAGGAAAGAATCGACAGACTGGGTCTCTTTTCACTTGAACAAAGATGGTTGAGGAATGACCAAATAGAGGTTTTAAAACAGTATTTACCAAACTATTTTCCAATGTGACCCCATTTTAACACCAAAATTAAGGTGATCCCAGACATCAAAAACAAAACAGCAATAAAGCAACATATTAACATTCAGTATATGATTATTGAAGTTTGCCTACTATAGGTCAATATATAATAATATATCATATAAATATGAAAATCTGTTTTTTAAAGCACTTTGTAAAATGTTATTATTTTATGAAATTCATGTAGGTTTCACCCAAGCTCTCCATATTCTGCGGTGACAGAAGACTCAGTGAAGCCCCTCTGCCACACCTCACCATCACAGACACTTTGTAATCAGCCCCTCTCCGCCCACCACACATGTACATACAGGCCCCCCTTCCTAACTCCCATCCCCCCCCCCCACTCACTCACTCAACTCAGCAGCTCCTCATCCCAGCTCCCTACTCACTCAACAGTCCCTCTTCTCAAATCCCTCCCCCTAATCTCTCACTCAGCAGCTCCTCTTCCAAACCCCCTCCCCCCCACTCACCAACCCCACTTGCCTTCCGCGCCCCCCCCCCCGCCCCCCATTTTAGTCTATTTGCTGGTACCTTTGAAGCAGAGTCACTGTCCTGGAGTAAGGAGCCTGAACAACAGCCAAACAGGAGTAGAAACACAGTTTGAAGCCACTACTCACCTTCCTGGCTCATCCTCATGACCTCCTGGATTTTTCCACACTCAGTCAGTGACTGAGTTATGTTTGTGGGCCTCTAGCTGTGCCAAGTTGACACACAAACATCCTGGAATCCCTTGTACATGTCACTGAAAGTGTTTTCTGAAGTTAAAAGAGTACTTTGGGCTCACCATCCGCTCCATGCTATTTGGTGGAATTGATCCAGTGGGTCCAGGGCTGTCTTACTGGAACCTCCAGACTGGGTCATCTTCTCTCCACAGTCGCCATTGCTGCTTGCAGGAGGGGCAGCTCGTTACCTCAAATGTGAAATGGGGTTGCAACCCACTGTTTGGAACTTCTGCTTTAAAATTATGGAAGATTTTGATAGAGTGAGTACAGAGGGAATGTTTCCTCTTGTGAGAAGAGCATATTTAGAGACCATTAGTCTAAGATAGCCACCAAGAAATCCAATGGAGAATTAGAAGAAACTTCTTTACCCAGAGAGTGGTGAAAATATGGAACTCGCTACCACAGGGAGTATGGATGCATTTTAGAGGAAGCTAGGCAAGGAAACAGAGAGCTATGATGGTAGATTTAGATGAGGAAATATGGGAGGAGATCGAGTGGAAGATAAATGCCAGAATAGACTGGTTGAACCAATGGCCTATTTCTGTGCCATGTACCCTCTGTAATCCAATGTAATAATGGTGGGTGAAGCAGAGCAAATAAGAAGTGTCAGGGAATATCTAGGCAAAAGTGATCTCAATATAATGAGGTTTAATATAATAGTTGAGAAAGACATAAATAAAGCAAAGATCTAGGTAATAGATTGGAAAAGTTTAATTTAATTGAATAAGAAAGGAACAGAGAAGGTAAATGGTGAAAAAATGATTAAGAGATAGCTGCAGTAGGAGCAAAGGTGACCAATAGAGTTTAGGAGACATATGTTCCACTCATAAACAAGAACAAACTAACAAAAAATGAAGCATCACGACAAAGATGCATTTGTAGAAACTCATCAAGGCCCCTTAGGCAGCACCTTCCAAACCTACGACCGCTACCATCTAGAAGGACAAGGGCAGCAGATACATGGGAACACCACTACCTGGAAGTTCCCCTCCAAGCCGCTCACCACCCTGACTTGGAAATATATCACTGGTCCTTCACTGTCGCTGCGTCAAAATCCTGGAACTCCCTCCCTAACAGCACTGTGGATGTAGTTACACTACAGGGACTGCAGCAGTTCAAGAAGGCAGCTCACCACCACCTTCTCAAGGGCAATTAGGGATGGGCAATAAATGTTGGCATAGCCAGTGATGCCCACATCCCGTAAATTAATAAAAAAAAGAGAAGGGGAAATTTGAAACTAATTTAATTTAAAACACTTATTAGGCCTCAGCTGGCATATTGTGCTCAATTCTGGCACTATACTTCAGAGAGGATATTAAAGCATTAGAGTGGATGCAAGAGAGATTTATTAGAATGGTACCAAGGATGAAGGAATTGATTTATGTGGAGAGACTGGAGTAGCTGGACTTGTTTTTTTTGGAGCACAAAAATATTCTTGGATATTTGATAGTCGTGTTCAAAATCATGAATTGTTTGATAGAACAATTGAAGAGAAACTGTTTCCAGTGGCAGACGGGTCAGTAATCAGAGGGCACAGATTTAAGTTGTATGGTAGAAGAACCAGATGCGACATGAATATTTCTGTAACTGATTAGAGATACAAAGCTTTGCTTCAAAACTTAAGTTGTTGATCTTTTACAGGTGCTACTTGGTTGCACACACCACTATTTATGCCAAAGAACAAGAAGTTGTATGAGGGTAGTGAAGGAGCCTATTTCATGGACCACAGTGGCATGCTGATCATGCTGCCCCATGACCTCCGGGTAAGTTGTGTAATATGCATTGACAGCATTAGTCACCCTGCATGCATGTCATGTGATTGGTTTTGGCTAGGGGCACTGAACAGCAGTAACACTCCATGGGCAGAATTTTTTGTCCCGTGGGCGGGTGCGCTCCCGACCTGATCGGGCGTATAATAGTGTGCGATGACATCGGGCAAGCGTCCCGATGTCATCGCGTGCACTCAACGATCTTTCGGTTGGCGGGCAGGTGCAAGGGTCGGAAGCGCGCCCGCTGATAATTAAGAGGCCTATTTAGGCCCTTAAACAAGTAATTCATTTGTATTTTTTGCTGCCCACTCAGCTGTTTGGTTGGTGGGTGGGTGAATAGCCAGGCGGTCTTTGCATTTTTTGAGAAACCTCATCCACGGGCGGGATAAGGTTTCCAATGGTAAATAAAAAAAACAAATTTTTTTTTAACGTTTTTAACATGTCCCTCTTCATGTGACTGAATCAATGTGGGGGGATATGTTTATATCATTTGTAAAATCGTTATTGTTCATTTGAAAATTCTTCAGCTCTCTGAGGCAGCTCTGTGCCTTCAGGCAGCATTCTGTGTGCGCTCCCCCGCGCATGCGCAGACTTCAGCGATCGCGCTCCTCCTGCCTGCACTCCGGCAGCTGAGGCTCTCAGCATGCGTTTCATGCTGGCTGGCTGCGTGAAATCGTAGTTGGAGCTCAATCGTGGGCAGTGGTCCATTTTGCGGCTGTTCCCAGGCCCGCCCGATGAAGGGAGAATCCTGCCCCATGTTTGTTGCATCCTCCTGAACTAATAGTGATTCAGCCTGTCCTGAGTTAGGTAAATGAAATTGTATTAATTAATGCTTTCCAGGGCTGTTCTCTGAATTATTTTGTTGTATGTAATCGGAAGTTTAAAAAATAATTCACTTTCAAAAAAATGCTTTTTAAAAAATGAATAAAGTTAATTATTTTTCGATTCTGAAATTTAGCTATGCCAAAGCCAAGAGTCAGTGTTGTGTATGCATCTCTTTTTCTCCCTTTTCTTTAGGTGCCTTTTGCAAGGTTTGTGGCAAGAAACAACATCACCAGTTTAAAAAGGTGAGCGGATACAGTAACTGGCTGCTGTAATGGCACAATTAGTGAAGGCATTGTCTACTTGAGGTTGAAGGCCATGTTAGTTTCACAGTTTGTGCCGAGTTGATTGACCTTGGTTGTGGTGACATACTTGGCCTCTGTACCATTTCAATTAAGGAGAGGCAAAACCGACCATTGTTTCCTTTTCTGATTGCTATCCAGTGATCCATACTTGAAAGTGCTTGTGTGAGCAGGTCTGGTGACGATAGGATCAGGCTGAGTTGTGATGAGTTAAACAGTTAAATAATCTACTAGAATATACTGTCTAGGTTCACATAATGAGTCACTGTCTGGTGGTACAGGGAGTTTCATGAGGTTTCGAGGTTTGCGTGGTGGCCGCGGTGCCAGAAGGGCAGGGGTGGAGTGTGCCTTCAGGAGAATGGGGAGAAAACAATTAAAATATCTTGTTGGATCAGATCTGTATAAACACCGGGCTGTGGACTGAATTCCAGTGCAAAGATACCACCTGATGATACAGTGGTCAAATATCTACTTCTGGCTAATTGACTTTTCCTCTTGCTAACTGGTGGTTGGATTACAGTCCGATGCAGGGCAGATGTCATTCAAATCTGAGTGAGAAGTAACCCCACAGTTCCATCTATTGAATCCGTGGTACAGTGTGCCAATGAGATATGTCACAAGGTGCCAAGCGTTTGTGCCTGTAATTTGTCTCACAGCGAGTTTTGGTTTTGGTGCCATAGTGAGGGAAGGGTGGACAGCAGGTCAGTTGAAGACACTATTGTCCTGCCCTGTAGAGGGTTGACCAAAGTCTCGATTCAGCTCACCTGGCCACAGCATGAGTCGGGGTGTTGTGTAGATCAGCAAAAATGGGAACCTGTAATGCAGGTGAGTTTAGTGTCATAGCAGGATAACTCCTTTGGATAAAAGCAAAATACTGCAGATGCTGGAAATCCGAAACAAAAACAAAAATTGCTGGAAAACTCAGCAGGTCTGACAGCATCTGTGGAGAGGAAGACAGAGTTAACGTTTCGAGGCTATATGACTCTTCATCAGAAATAAAGAGATTTATTTCTGATGAAGAGTCATACAGACTCGAAACGTTAACTCTGTCTTCCTCTCCACAGATGCTGTCAGACCTGCTAAGTTTTTCCAACAATTTTTGTTTTTGTTAACTCCTTTGGATCTGAGTTTGAACATATCCCTGGATTGATGGGGTGGAAGTTTCCTCTTGCTTTAAGGATATTATGTAAAATGAGTTTGGGCTGTGCACATGGTTTGATTGAGCCTCGTTCTTAATAGACATAAAAAAAACCACTCTATAGATCAGTTTGGCAGAAATTGACATTAAATTGGGAATCTAGGAAGCCATAACTATCACATGGAGGCTCTATCTCTTGGCTCAGTGTGATGCTGTTTTGAGATTGAAGTAAGCATGAGCTGAATCTGACCAAGAGCGCTTAATAGGGCAGTGTAGAGGGAATTTTATTTCTTAACTATCCTGTCCCTGAGATGGGTGTGGCTGATGGGTATAGTGTACAGAGAACATTGCTCTGCATCTAATATGTGCTAGAACTGACAAGGTGCTTGATAGAGCTTTACTTTGTAGCTAACCCATTCTGTATCTTGGCCTGGAGTATATGATGGGGAAATTTAGAAAGAGCTTTACTCATGTTTAATATTAACATACAAAGTGGTGATCCCCTGTTTTATTTAAAAACCTCTTCTGGTTGTCTTAAACCCCTTACCCTTGTTTCCTCCACTCTCATCACTAACAGCAATTGTGAGAAATTAATTGATTTCTTTGTCACCAAGATTGAGAACAGCTGCTTCTGCATCTGCCTCCCTTCTCCGAGCATACGAAGCTAAACTTCCTTTCCCATCTCCCCACATGCCCTCTCCAAGCTCACCTTGTGCATGAGACCCAGCTCTCGTGTCCTCTTGACTTTATTTCCACTAAACTCTTGACCACCCAATTTTCCTTCCTGGCTTCCATGTTAGATGTCATTACTATCAGTGTTCTCTCCTCAGGTTCTGTCCCTCTTTCCTTCAAATATACCATCTTCACTCCTTTCCACAAAAACCCAATTCTTGATGCCTCAGTCCTTGTAAACCACTTCCCCATCTCCAACCTCCCTTTCCTATTCAAAGTCCTTGAACATGCTGTCGCCTCTCAGATTTGTGCCCATCTTGGGACTCATGTTTGAACCCCTCCATTCAGGTTTCTGCACCTGCCAGGATACTGAAACAACTTTTTATCAAAGTCACAAATGACATCCTATGTTATTATAACAAAGGCAAACTTTCCTTCCTTGTCCTTCTTGATCTGCATGCAGCCTTTGACACAGTTGATCATACCGTCCTCCTCCATCGCCTCGCTGTCGTCCAGCTGTGTGAAAGTGCACCTACTCACCTGGTTACATTCTTATTCAGCTAATCATAGCCATAGAATTTCCATCAATGTCTTCTCTTCCCATTCTTGCACCATTACCTCTGGTGTCTCCCATGGATCTCATTTACATGCTATCCCTCAGTGACCTCATCCAAAAACACATCAGTTTCCACACTGAAGACACCCAGCTTTACCTCACCACCACTTCTCTTGACACCTCCACTGTCTCTGAATTGTCAGACTACTTGTCTGACATCCAGTACTGGATGAGCAAAAATTTGGTTGAGTTAAACATTGGGAGGTTGAAGCCATATTCTTTAGTACATGTCACAAACTGCTCCCTCGCTATTGAACTCGTCCCCTTCATTGACCACTGAGATTGAACCAGACTGTTTGCAACCTTGGTGTCACATTTAACCCTGCGATGAGCTTTCAACTATATATCTGCACTGAGAAAACCTATTTCCACCTTTGTAACATCACCGAGCTCTGTCCCTCCCTCAGTCCTTCTGCTGCTGAAACCCTCATCCTTGGCTTTATCTTCAGTCTTGACCTTTCCAGTGCATTCCTGGCCAGCCTCCCACTTTCTACCCTCCGCAAACTTGAGGTATCCAAAGCTCTGCTGCCAGTACTATAACTTGCACAAAATCCTGTGCATCCATCACCACTGTACTCTTGTCCTACACTAGCTTGATTTTTAAAATTTTCATCCTTATTTTCAAATCCCTCCATGTCTTCATCCCTCCCTGTAACCTACTCCAGCCCTACAAACATCCAAGATATCTGCATTTGTCTAATTCTAGCTTTTTCAGCATCCCCAATATTAATTGCCCCAATGTTGTAAACCATGGCTTCAGTTGCCTGGGCCCTAAACTCTGGAATTCCCTCCCTAAACCTCTCCACCTCTCTACCTGGTTTCGTCCTTTAAGACAGTCCGTAAAACTTTTTAACCAAGCTTTTGGGCAACTGCCCTAATATCGCCTTATGTGACAATATAAATACAAGTATCGTCATTAACCTATTTGATCTGTTCCTTATTCATAGATACTGTATTGAACGGGTATTCAGACCCCGAAAGCTGGACCGCTGTCACCCTAGAGAACTCTTAGAATGTGCATTTGACATTGTCACACCAATTACAAACAACTTGTTGCCAGATGCAGAGGTGATCTACACCATTGTCGAAATTATTCAGGAATTTCCTGTTCTGCAGGTGGGGAGTTAGTCCATATATTGTTAACCAGTTCCATCCAATACAATACTTTCTTCTTATCTTTTAGGAGTGAAGGTTTTGCAGTTCAGATTCATAGTTTATAGTAACATCCAAATGACTGGGATATTATCCATGATTTATTTGGCTATCATGTGGTCATATTCTCCTTTTGGTTACTCTTCCCCTTGAGAGATTGTTGCATTTATTTGTTTACAGAAGCGAAACTACAGAATCCATCTGAACCACACTGGCCTGTTGAGGGCAGTGATTCTACACTGTGGGATACCAGAGGACAAACTCCAGCAGGTGTACAACATCCTGTGTGATTCTATGGTGAGTTCTGTTGAGCTGCTTAAATTGCCTCTGTAGTTGAAGATACCAAAACTGCTCTGTTCCTGGATGTTCTGTGTTTTAATCCTGATACCATTGTAAACACTACCAGCAACCAGTCACCTCTGCAATATACAGCACAGGGAACAAAAACTGTTTTTGGTTTCTTCTTATTCATATGTGAATTTTGTACTCATCAAATAAATAGCATGAAGTCTAGCTTGCCAGAGTACTCCTAAATAGAGTACTTACTAAACTCGGAGGATTTGGTGAGTGAGGGTGTTTTAAGGGTTGATCTCTTTCTAAAATCTAGTCAAGTTTTGTGTTTAGTAGCTAACTTAACTTTAACTTGTAGTTTCTTTCAGTTTTAGTCAGTGGTAAACAAGCTGCCTGCTGGTGACAGCTGCACAGTTAGTTAATTAGATGGCTAGTTAGAAATGGTTCCCTGGACAGCATTGTCTGACTCTGGTCTTTGGAATTCCAGTTATTTTAAACACAGGAGGTTTTGCTTATTCACAAAGTAAATAGCACGAAGTCCAGTTCACTGGAGCACTGCTAGAGAGAGCACTTACTTAACCCGGGGGGTTTGGTGAGTGAAGGAATTTGGTGCAGTGAGGGAAGGGATGCTGTTCTGGTCTTTGTGGTTTGAGAGATGGAACTGGAAGCCTGAGAGCTGAAGTCCAGAGGGTTTAAAGAGGTAAGCAGCTAGTTGATTGGTTGGTGAGCTTTAAGGTTTCTTTTTTTCCCTAAACTAGGACATTAGTTTAAACTAGAACTGGGCAAGAATAAGTATTGGATTAAATTTATAGCTTAACTAGTTAAATTACTTGATATAGCTGGAAATAATTGTTGAATAGGGAATTTAATTAGTTAAATAAATAAGACTATTCTAAGATATGACTGAGCGGGTTGTATGCCTGGACTGCAAAATGTGGGAGTTTGTGGACGGTGAGACTGTCCAGAGCAAACACTTCTGCAGCAGACATCTCTATCTCAGATCTCTCCAGCTCAGTCATTGAGCTGGAGTGCAAGTTGGAGAGACTCTGACACATAGGGGAGGGGAGGAGTCACATCCCAGGGGAAAACACATGTTCAGGAAAGGGAGGGTGTGACTGATGAGCAGCTTGATAGCAGGGATTTCGGAAAGGCCAAGAAGAAGGTCCTGCAGGCACTCATCCTGTCCAACAGGTACAATGTATTCACTACCTGTGAGGACAAGGCGATAGAGTGCAGGGCGGACAGTCACACCACAGACCAAGGCACCATGGCTCAGAAGGCTGTCTGAGGAAGTGGAGAGCAGAATAGAAATGTTGGAGTAACAGTGAACATAATTAGTGCGATAGATAATGTCCTCCACAGCCAAGAATGAGAATCCCAAAGAGTATGTTGCCTACCTAGTGTCATGGTAAGGGATATCTCACGGCAGCTGGAGAGGAATTTGGAAAGGGAAGAGGTTAATCCTGTTGTTGGGTGGAACAAACAAGAGGGAGGAGTTCCTACTGAAAGAGTTTCAGGAACTAGGCTATTAATTAAAAAGCAAGACCTTGAGGATAATAGTCTCTGGATTATTGCCAGAGGCATGTGCAAATTGGCATAGGAGCAGACAGACCAGGAGAAAAAACATGTGGCTGGTGTGGGAAAGTGGGGTTCTTTTTCATGGGACACTGGTTCAAGTTCTGGGACAGGAATGGGCTTCATTGACAGGATGTACTTCACCTGTACCAGGATGGGATCTGTGTCCTGGTGGAAAGGGTAAATGGGGAGGTGGAAAAAGCTTTAAACTAGGTAGTGGGGGGAGGGGAGAAGGGATCTACAGGAAATGTAAACAGTCTAATATAAAGAAAACAGGGTGGGAGAACATAGGAAAGAATAAAGAAAGGAGGACAATCATAGCAAGGGAATAAATAGACTTATAGAACTGGAGACTAAAAAGGTGGTTAAACATAAAGCGAGAGAAGTCCAATTAAAAATGTGTTAAAATGACTGTACAGCAATGTACAGTGTCAGTAAAGTGAGAGAAGCCAGACATAATAGGGATTACTGAGACATGGCTACAGAAAAATCAGCACTCGAATTTAAACACTGTAGGTTATAACAGATTTAGAAAAGGTCAAGTCAGAAAACAGGGAGGTGAAGTAGCTGTACTTCTTTTGGATAACATAATGGCAGTAGAGAAAAGGGACTCAGCTATTTGCAAGAGAATAAGGGAATGCATATTGGATAGAGATAAAAGATAATTGATGCACCATCACACTTGTGGGTCTTGTCTACAGACTACCTGGAGGAGGAAATATGCAGACAAATTAGAGAATTGAGTAGAAAAACATAGAATAATAATCATGGGGGATTTCGACTACCCTGATATTAATTGGACAGAAAAGGTAGGTAAAAGGATAAGCGAATGGTGTTCCTACAATGTGTACAGGAATCCTTTCTAACCCAATATGTAAAAAGCCCAATAAGAGAAAATTCGCTATTGGATCTAGTAATGGGGAATGAACCAGACAGGTAAAAGAAGAAAAAGCAGGGAAACGTCTAGGCAGTAGTGACCATAATGTAATACACTTTAAGATGATGATAGAGAAGGACATAAAGATGACGATAGCCAAGTTACTAGATTGGAGAAAAACTGATTTTGAGGAGCTTAGGATAGAGCATAGGAAAATAAACTGGGCAACTACAGTGGCAAACAACAATGTAGAACAACTATGGGAATCATTTAAAATGGTGTTCAGCAGGGCGCAGGAAATATATATTCTGCTAAAAGAAAATAAACTAAATACTGGTGAGATTCCATGAATGACTAAAGACATAAGGGAACAATTGAGGGTTAGAAAGAAGGCATACATTGAATGTAAAGGCAGCAGAGGAGTGCAGGATAAGAGAGAATACAAAGAGATTAGGAGAGAAGTCAAAAAACAATTAGGAAGGCGAAGAGAAACTATGAAATTAAGTTATCAAGGCACATAAAACAAAATAGTAAAATATTTTGCAGGCACATCAACAAAAAGGAAGCCTATGAAGGGAATAGGACCATTAAGTGATAGATGGGATAATATTACGGGTACTGGTAGAGAGATAGCAGAAATAGTAAATAATGGTTTTGCTTCGGTATTTGGTAGAGATGACATTGAATGATGAGATGAGCAATGAGATAAGTGCATTTAATACAAAAAAAGGGGGATGTATTGAATAAACTAAACAAGCTTGGGCGATAAAGCCTCTGGTCTGGATGGATTTTATCCATATATTCTAAAAGAATCAAGGGAAAATATAGCATATTTAATACTAAGATAAAAGCAAAATACTGTGGATGCTGGAAATCTGAAACAAAAACAAAAATTGCTGGAAAAACTCAGCAGGTCTGACAGCATCTGTGGAGAGAAAGACAGAGTTAAAGTTTTGAGTCCGTATGACTATTCCTCAGAATTAAAGAGAAATAGAAATGTGGTGAAATATAAGCTGTTTAAGGGGGGTTGGACAGGTGAAGCTGGATAGAAGGCCAGTGATAGGTGGAGGCAAAGGAGAGATTGCAAAAGGTGTCATAAACAAAAGGCCAAAGGGATGTTGACGATGGTGATATTAGCTAAAGGATGTGCTAATGGTGACATTAAGGGTAGAAAGCAAGATGAGCAAGTGACAGATGGACCTAGTGGGGGGGGATGGGATCGAAATAGGCTAAAAGGTAGAGATAAAACAATAAATGGAAATAAATTTAAAAAATAATAATAGAAATAGGTGAGAAAAGAAAAATATATATATATTTAAAAAGAATAATTAAATAAATAAAAATAATAAATAAAATATTCCAGCAATAGTACTGAAGACTTGTGCTCCAGAACTTGCTGCGCCCCCTAGCCAAGCTGTTCCCAGTACAGCTACAACACTGGCATCTACCTGGCAATGTGAAAGATTGCCCAGGTATGTCCTGCACACAAAAAGCAGGACAAATCCAACCCGGCAATTGCTGCCCCATCAGTCTACTCTCGATCATCAGTAAAGTAATGGAAGGAGTCATCAACAGTGCTGTCAAGCAGCACTTGCTTAGAAATAACCTGCTCACTGATGCTCAGTTTGGGTTCAGCCAGGGCTACTCAGCTCCTGACCTCATTACAGCCTTGGTTCAAACATGGACAAAAGAGCTGAACTCCCGAGGTGAGGTGAGAGTGACTGCCCTTGACATCAAGGCTGCATTTGACCGAAAGTGGCATCAAGGAGCCCTAGCAAAACTGAAGTCAATGGGAATCAGGGGGAAAACTCTCTGCTGGTTGGAGTCATACCTAGCACAAAAGAAGATGGTTTTGGTTCTTGGAGGTCAGTCATCTCAAGCTCCAGGACATCACTGCAAGAGTTCCCCAGAGTAGTGTTCTAAGCCCAACCATCTTCAGCTGCTTCATCAATGACCTTCCTTCCATCATAAGGTCAGAAGTGGGGATGTTCGCTGATGATTGCATAATGTTCAATACCATTTGCGACTCCTGAGATACTGAAGCAGTCCATGTCCAAATGCAGCAAGACCTGGACAATATCCAGGCTTGGGCTGACAAGTGGCAAGTAACATTCGTGCCACACAAGTGTCAGGCAGTGACCATCTCCAACAGGAGAGAATCCAACCATCGCCCCTTGATGTTCAATGGCATTACCATCACTGAATCCCCTACAATCAACATCCTGAGGGTTACCATTGACCAGAAAGTGAACTGGACCAGCCATATAAATACTGTGGCTACAAGAGCAGGTCAGAGGCCAGGAATCCTGTGACGAGTAACTCACCTCCTGACTCCCCAAAGCCTGTCCGCCATCTACAAGGCACAGGTTAGTAGTGTGATGGAATATTCTGTACTTGCTGGATGAGTGCAGCTCCAACAACACTGAAGAAGTTTGACACCATCCAGGACAAAACTTGATTGGTATGGCACCCACAAACATTCATTTCCCCCCACCACAGATGCACAGTAGCAACAGTGTGTACCATCTACAGGATGCATTGCAGGAATTCACCAAGGCTCCTTCGACAGCACCCTCCAAACCCACCACCCACTACCATCTAGAAGGACAAGGGCAACAGATAGATAGGAACACCACCACCTGGAAATTCCCTTCAAAGCCACTTACCATCCTGACTTGGAAATATATCGCTGTCCCTTCACTGTCGCTGGGTCAAAACCCTGGAACACATTCCCAACAGCACTGTGGGTGTATCCATACCACATGGACTGCAGCGGTTCAAAAAGGCAGCTCACCACCACCTTCTCAAGGGCAACTAGGGATGAGCAATAAATGCTGGCCCAGCCAGCGAAGCCCACACCCATGAATGAATAAAAAAATATAGAAGTACACCTAGAAATGAGAATTATAATAATGAATAGTGAGCATGGATTTGAAAAGAGAAAGTCTTACTTGATCGACTTATTGAATTTTTTTGAGGCAGTAACAGAGAGGTAGACAATGGTAATGTAGTAGATGTAATTTATCTGGATTTTCAAAAGGTCTTTGATAATAGACTAATGAATAAGGTCAGAGAATGTGGATTCAGGGGACAAATGGCAGAATGGATTACTAGCTGACTTCATGACAGAAAGCAGAGTAGGAATCAATGTTCAGAGTGGCAGAGTTAGCTATTCAGAGTGGCAGAAGGTGGGAAGTGGTGTTCCACAAGGATCAGTGTTCTGATCACTGCTGTTCACAATTTGCAGTAACAATTTGGACTTTGGAATCAAAAATACAATTTCTAAATTTGTAAATGACACCAAGTTGGGGATGATAGTAAATACTGAGGAGGACTGCAACAAATTACAGGAGGGCATTAATAAACTTGCAGAATGGACAAATAATTGGCAAATGAAATTCAACACAGGTGAAGGTGAGGTAGTACATTTTGGTAGTAAGAATGGGGAGGTCACTTATTACTTGGAAGGCACAAGTCTAGGTGGGATAGAGGAACATAAGAATCTCAGTGTACAGATACATCAGTCACTAAAAGGCGCCTTTGGTTAGAAAGGCCATTTTAAAAAAAAGCAAACCAAGCACTAGGTTTTATTTCCAGAGGATAGGATTGTAAAGTAAGGAAGTTATGCTAAACGTGTGTCAAAACTTGGTTGGACCACACTTAAGAATACTGTGTGCAGTTCTGGTCACCATATTATAAAAAAGATATAGAGGCACTGGAAAGGTTGCAGAGAAATGCGTGGGTATACAGAGGTCTTTAAAATTATGAAAGGTTTTGATAGAGTGGAGATGGAGACAATGTTTCCTCTAGAGCATAACTAGAGGCCATCAGTATAAGATAGTGAGAAATCCAGTAGGGTATTCAGAAGAAACTTGTTTAGGTAAAGAATTTGGAAATTGCTACCACAGGGAGTGGTTGAAGTGAATTTTGTAGATGCATTTAAGGGAAACTAGACAAGCATATGATGGAGAAGGGAATAGAGGGTCACGATGGTAGATTTAGACGAGAAAAGATGGGAGGAGGCTTGAGTGGAGCATCAACACCAGCATGGACTGGTTGGGCTGAAAGAGCTGTTTCTGTGCCATATACCCTATGTAATTCTATGAAAGTAGTGATAGAGAACTAAATTGCTCTGGTATGGCATCTTAAGTATTGAGTAAAGCACCTTTTACTTTGTTACACCCGCATGCCTCAGTCCTACCTTTATTTTTACCTTATTGCGATATGTTTTCATTTTCCAAGGCATCCATTCTGTGACTCCACAGAGTGGAATTTGCAACTTTGTGCTGAATAAAGGATCTTTTTGTGTTTGGAGTCCACATCCACTAGTACCTGACTGAGACTGCACAAACTCATTTCACATAGGATTTTCACAGCCACTGGGAGAGACTCTTATCTGAATAGCCTGAGCTATAAACAGATTCTGGAATGGCAACCTGCTGAGCATCCAGTTCTCCCATTTTTTTTTCAAAGAAGAATAATGTGCAGTGTAATTAAAAGTACACATTCAGACTCTGGTTTTGCACCTATGTTGGTTGAGAGCTCTGGCACCACATTACTGAATTTAGCCAATAATAAAAGTACAGTCTGCACAGATCCCGGGACTTGTACACGTCTCAGTCTCCTGATTCATCTATAAGAATTCTAGATTGCCACTACCCCCACACCTGACTGTGCTGCCTCACAGGTAACCTGAAATTGTCCAGGAGATTGATCTGGTGATCAAAATCCCTGAAGATCAAAGGGTTGCGTAAGTTCATGTGACTTGACTTTCATTTCATATCTATTGTATTTCAATGGTGCTTACTTAAAATGTATTTTTAAACAATTCTCTATCAAATATTTATATTTGGTGTATTGTCAGATTTACTCATTTCTTCCCATCTCCTTTAATATATAACAATCTCTCTTCCATGGCAGATGGGGAAGCTGACCAGACAAGAGGTAGAAGCCAAGTTCTACAATCTCTCATTGTCACAAAACAATGTAAGTCGAGTGGCTGCTTGTTGCCGACATAATGACATCTGCTTCGGTCTATAGAATTGCATAGAATGTACAGTGCTGATATAGCCCATTAGGTCCAACTGGTCTATGTGAATGTTTATGCTCCATGTGAGCCTCTTCCCATTGTACTTCATCTCACCCTATCAACCCTATCTTTCTCTTCCTTTTCCCCAGTGATTATTTAGCTTTCCCTTGAATGCATCTGTACTCTCTTTGTGCTGTGGTAATGTCTGGTGTCTGGTTATGTGGAGCTTAGCAGGGAAAGCCACTTCTGTTGTTAAAGTGCCATTTCTCTCTCATCCAGCTGTTGCTCCTATACAAGCATATTGAGAATAAATTGGATCTGGAAGAACTGAAAGTTATGCTGTCACCTCTGATGAAGGGGAAGTTGGTTGTTTGCCAGCTGGTAAAACAGGCCTTAAAGGAGCTTGAGGAAGTGATGGAACTCCTAAAGAAACTCGATGTCAAACTACAGGTTAGTTGTAACTGTCATCAGTGATTTTAAATAGCCAATAGGCACTTCACCTAATAGCTCAATGTGTTAAGGCAATGAGTGTAGCTGAATCATACAAGCTGGGCCACTGCCAGTTTAGTTGGTGCTGAGTTAGCTGACATAAGCTGGGTACAATAAGTGTGCTACAATTGGTTTCTTTTGCCCTCCAGGGTCTGGGGTGCCATCAGTTAGCATTCACCCCACTTGATCACTGTGTGACTCAGAACTGTGGGACCCACTTCCTCCACAGTTGAAGACACTGCTGATTCTCTGTTCATACAAGATATGGTACTGAACAGCACCTGTAACCTGTAGAACTGCATCGACACTAACTTTAGGAGAGGAAAATTGTTGAGAGTAGCATGCAGCAAAAAGATGTTCCAGATTTGCAAATTTGATAGGTGGCAAGTGGGACAGATTTATATATCCTCGGAATCTCAACAAGTTTTTCGCTGGTAATAAAATCAGAAATACTCAGCAGGCCTGGCAGCATCTCTGGAGAGAGAAGCAGAGTTAATTTTTCAGGTAGATGACTCTTTGTCTGAACTGAGAGTACTTAGAGGTGTAACAGTTTTTAAGCAAGAGGAGAGAAGAAAAGGAAAAATCTGTGATAGGGTGGAAGACAGAAGAGAGTGAATGATAACATGGATGATAGTACAATATAAAAAGAGATGGTAATGAAACAGGTAATGCAACAAAAGATGTGTCTAGAGGAGGTGTAAATATGAAAAGCAGAATTATCAACAGCAGCTACTGTCCAAAAAAAACTAACAAAGAAAAACTGGGAGCAGAGACTACGATCTGAAATTGTTGAATTCAACATTAAGTCCAGAAGGCTGTAAAGCGCCTAATTAAAAAGTAAGGTACTGTCCCTTGAGCTTAGATTCAACCTCACAGGAGGCCAAGGACAGAAAGGTTAGAGTTGGGAGTGAAGGGAAAGTGAAAAGACCATTGATCTTAACACCTGCAGTGTTTGAGTGGTGAAGGTGTGTTCCTTGCTTTACAGGTGGTAATTAATCTGGGCCTTGCCTACAAGGTGCAGCAGCACAGTGGAGTCATTTTCCAGTTTGTAGCGCTTGTGAAGCGGCGACACCACATTGTCCCAGATATTTTAGCAGCTGGAGGAAGATATGACAGTCTGGTGAGTTTCTTTTGGTCCTGACTTTCCTTAGCTGCATTAATTACCTGTTGCTGTGTAAGATTCTGTTCATCCAGATTCAGGGATATTTTGTTGCACAAGCACACTCTTGTCAACGTGGTATTAAGTACATACAATAAGCAATTGTGTACCCTTTTTGAGTACTAGCAAATAGTGGCTTCAGTCAGTCACTGGCACCTCCTTCAGTAAAGCTGTTTTGTTCTTTGAGGTATTGCTGCTGTATTTGGTTTGATCAGAGACGATAATCCAGGCTTGTCCAACCTTCTCGGATTGGCGGGGGGGGCCCCATTTCAATTTTTCTCACACTTAGAGTCATAGAGGTCTACTGCACAGAAAAAGGCCCTTGGCCCATCGTGTCTGTGCCGGTCAAACAAGTACCTAACTATTCTTATCCCATTTTCCAGCACTAGGCCCATGGCCTTGGCATCGCAAGCGCACATCTAAGTACTTCTTAAATGTTATGAGGGTTTCTGTCTCTACCACTCTTTCAGGCAGTGAGTTCCACATTCCCACCACCCTCTGGGTGAAAAAATTCTTCCTCACATCCTCTCTAAACCTCCTGCCCCTTACCTTAAATCTATACCCCCTATTGATCCCACCGCCAAGGGGAAAAGTTCCTTTCTGTCTACCCTATCTGTCCCCTCATAATTTTATGCACCTCAATCATGTCCCCCGTCAATCTCCTCTGCTCCAAGGAAAATAACCCCTGTCTATCCAATCTCTCCTCATAACTAAAACTCTCCAACCCAGGCAACATCCTGGTAAATCTCCTCTGCACTCTGTCTAATACAATCACATCCTTCCTATAATGCGGATTCCAGAACTGCACGCAATACTCTAGCTGTGGCCTAACCAGTGTTTTATACAGTTCCAGCATAACGTCCCTGCTCTTATATTCTATGCCTCGGCTAATAAAGGCAAGTATCCCATATCCCATCTTAACCACTTTATCGACCTGTTCCGCTACCTTAAGGGACCGGTGGACATGCGCACCAAGGTTCCTCTGATCCTCGGTACTTCCCAGGGTCCTACCATTCATTGTGTATTCCCATGCCTTGTTTGTCCTGCTCCAAGTGCTTCACCTCACACTTATCTGGATTAAATTCTATTTGCCACTGATCAACCCATCTGACCAGCCCGTCTATATCCTCCTGTAATCTAAGGCTATCCTCCTCACTATTTACCGCCCCACCAATTTTTGTGTCATCCGCGAACTTACTGACCAACCCTCCCACACTCATGTCCAAATCGTTTATATACACCACAAACAGCAAAGGACCCAACACCGATCCCTGTGGAACCCCACTGGACACAGGCATCCAGTGACAAAAACACCCCTTGACCATCACCCTCTGCTTCCTGCCACTCAGCCAATTCTGGATCCAATTTGCCAAATTGCCTTGGATCCCATGGGCTCTTACCTTTGTTATCAGAGTCCCCATGCAGGACCTTATCAAAAGCCTTGCTGAAGTCTAAGTAGACTACGTCAAATGCATTGCCCTCATCTACACACCTGGTCACCTCTTCGAAAAATTCAATCAGATTGGTTAGACATGACCTCCCACTAACTTGGGCGGGCTGATGTGCAAATTTCAGAAAGATAAGGTTTGGCACAGCATTAAACATGAATTTCAAAAAAGAACAGCTGACGTATGAAAAGAAACAACTTGCTGAGCAATAATAAATTTGTTACTCATTTTTAAAAAAATTAAGATGACCATTCAAGTGTGAACGGGTGAGGTGTGTGTGACCAGCTCACTCCCAGTCCCAGGGTACTCAATTACTGTCCCTCACCACTGTGAGAGTGCCTTTGGTGTGTGGGGGTGAGGGTGAATGAGAACACTGAGACTGGGAGAGAGACAGGCACACTCCCCCCTCTCTCTCTCCATGTGCTCAATCTCTCTCTCTCTCACACGTATATACGCACACACACCCACAATCACCCTCTCCCTCTCACGCACAAACACATACTCACCCTCTCTCTCTCACACACACACACATACTTACTCTCTCTCTCCCTCCCTCGCTCGCTCACTCACTCTCTCACACACACACACACTCACCCTCACCCTCTCTCACACACACACATATACACACACAGTCACCCTCTCCCCTTCTCTCATGCATATACACGCGCACACACACATACGCGCACACACATACTCACCCTCGCTTTCTCTCTCTCACACACACACACACACACACACACACACACACACACTCAACTCATGGACTGCAGTGGCTCAAGAAGGCAGCTCACCACCCTCTCAAGGGCAAATAGGGATGGGCAATAAATGCTGGCCCAGCCAACGAAGTCCACATCCTGTAAATAATTTAAAAAAAACCTCCCTCTCTCTCACACGCTCGCGCTCTCTTTCTTTCCCTCTCTCTCACTCTCTCTCTCACACACACACACACACACACACACACACACACTCACTCACTCACTCACTCTCACACACACACTCTCTCTCACCCCTTCTCTCTTTCTCTCTCTCACACACACTCACCCTTTCCCTCTCTCAAACAACCACCCACCCTCACTCACTCACCCACCTTCACTCACTGACTCACCCACTCTCTCACCCACTGATCTACCCATCCACCCTCACTCACTCACTCACTCACCCACCTTCACTCACCTACCCTCGCGCTCACACTCCCTTTCTCACTTCCTCACTCACCCACTCGTCCACTCTCTCACCCACTCACTCCCTCATTCACCCACTCACTCCCTCACTCGCCTGCTCTCTCCCTAGCCCGCTCTCGGTGGTAGTAGCTCCAGCAACACTCAAGAAGCTTGACATCATCCAGGACAAATCAGTCTGCTTGATTGGCATCCCCTCCACAAACATTCACTCCCTCCACCACCGATGCACAATGGCAGCAGTGTGTACAAGATGCAGTGCAGAAACTCACCAAGGCTTCTCTGGCAGCACCTCCCAAACCCATGACCACTACCATCTAGAAGGACAAGGGCAGCAGACACATGGGAACACCACCACCTGGAAGTTCCCCTCCAATCCGCTCACTAACCTGACTTGGAAATATATTGCAGTCCCTTCACTATCGCTGGGTCAAAACCCTGGAACTCCCTCCCTAACAGCACCATGGGTGTACCTACACCACAGGGACTGCAGCAGTTCAAGAAGGCAGCTCACCACCACCTTCTCAAGGGCAATTAGGGATGGGTAATAAATGCCAGCCTAGCCATTGATGCCTGCATTCTGTAAACAAATAAAAACTCACCCTCACTCACTAAATTGGGGGCGGGGGAGGTGTGATAAGCATGGAAGAGAGGCCTGGAGCGAGGCTTGAGGCCTTGCGGCACCCGAACTCGAGTGCTCACCCAGGGAAGCACTGAGAGTCAATTGAACGCGGAGGGGGAACTTGGTGGAATGTGGGAGGAACCAGGGAACCCGTCTGGAGCTGGGGGAACGCGGCCGGAGCCGGTTCAAAGGACTATAAGCCGGAGGGGGTGGGGCGAAAGCGTGGTGAACTGAGGGCCTGCGCGCTCCAGAGTTGCTAGTGTTCGCTATTCCTCTAATCATAGCCTGGCTTTCTTCCATGTTTGATGCTGATTGGTTCAACAGTGAGCCTATCAGCAGCAAACGCAGGAGAGAAACGGGCTGTGACTGGAGGAGCAGTACCCTGCAGAAATCCTCAAACTCACTGACCCATCCTACCGGCATTTTTAGCTAACACTCCAGGGGCCACATGGAGGGGCTTCCAGCCCACGGTTTGGACAAGCCTGCCGTAATCAGAATAAATGAGTTGCTAAAACATAGCATCTTGCACATGGCTCAGTGTCCACATTGGTCCAGACCATTGAATATTTTTCTGCTCTCCTTGCATACACGCAGAGTCACACACACTGTATGTCCTGCTCTCCTCTTATGCCATCCCTTGCTTGGGTACATTTCCATAAAACGGTGTAATTCTTCATGTGTCAAGCTAAATACTGAGTGCTGTTGGTTTATTTAAGCGTGGAGAACGTAGTGACTGACTTCCACCCTTGCTCAATTGTCATTCACATGATGCACTTCCCAGCAATGCTAACTTGGTTAATATTTCCTTTCTTTAACTTTGAGGCACTGAGGCTAATTTGGAACCCCCGATGCAGCTCTAGATGAGCTGGCCGACCTTAACATACATTGCATGGCTCAGTTCCAAACTTCAACAACTGCACCAACATTACCCCTTACTGATGCTATAAACCTCATATCTCAATATGCACTCTTGGACAGGAGGAATGCACACCAGGGTTGACACTTCCCTCCCATCGAGTTTGGTATAGCTGGTGTCCATTTCCATGTCACTTCTGCACATAGATCTATGAACTGTGCATAACAATGCAAGTCATTATCATAGTATGACTGTTCAAATGCAAGGTGATCCTCTGCTGATGAAAGAGTTGATATTGACTTGTCTCTGAAGTATATTCCTGCATCTGTGGCACATGCCTGTCCTATGAGACACGTACCAAATTAGTTCTACAGATTCTGCCTCTAATTAAAAATCCATGTGATTGAGGTATTGCCTGGTTGTTATGGTGAAAACCTAAAATAACTCTCATTCTTTCAAGTGATCCGATCTTGATAAGGTCCCAAGTAGGAATAACACAGTTGATTCTGGGTACTTGGAAGGGCAAATCAGCTGTGGTTTCTGCTCCCTCAGACACCTGTTGTAAGTCACGTGAGTGGAAATTGTGCGAGAATGGTGTTTGTATCCATGCTGGAAGAGGCAACCTCTCTAACCCCACCTATGAAGGATAGTCACTTGGGTGAGGGACAGGAGGTGGCCTGGCTACTGTGGACCCATAATTTAGGAAGAGTCTGCACCTCTGAGTGCAGAAAAGCAAGGCAGTAAACTGCCGGGTGGTTGCACAGCACAGAATTTATCAATGCTCTGTTGCACTTTCCTGCAAAGCGAAAGGCTGTGGATTGATCATATAGTCACCTACAATATGATTTATGCTCTCAGTTGTACTGTTGTAGAAAGGTACCTGGCACTTAAACTGATGAGGGAAGAAAACCAACAGAATGTCGGCTTTGTTTGTATACATGTTTAGCCTAGTTCCAGAGTGAGCATTGGAAGCTGCTTCCTCCTGCCCTGCCATGGGTTTTGATGCAATACATAGTTGTTGCTCATCAGAGCACCCAATTCCTTTCTCTCCCTTTTCCTGATTTTCTCTGGACACAAGATGGGCAGTCGTTTGGTATATTGCCTAAATGACTATTATTTGTGTAAGACAGCAAGCAATGGCTTCAACAGTGGATGGTATCACTGCTGATCCTAACCTTACCCTATGATATCCACTCATTCAGTTTCCAGCAAGGCTGACTGGAGCAGGAACTCTAAGATTTGTTGCTCCGTGGTTCCCCACTTGCTTCTTTATCAATAGCACCTGAGGCCATTTGTAGTGGTGGAGGTGATGGCAGCAGCTGCCCTAACTGAGATCAGCTACGTCAGCCCTGATCAGAAATCGAACAATCGAACTACGGGAGCCACACCAAGCACTGCATTTATCCCATCCACCATTTACAGATCTCTTTAACACAATGTAAATCTAATTGTCCTTTTCAAGAAATTAGGATTGTAAAAACGTTGTTCTTCCTTAGATTCTCGAGTTCCAGAGACCACAAGTCGTAGGACCAGTCTCCTCTGCCGTAGGAGTCAGCCTTGCCTTGGATAAAATCCCTCCGCTTTGTTTCACATCTGAACTGGTGAGTTAGCTGTAGCAAGAGTTTTGCTTCACTGACACTTTGCACTTTATATCTTTGCAAGCTTCATATGTAATATATCAGCCAAACAAGAGAAGTATTTAGTGACCAGTTAAGGGACGGGAGTTGGAGAGGTAACTCCGGCACAAACACATTTTCTCCTCTGACTTGTACCAGTGACTTTTTTGCAAACTGTGTGTTGATAACTCCACAACCTGCTGTCTTCCATTGCAGCCCGCTTTCTGTCATTTTGAGACACTGGTGGTTGCAGTGGGGAAGATGTCGCTGGAGAGAGCCATCAGCATCATCCAGAACTTGTGGAAATTCGGCATAAAAGCTGAGTTGCTTCACAATGTCTCTCAGGTAATACATGCAATAGATTTGGGATGCTGGTATAATTTAAGAGGCTGGAGCTCTGTTGATGGAAGCTGACCTACAGGCAGCTTGATTTAAGAGGGTGGGGAGGCAGAAATACTTGCGTGATTACCACCATGATTTCTCAGCTTTTTTGTATAGTTAATGGGTGTAGTTGGTGCACTTTTCATCCAGACAATATTGCAGAGGTGACAGAGAACTACGATGTACGGTGCTCCCTTCCGCAGGTTTGGCTATAGGTCCAAAGACACTGGTAGCCCTTGCGCACCGTGGCCATTTTTCATGTATAAATACATGACCATTGTCAGAGGAAAAGAGAGGAAGCATCACAACTGAGCTGGATCGTCTTCATCTGACAGCCACACATGTGAATTGTGGTAGTGCTCATTGAACAGTGACAGGAGTGGGAATACAGATGGACTTCTTCACCATCTCCATCACCGTTAACCCAGCTGAGATCAGCCAACTCAGCACTGACAGGGGATTGAATTTGTGCCTATCCTGTCTTTATGAATCAGTATGACATTGTTATGTATTTACTGAACCAATCTTTGTTTATATTACAATAAATCTAGCTCTGGTCACACTTTAGGAAAGATGTGACAGTCGTTGGGAGGGTGCGGAGGAGATTTATCAGAATGGTTCCAGGGTTTGGGGGGATTTTAGTTACTAGGTTAGGTTGGAAAGACTGGGGTTGTTCTTCTTGGCACAAAGAAGATTGAGGAAAGATTTAATAGAGGTGTACATGGATATGACAGGCTTAGATAAGGTAGGCAAGGAAAAACTGTTCCCATTAGCTGATGATACAGGACTAGGGGACACAGATTTAAGATTTTGGGCAAGAGATGCAGGGGGAATGCGAGGAAGAACTTTTTGATGCATCGAGTGGTAATGTCCTGGAACTCGCTGCCCACGAGGATGGTGGAAGCGGAAACAATCAATGATTTCAAAAGAAAATTGGATGGGCACTAGAAGGAAATAAACTTGTAGTTCTACGGGGATCAAGCAGGGGAGTGGGACTGACTGGATTGCTTTGCTTAGACTTGATGGGCCGAATGGCCTCCTTCTGTGACATATTGGGCTGTATGACTCTGTAACTACTCTTTGTGCTTTATGTGAATTGAAGCTGTGTTTCTGATTTCAAGTGATTGTTTTTTTATGTAATAGTACTGGCTTTTCTCTGTCTCAGGAAGAAGTTCAGGAGCATTGCAAACAGGCTGGAATCAGTTACTCAGTCCTAGTCTCAGATAAAGAGAGTAAACATGTGAAGGTAACGAGCTATTCAACTTTTCAGATTCATCTCAATGTTAAAACCCCTAATGCCCCTTGCTTATAAGTAAATATGTCCAAATGGATCTCCTGTGGCATTGCTTGCTGTTTCCATTGCTAATAAGGACAAGAGTGTAGTAGTGTTACACCATGCAAGCACAATGTATTATTCTACTGTGGTGGAGTGGCATCCTTTGAAGGCCACAAAGTCTAATTGGTAATCGCATAAATAATTACGTGGGTCATTGAATTTAATTGTCATTTAGTCAATAATTTTGCGGATTGGAATGTGCTTGCAATTTCAGGCTGCCACTCAGAACCACCCAACATTTTGAGATTGTTTTATATCGATTACTGTGATATTTGCAACGGACAGTATCTCTGCTTGAATCTATGCCTTCAGCAGGGAAGGAAATGGGGAAGAATGGAGTAGGAGAGGGAAAGGAAAAGGAATTGAACAGGCAAAGATAAAACGTGCAGAAAAATGAAACTGAAATTTTTGCCTAAGCTTTATCCTTTTCACTCTGTCTGACTCCAGTCAGGTAATTGAAGGCAACTCCAGTATTATTGTTACAGCCTGTGTTATTGAACCCTGCCTGGTTGGTTTAATTCTACAGATGACATTTCCATATCAGCAGCAGAAATGGTGCTACAATATTCCCAGAAAGTGATTGTCTGCCAGTGACTATCACCTGCATTTTCAATCATCCCTGATATATAAAACTAGAACTCTTCCAGAGGATAAACTGAATTTTAGCACTGACTGGTTTTTATGAGAGCCTGTCCCACATATTAGTTACAAACATGATGCATGCTCAGTCTTGAGATGTGGTAACAGAGCATCTAATAGTTCTCACAGTTTAAATCCATCAGAAATCTCTCCCTCAATGAAACCAGTATTTTTGTTGGGAGTGTTTTGCAACTGTCTTCTCATCAATAGGTTGTCTGTAATGGGATTACAGTAACCTGCTTTGATTATAGTACAATGATGGTTAAACAACATAAAAGCTCTGCGAGTAATACTTTCTGCAGGGTTATAGAAATTTGAAACACACAGAAGTTGCTCCTGTGGTAAGTGTTCTGTGTTCTCTGTGCTGTGGATGTTCTGAATCAACACCTGCTTTGCTGTTTCTTCTTTTCTTGGGTATAGCCCTATGTCTGATCGGGGAGGGATCAGGTGGGCACCCTATGATTGGAGAGAGGGAGACCCTGTGTGTGGTCAAGAGGATGGACACCTAGAATATATGCATGGTCGGGTGTCGGGGCTGAGTTGGAGACCCTGTGTGTGGCTGAACAGAAGAACACAAGAAATAAGAGCAGGAGTAGACTTTATGACTTGTCGAGCCTGCTTTGCCATTCAGTACGATCATGGCTGATCTTGGCTTCAACAACACTTTCTTGCCTGCTTTCCAAATCCCTTGATTCCCTGAGAGACCAAAAATCTGTCTATCCCAACCTTAAATATATTCAACGATGGAGCATCCACAACCCTCTGGAGAATTCTAAAGATTCACCACCCTCTGAGTGAAGTAATTTCTCCTCATCTCAGTCCTAAATGATCAGCCCCTTATCCTGAGACTGTGCCTCCCATGTTTTGGATTCCCTGACCAGCAGAAGCAATCTCTCAGCATCTACCTTATAGAGTCAGAGATCTACAGCACAGAAAAAGGGCCCTTTGGCCCATCGAGTCTGCACTGGTCAAACAAGTCAAGCCCCTTCAAAATTTTGTAGGTTTCAATGAGATCGCCTCTCATTCTTCTAAACTGCAGAGAATATAGGCCCAATTTACTCAGCCTCTCATAGTAGAACAGCCGCCTCATCCCAAGGACCAACTTGGTGAACATTCTCTGTGCCGCCTCCAATGCAAGTATATCCTTGCTTCAATGTGGAGACCAAAACCACATACAGTATTCCAGACGTGGTCTCACCAAAACTCTACAACTGTAGCAGGACTTCTTTATTCCTGTACTCCAATACCCTTGCAATAAAGGCAACCTGCCACTTGCCTGCCTAATTGCTGTACTTGCATGCTAACTTTGTGTTCCTTGTATGAGCCCACCCAAGATTCTTTGAACATCAATACTTACAAGTTTCACACTTTTAAAAAAAAATTCTGTTTTTCTATTCTTATGACCAAAGTCAATAACTTCACATTTCCCTACAAAATACCTGCCATCTTGTTGCCCACTCACTTAACCTATCTATGCCTCTTCGCAGTCCTCCCCACAGCTCACCTTTCCACCTAGCTTGGTATCATCAACAAACTTAGATACTCTCTGTCTCTTCATCTAGGCCATTAATACAGATTGCAAATAGCTGAGGGCTCAGAACTGATCCTTGCAGCACTCCACTATTCACTGCCTGCCAACCTTAAAAAGCCCCATTTATGCCCACTCTTGGCTTCCTGTCCATTCTCTATCCATGCTAATATATTACCCCCTACTCCACGAACCCTTATTTTGCTTAATAACCTTTTGTGTGGGACCTTATCGGATGCCTTTTGGAAAGCCAGGTATATGACATCTACTGATTTTGTCCCTTATCCATTCTACTAGTTACATCCAAAAGCTCTAATAAATTTGTTAAACAGAATTTCCTTTCAGTAAAACCATGTTGACTTGTTCTAATCATATGCTTTTCTAAGTGCATTGTTAAGACTTCCTTAATAATAAATTCCAGCATTTTCCCAATAATTGATGTTAGGCCAACTGGCCTGTAGTTCCCTGTTTTCTTGCTCCCTCCTTTCTTGAAACGTGGTGTAACATTTGCCAACTTCCAATCTGATGGGATTGTTCCCGAGACTAAGGAATCTTGGAAAATTGTAGCTGGCGCATCAACTATCTCTTCTAGAACCCTAGGGCATAGGTCATCAGGTCCTGGGGGTTTGTTGGATTTTAGCCCCTTAAGTTTTTCTAATACATTTTCTTTGCTGATAGTAACTTCCTTAATTTCCTTCACTCTTTTTAGCCCCTTGGTTACCGTCTATTTCTGGTATGAAACTTGTGCTTTCTACTATGAAGACAGACACAAAATATTTGTTCAGTGCCTCTGCAATTTCCTCATTCTCCATGATAATTTATCCTGTCTCTGCTTCTAAGGGACCAACATTTACTTTAGCTACTCTTTTCCTTTTTATATACTTATAAAAGCTCTTACAATCTGTTTTTATATTTCTGGCTAGTTTACTCTCATATTCTATTTTTCCCTTTTTTATCAACATTTTGATTGGCCTTTGCTGGTTTCTAAAAACACTTCAAATCCTCTGACTTGCTACTGTTTTTTTGCAACATTGTAAACCTCTTCTTTTAATCTAATACTATCCTTAGCTTCCCAAGTGAGCCACAGATGGGTCTTTCTTGAAAAGTTTTTGTTTTTCAATGGAATGTATTTCCACTGTTCATTTACCTCCATACCTTTTAGTCTATTTATCCAATTGACCTTAGCCAGTTCTTCCCTCATACTTATGTAATTGGCTTTGTTTAAGATTTTTGTTTATGACTGGAGTATGTCACTTTCAAACTTAACGTAGAATTCAAAGGTATTATGACCACTCTTTCCCAGTGGATCTTTTACTACGACATTATTAACTAACCCTGTTTCATTACACAATACTAGATCGAAGATAGCTTTATCCCTAGATGGTTCCACAATGTATTGCTCAAAGAAACTGTCACAGAAACATTCTACAAACTCATCTTCTAGACCATTCTTGCCTATTTGATTGTCCCAGTCTATATGAAGATTAAAGTCGCCACAATTATTATATTGTCTTTGTTACAAGCTCCAATAATTTTGTGTTTACTGCTCTGTCCAATGTTGTAACTACTGTTTTGAGGAGGTGACCAGGTGTGTAGATGAGGGTAGTGTAGTTGATGTAGTTTATATGGGTTTCAGCAAAGCCTTTGACAAGGTCCCACATGGGAGACTTATAAAGAAGGCAAATGCACATGGGATATAGGGTAATTTGATGAGGGGGATTCAAAATTGGCTTAGTTGTAGGAGAACAGAGGGTGATAACAGAAGGATGCTTTAGTGACTGGAAGCCAGTGTCCAGTGGAGTACCACAGGGATCTGTGCTGGGTCCCCTATTATTCGTCATTTATATAAACAACATAGATGACTATGTGGGGGGGAGGATTAGTAAGTTTGCGGATGACACAAAGATTGGCCGGGTGGTTAACAGTGAGGCTGAGTGTCTTGGGCTACAGGAAGATATAGACAGGATGGTCAAATGGACAGATGGAATTTAACCCTGAAAAGTGTGAGGTGATACACTTTGGAAGGAGTAATTTGACAAGGAAGTATTCAATGAACGGCATGACACTAGGAAGTTCTGAGGAACAAAGGGAACTTGGCGTGTGTGTCCATAGATCTCGGAAGGCAGAGGGGCATGTTAGTGGGGTGGTGAAAAAGGCATATGGGACACTTGCCTTTATCAATCGATGCATAGATTACGAAAGTAGGGAGGTTATGTTGGAGTTGTATAGAACCTTGGTGAGGCCACAGCTGGAGTATTGTGTGCAGTTCTGGTCACCACATTATAGGAAGGATGTGATTGCACTGGAGGGAGTGCAGAGGAGATTCACCAGGATGTTGCCTGGGAAGAAATATTTAAGTTATGAAGAGAGGTTGGATAGACTTGTGTTGTTTTCATTGGAGCAGAGAAGACTGAGGGGTGACCTGATCGAGGTGTACGAGATTATGAGGGGCATGGACAGGGTGGATAGGGAGCAGCTGTTCCCCTTAGTTGAAGGGGACCCAAATGGACATAAGTTCAAGGTGAGGAGCAGGAGGTTTAGGGGGGATGTAAGGAAAATCTTTTTTACCCAGAGGGTGGTGACAGTCTGGAATGCACTGCCTGGGAGGGTGGTGGAGGCGGGTTGCCTCACATCCTTTAGAAAGTACCTGGATGAGCACTTGGCATGTCATAACATTCAAGGCTATGGGCCAAGTGCTGGTAAATGGGATTAGGCAGGTAGGTCAGGTGTTTCTCACGTGTCGGTGCAGACTCGATGAGCCGAAGGGCCTCTTCTGCACTGTGATTCTGTGATCACCCCTTTGATCTGTTAGCTTAGAGCCCTGTCCACAGCCCTAGTGATACGATTGGCCAGGCCACTGTTCGCAGCCCAGTTCAAATCCAGCCCATCCTAACGGAATAGTTCTCTTCGCTAGTACTGATGCAAGTGCCCCATGAATCAAAACCACTTCGTCCCACAGCACTCTTTGAGCCACATGTTTAATTCCCTAATCTAATTGATTGGTGGGGTGGTGGTGGTAAGACCCTATGTATGGTCAGGGAGGGGTGGGGTGATGGGGAGAGGAAGACACCTTCTGTGTGGTTAGCAAGGGAGGAGGGGGAATGTGGGTGGAGGTGGTGGCGCGAGACCCTGTTTATGCACGTGCAAGCATTGAGGAAATAACCACCCCTGCCCCCTCCAATAATTAGGGAGGAATCCCCAGCGACATGGATATGGTAAGGCAGAAGGGGATTTGCTCACATTATGATGATGTTTCATTTGCTCTTTTCAGGTGAGATCATTTGAAAAGGACAAACAGACTGAAAAGCGGATTCTGGAATTAGAGGTGGTAGAACACTTCCAGAAAATCAGGTCCAGAATGTTGGAGGAAAAGGGAAACAGGTGAGAGTTGTATTGTAGACCAGAGGACGAATAATTCCCATTGGCAGGGACTTGCTGTTTGGTATCTAGTCATTAGAGGACACTAGCCAGTAGAGGTGGTGGTGAGACTTGAGACCAGAGCTGTGTTCACTCGAGTAGAGAAGGTCAGGTCAGATCAGATAGTGTTGTGAAATACAGGAGAGTAAACAGTAAAGGATTATTGCTATTGATTTGCAAATCAGAACCACGGGACGTGGAATCTGGATTAATACTGGAAACGCAAGAGCGAAGGGCAAAAACAAACCTTGGTGTTATTTTCATTGCTAATTGTGTTTATTGCTATGAGACTGTGGATTATCCACAATGAGCTATTGAATCTGAGTGAACTGCAGTGTTGTATGGAATTGTATTAACACTTGGAGTAAAAATATTGAAGGGAAGAGTTCCAGTTCCAGTGAGGGCTAGGTACTGTGTAGTTGGCAATATCAAAATTCCTGCCATACGTCTACTGATTCAGTGAAGGGCCGTTGACGTTGGAATTGAATGTGATGTCTAGGGTTAGTACAGGGTTTGACAGTACTGCATTTTGGGGAACGTGGGGATCAGGTTTTTGAAGCATTGTTCTCATTAACTTGCAAGCACTGTAAACTGCGAGGAGGATAGCAATAAACTTCAAGGGAACATAAGCAGGTGGAATGGGTGGACATGTGACAGATAAAACAGAGAGGAATAGGGATATATATGCACAAATTGTTGAAGAAGGCAGGGCAGGTTGAGAAAGTGGTTAACGAAGCATACAGGATCCTGGGTTTTATGAATAAAGGCATAGAGTACGAAAACAAGGAAGTTATGATGAACCTTTATAAAACTGGTTTGGCTTCAACTGGAGTATTGTGTCCAATTCGAGACACCATGCTTTAGGAAGGATGTGAAGGCATTAGACAGGGTGCAGAAAAGATTTACGAAAATGATTTCAAGGATTAGGAACTTCAGTTACATGGATAAATTGGAGAACCTGGGGCTGTTCTCCTTAGAGGAGGAAAGTTGAGAGCAGATTTGATAGAGATGTTCAAAATCAAGAGGTGCTCAAAATCTTGAGGGGTCTAGGCAGAGAGAAACCATCCATCTGGTGGAGCTGTTGAGAACCAGAGGGGACAGATTTAAGCTGATTAATAGGAGAACTTTGTATGCAGTGAGTGGTTAGGGTCGGGAATGCATTGCATGAGAGCATGGTGGACGAATAACAATTGTGACTTTTAAAACAGAATTGGATAAGCACCTGAACAGAAAATGTTGCATGGCTACAAGGGAGAGCAGGAGAATGAGACTAACAGTGGCTCTTGCAGAGAGCGGGCATGGACACGATGGGCTGAATGGCCTCCTATACAGTAACTATTCTATGATTTCTCCAAACGGAAAGCACAGAAATCCTTTATTTTCTCTTTGTGTTTTGGTTTGAAAACCAGGCCTTTGATTAAAAATTCTAAATGTCTAAAGCTGAGTTTCACCAGTTAGATGAGGGAAGAGGTTGTTGCCTCTCATAGAGGAGAAAAGTAACAAGAGTATCCTGCCCAACCCAAGTAACATACCTATTTTCTCACTGCTGGTTATAATACACCTGAACCTGTATATCATGCCTACCAGCTGCAACCAGAGTGGCCTAATTGAAAGCAAGTTATTCAAATGAGAAATTTCAACTTGTCTTGTGAAAAATGGAAAAATGAAGGCCATCAGTTCGTGAAAACTAACTACTGCTTGGCCTGACCAGCAGAAACCACTGTCCAGTCCTGTCTTCACCAGACTGGAAGATTTCCAGCAGCTTGGACTAATGACTGATTGACTTCTCGGTTGGATGGGAGAGAAATATAAGGAAATAATTTGCTTAATATTGGAGGAATAAATTCCCTGAACTCTCAGTTCTGGCCAGTGCCAGAAATTTAAAAAGGAAACAATTATTGCTTCTGTTGTGAGCTTGCTTTTCCTAGGTTGCTTTCTGTTAACTATCTTACTTCCTTTTGTTTTCTTTTGAGCAGGGAAACTCCAGAGAGCCCCTCCTCACAGAACCCAAAGGGATCACTCTGCAGTTCTACAGGTACCACATCCTTCCTTGTGACCAAGTGATGTCACGGTTCTAACACATGTATCACACTTCTGCCTGTTTTGCATAAAGGATAGTGTAATAGTTTCTCCCTGGGAAGCGAGGCAAATGGGTTGAATAATGGAAATGAATGAATAACAATATGGATGACTGAATCCCCATGGTTGGAGTCACTGGTTTATGATTGAGTCCGATTCCGTTTCACGCCCTGGGATTTGTGTAATTTTTGCTACTATTTTGAGTCAATTTCATAAACAGACGCCTAGGCTTGGTGGTTTTAAGTAGAGACAGGAGTGCTTCCGCTTATCTTCAAAGATAACTCCAATATTGCAACTGCCCCGAGCACCCTGAAGATAACAATGATCCTAGATGAGTTGAAGTCAAGGCTTTGAGAGGCAGTGTTTCAATCCAATTTGTCACCATGCTGTGATGTTTGATGATTAAAACATTTTTTTTTAACATTACTGGATCTCCTTGCAGCAACACATTTTTTAGCAAAGGCTGCCCTAGAACTGTGCTTGGTGTTCCTGTACCTTCACAACTGATGCAGTATCTAAATGTAACATTTTTTTTTAAAGAGAAAATTCATTGTGGCCCTTCTTGTAAATGCATTCTTTTTATTTCTTCATGGGGGTGGGTGTTGTTAGAAAGGTCAGCATTTATAGCATGTCCTCAATTGCCCTTGAAAAGGTGATAGTGAGCTGCCGCCTTGACTCGCTGCAGTCCATGTCGTGTAAGTACCCTACAGTGCTGTTAGAGACTTCCAGGATTTTAACTCCGCAACACTGAAGGAACGCAATATAGTTTTAAATCAGGATGATATCTGACTTGGATGGGAACTTACAGGTGATAGTATTCCCATGTGTCTGCTGGCCTTGTTCTTCTAGGTGGTAGAGATTGTGAGTTTGGAGGGTGCTGTTGAAAGAGCCTTGGCAAGTTGCTGCAGTGCATCTTGTAGATCGTATTCATTACATCCACTGTGCACTGGTGGTGGAGGAAGTGAATTTTGGATGGTTGCTGATCAAAAAGGCTCCTTTTTCCTGGATGGCTTCGAGCTTCTTGAGTGTCATTGGAACTGCACTCATCTAGGCAATTGGAGAGTGTTCCATCACATTCCTGACTAGTGCCCCGTAGATGATGAGCAGGCTTTGGGGAGTCAGGAGGTGTGTCACTCTCTGCAGAATTTCCAATCTTTGACTTGCTCTTGTAGCCACAGCATTTATATGGCTGGTCCAGTCTGGTCAATGGTAGCCCCAAGGATGTTGATGGTGGCAGATTCATCAATGGCAATACTGTTAAATATGGAGAAGTGGTTTGTTTCTCTCTTTTGGAGATGGTCATTACCAGGCACTTGTGTGGTGTGAATGTTACTTGCCACTTATCAGCCCAAGCCTGAATGTTGTTCAGGTCTTGCTGCATGTGGGTGCAGACCTCCTCATTATCTGAGGAGTTACGAATGGTACTGAACGCTGTGCAATTATCAGCAAACATCCCTACTTCTTACACTATGTTGGAGGAAGGTCGTTGATGAAGCAGCTGAAGATGGTTGGGCCAGGACAGTACCCTGAGGAACTCCTGCAGTGATGTCCTAGGGCTGAGATGATTGACCTTCAATAACCACAACCATCTTCAATACTGTTAGTGAGGATTTGTCAGGGCTCATAGCCTTCACTGTACCCAGTGCCTTAAGCTGTTTCTTAATATCATATGGAGTGAATTGAATTGGCTGAAGAATGGCATCTGTGATGCAGCAGACCCTAGGAGGAGGCTGAGATGTATCATCCATGTGGCACTTTTGGCTGAAGATAGCTGCAGATGTTTCAGCCTTGTCTTTTGCACTTACACGCTGGGGTCCACCATCAGTGAGGATGGGGATGTTTTTGGAACCTCCTCCTTCAATTAGTTGTTTAACTGTCCACCACCATTCAAGACTAGATGTGGCAGGACTGCAGAGCTTTGATTTGATCCATTGGCTGTGGGATTGCTTAGCTCTGCTGTCTTAACATGCAGGTAGTTCTGTGTTGCAGTTTCATCAGATTGGCATGTCATTTATAAGTATGCCTGGTGCTGCTCCTGGCATACCCACCTGTGCTCTTCATTGAACCAGGACCGGTCCCCTAGCTTGATGGCTATGGTAGAGTGAAGGATATGCCATGAGGTTACAGATTGTGGTTGAATGCAATTCTGCTGCTGCTGATGGCCCATAACACTTCATGGATGTCTAGTTTTGAGCTGAATATATCCTATCTTACACAGTGGTAGTGTCACACTATGTGATGCCTCTCGATACAGTGTGAAGATGGGATTTAGTCTCCACAAGGACCGTCGTGAACAGATGCATCTGCAAGAGGTAGATTGGTGAGCACGAAGTCAAGCAAGATTTTTGCTCTAGTTTGGTTTCTCACCACCTGGTACAGGCCCAGTCTGGCAAATATGTCTTTCAGTACTTGGCCAGCTTAGTTAGTTGCAGTGGTACTGAGCTATTCTTGGCGAATGTACCCACTCGATGTACATTCTGTGCTTCCAAATTTGTGTTGAAAGGTCATTGACCTGAAGTGTTAGTGCTATTTCTCTCTCCACAGATGTTGCCAGATCTGCTGAGCATTTCCAGCATTTTCTGTTTTTAATTTGTTTATCTCATTTTAAAAATAGTGGGCTGTTCTTGACTTTGTAACACTGTGGCCACAATAAAATTCTGGTTTACACAATTAATAGGTTAGTTAATCTCAATAACTCGTAATTTAATTCAGCAATATCTTAAATACACAGCAGTAAAAACAGTGAATTACATAAGTTTTCTTTTTGGTCTTTCATCTGGCACCTTTCTCTACCTCAGAGGGTTGCGGATGCTCCATTGTGAAATGCATTTAGGGCTGAGAAAGATTTTTGGCCTCTCAGGGAATCAAGGGATGTGGGATGCGGGCGGGAAATTGGAGTAAAGGCCAATAATCAGCCATAACCATATCGGATGGTGGAGCAGCTCGAGGTGCTGTATAGTCAACTCCTCATATTTCTTATGTTCTTATGAAGATAGAAACTACCTATGTAAACTGTTATAAATTATGAGATAAGAATTTGTGACAAACATGAAAGTAAGGACTTTAAAATAGGGATTGAAATATCTCTGCATCCTGGCCAATAATCTCCTTCCCCATAACAATGCTTTCTCTCAAACCCTGTATTAAATAATGATAGCATTGCGTTAGTATAAGTAATGATTACATTTGCTCATTTAATTACTTTCATATACCTGATTATCAGCTTTATCACAAAGTGTTTTTTACTATTTCACCTTTCCTCCCCAGGGCCTTTTGAATCACACGGAAGTTCCTTAGTGCCAAACTTGAATTTAATTTCACCTGAGAAGCTGTCATCCAGCACTAAACGGCGATACGAGGAAAAGGTAAGGGACGACCTCTCTAGTGCTCTTATGCCTTATATGGGGCCTAAACCAAACTGTAGCTGATATAGGCTTGTTCGATGCTGAGACTGGAAAGAAAATACCACATTGCCAAATAATGCTGGGAAGTGTGAACAGATTACTGTAGATTTGAAAGATTGGACCCTTTATCAGAAGCCATTGATGATGGATCCTAACTGAATTGTTACTTTGTCCCTGTCTTTGGATGCTGGCTGACCTTTTTTGTTAGTAACTTCTTTTTGACTTCTGTTGGTAATTTATTTACTTACTTTATTCAATGCTTCATTCCCATGTTCTAATATTCCCCCATTGACCCAAGCTCAAAATGAACATCTTGACCAGGTTTGTAAGTGGATAATTGAATGTCCCTTCCAACAAATGTTTTCAAGCACCCTCTCCCAAAACACATGCTAGTATGGTTATTGTCAGGACTTGCTCCCACTAACACCTTCAGGAAATATTTGCATTTTATGTTCGAAGTGCTTTTAGAATACTTCTCTATGTAGGTGATTTTGAATCTGAGAGGGGAGAACCACTTGTCAATTTGAGAGGTTGGTCAATATAATGCCTTAAATGAGAAATTCAGGGTTAAAATCCCATCAACCTTCAATTTCATTTGCAATAGAAGCAGTTGGACTTATAGATGGCAAATAACATTCGTGCCATACAAGCGCCAGGCAATGACCAGCTCCAACACGACAGTGTCTAACCATTTCCCCATTCAATAGCATTAATATCACTGAATCTCACACCATCAATACCCTGGGGGGTCACCATTAACCAGAAATTTAACTGGACCAGTCATGTAAACACTGTGACTATAAGAGCTTAGGAATAGTCTAGAGTCTAGGAATTCTGTGGTGAAAGACTCGCCTCCAGACTCTCCAAAGCCTTTCCACCATCTACAAGACACAAGTCAGGAGTGTTATGGAGTATTCTTCACTTGCCTGGATGAATGCAGTTCCAACAACAGTCATGAAGCTCGATACCATTCAGGGCAAAGCAGCCTGATTATGGCTGCGGTGTGTACCATTTGCAAGATGCATTGCAGCAACTCACCAAGGCTTCTTTGGCATCCCCTCCAAACCTGCAACCGCTACCATCTAAAAGAACAAGGGCAGCAGACACATGGGGACACCACCACCTCCAAGTTCCCCTCCAAGTCACACACCATCCTGACTTGGAACTATATTGCTGTTCCTTCAAAGTCACCAAGTCAAAATCTGTAACTCCCTCCCCACCAAATTGACTGCAGCAGTCCAAGAAGACGGTTCACCACCTCCTTCTTGAGGGCAGTTAGGGATGGGCAATAAGCCCTGGTCTAGTCAGCAAGTCAAACACTTTGTTAATGATCAAAAAATATAGATGTTTTGAAATCCCATGAAGAACTCACTGGGAAATCTTTAGTTACATTCTAATTTAAGTGCTAGCAGACTAAATTCCTCCCTCTTCCATGGGCTGCTTCCCTTTGATAAAATGGTCTTGCTCTACAGTTGCCCTCTACAGAAAGCAATTAGGAATGGGCAATAAATGCTAGTCTAACCAGTGAAGCCTGCATCCCATGAATGAACAAATAAGAAAAAAGTTCTCTTCACACTCATGCAAGTACTAAAAACAGTATGGTCCATGCATGTGAGCGCAACTCTGTGTAGACAGATGTGTGCATCACTTCCCAGTAGGCATGTAGTTTATCAAAACCTAATACTGTCAAAACTGATTGGTCAAGAGTGAATACCTTTAGGAGAGGAGGGGAGTTTATTCGAGGTTGTTAATGTGCTGCACCACTTGTCCCTGTCTTTAAGTCATTCTGAAAGCAGCTGTTTTCTTTCCAGGTTCTGTCAAGACTTCAAACCTTTGTCACCAACCTGCAGCAGAAAAGCAGTGACATTGAAGTTTTAGCGGTGAGTCACTGAATGACTGTTAGGCGGTGCTGGTGTTGGGCAGCATTTACATGAACCGGAAACTGACATATAAGGCCCAAGACTTCAGCAGACAGTTGACTTTAGATGATGACCGGGAGAGAGAGCCACTGATTACATATTCAGTGCCTGAAGAAATACAGTGAGACAAAGGGAATAGGGAGAGTGATGAATGACCCATTTCTTAGTGTGTCCCCTCTTCCCATTAAAAAGCAGGCTTCCATTTAAATGAGCTAATACCCTAATTTAGTAGAAGTACAGTAATAGCAGAGCCATTTTGAAGTTCCTACCTTTGATGATGAGGCCATGAGTGCACACAATCATACTAAGAACTTTGAACCTAAACAAGATAGATTAGTGTACTTTCTAAATGACGGAAGTTAGGGACTGTGGAGGAGCGAAGAGGTTTAGGAGTACATGTTTAGAAATCACTAAAAATTAATTAGTGGACAGGTACAAAGGCGAATGCAATATTGGCCTATATCTCAAGGGGATGTATCAATTGTATAAAGCACAGATTAGTCCCCATCTGGATTACTGTGTTCAGTTTTTGGGCACTGTAGCTCAGGAAGGATATATTGGCCTTGGAAGGGGCAGAGCACAGATTCACTAGAATAACACAGGGCCAAAAACAGTTAAGTTACGAGGACAGGATGATAAAACTACACTTGAACTCTCAAGTATAAAACATTAAGTAGTGATCTAATTGAGGTGTTTAAGATGATTAAAAGATTTGCAGGGTAGATAGAGATAAACTATTTCCTCTGTTTGGAGAATGCAGAACAAGGGGCCATAACTTTAGAATTAGAGCCAGGCTATTCAGGACTAATGTCAGGAAGCACTTCTTCACATGAAAGGCAGCAGAAATTTGAAGCACTTCCCCCGCCCCCAAGTTGATGAGGTTGGGGGCCAATTGAAAATTTCAAAACTAAGATTGATTGATTTTTGTAAGGCAAGGGTACCGGACTGAAAGTTCAACCTAGATTTGGTAATGTCTGAAATGTGGCTTGAGTCCAGATCCTTCTGACTGACAAGTGAGCCATTGCAGGATTTGAGAGACACTGCATAAAACAAGGCACAGCAACATTGCATACACTTTCTCCTTTATTACTGAACTTTCTAAAGGGAATATCGAGTTGTCCACCAGTAGGAACAGGAGACCCTGATTTCCTGCAGTGACTTCTGTTCCTGCTCCTGCACCATTGTCTTTGGACTCCCCCAGAGATCTATCTTTGGTTGACTGCTGTTTCTCCTCTACATTTTGTTCCTTGACAACATCATCCAAAGGCACAAGTCAGGTTCCTCATTTACACTTGTGACAGCCACTGTACCTCACCACTGCCTCTGTAATGGCAGACTGTCTGAGTCTTGGAAAAGCCTGAAATTTCCCCCTATTAACATTGGTAAAACCAAAGCCATTGTCTTCTGCCTCTGCCACCAACTCAGTTCCCTAACCACTGATTCTACCCTCCTTCATAGCCTCTATCTTAGGCTGAACCAGATTGCAACCTCAGTTTTCAATTTGACCCTAAGCTGAGCTTCTGAACTCACCACCTTCATCGCAGTGAGCAGCTACTTCCCCTTCCATGATATTACCCATCTCCATCCCCTCAACCCATCTACTACTCAAAACCTCATCCATGTTTTTATTATTTCCAGACTCAACTATTCCAATGCTGGCCCATATTCTGCCCTGCAGAAACTTGAGCTCATCCAAAGCTCTACTCCCTGCATCCTAACTCAAAAAATTAAGCCCTGCTCACCAGTCACCCCTGTGCTTGTAGATCTACATTGACTCCCAATTCAGCAATACCTTGATTTAAAATTGCTCATTCTGTGTTCAAATCCCTCCATCGATTCATTCCTCCCTGTCTCTATAACCTGCTCTAACTATACAACCAACCTTCTTGAGTTTTCTGCATTCTCCCAACTCTGGCCTTCTGTGCATCCTCCCACTTCCTTCATTCCAGTATTGGAGGCAGCCCCTTCAATATCTAAGCATGTGGGCCTCCATTTGAATTCCTTGCTATATTGTATAATTGTCCTGCTCCCCTTGTTCCTTCACAACAAGCTCCCTGCTGGTGCTGAGGCTGTTTTTTCTACTCTCAGCTGTGGGGACGCTGTAGCAGGGGGTTTCCTAGTGTTACCTGATAGTTTGTGGGGTTCATGTTAAGGTACCAAGAAGGATCTACAACTTTGAGGACTCCCCTGTTCAGCTGAACCCTTGCAGTTGAGAAGAGTTCAGGGAAGAAGTGAGGGGAGGATGAGAAATTCAGTCAGTTGTACAAACAAATGTGTGGTTTAATTTGCAGGTTGATGTATCAAAGGAAACTCTGCTCAGCTTCTTATCGCTGGAGGTAGGATTTCATCTGCGCAATACTTTGTAAATGACTGTTGTTTCACAAGCAGTTTGGTGGTGGAGAACAGCCACTGCTGTATTCTTTCAGTGTTTATAAAATCTGCATACCTGCCCCTCCACCATTTTCTCCCAGATCTCCACTACCCTGTAACAATACTGGGTAAGGGGATGCTTAGTCTGTAACTAATCCATTCACACACCCACTCGCTCCTCAAGACAGTGTGTGTTAGCTGGCTAATTGAAGTATGACTGGTATCACAGCCCAAACTGATTCTGCCTTGCCCACACTTCCAGGGGCAGGGGCACCCTGGTTACAGTTTATCCTTCCCAAGCCTAGAGCCACTGAGGCCTAATGCAACACCTTCATCATCATCTAGTCCAAGATCAACTCTCTGCCTGATCAGTCTCTGGATCTTCTGGTCTGTATGGCTCAACTAGAGTTTAAATACCAGCATGGACTAGTGGACCAAATGTGGCCTATTTCTGTGCCGTGTACACTCTATAGCTCAATGTATTGCTCAGTACCAAACCTGATAATGGACTATCATAGAATCGTTATGTCATATAAGACCATTCAGCCCATCATGTCCATACTATTGGATGACTTCAACCCTCGCCATATACATTGCCATGAAATGAATGGTTTGTTGGATTCTCCTGCCCTGTGCTTGCTCTGACTCTCTATTCCTGCTTTCCCAGTACGGTGGAGATGAGCAAACATTCAACGCCAGTGTGCAGCATTTGCTCTTGCGGTCAACTAAACAGCGTTACCTGAAATCCATTTGTGACCAAATCCATCACTTCAAGTTGATCAAGAGGTAAGATAGGAGCACACCTGAGTGCAGAAATGTCAGAGGAGACTCCTCATGGGAGTAAGATTCCTGGGTGCTGAATTTGAGGCATTGGATTCCTGGTTGTTATATTGAAGCATTGGGGAGATTCCTGGGTGTTGTTATGGGGCATTGGGAACGTACCTGGGGGCTGTAATGTGGTGACTGGGGAAAGTAGGGGAGGATACCTTTTACTTATGCTGAGCTCTTGTCAGCTTTTGTGGTGGAATATGAACCTATGACTTCATTGACAGGGGAGTGGAATACAAGGTCAAGGAAGTCTTGCTACAGTAGAATATAGGGTTTGGTTAGACTACACCTGAAGTACTGTGCACAGTTTTGGTCTCCATTTTTAAGACAGGATAGACTTGTATTGGAGACAATATAGTGAAGGTTCACTAGATTGGTTTCTGGGATAAGAGAGAGGGTTGTCCTATGATGAGAGGCTGAATAAATTGGACATATATTCCCTGGAGTTTAGAAGAATTAAGAGGGTGATCTCTTTAAAAGATACAAGATTCTGAATGGGCTCGACAGGGTAGACACAGAGATTTTCCTCTGGCTGGAGAATCTAGAACGCATTAGTGTCAGGGGTCAATCATTTAGGACTGAGATGAGGAGGAATTTCTTCATTCAGAGGGTTGTAGATCCTCCATCATTGAGTATACTTAAAAGCTGAGAAAGACAGATTTTTGTTCACTTGGAATGAAGGGAAATGGGGAATAAGTGGAAAAGAGGACTTGAGGTAGAGGATCAGTTCGATGGGCTGTATGGCCTATTCCTGCCCTATTCCTTCTGTTGTTCCTATGGTTTTAGTAAAGCTCCCTCGACACTTGTCCCATCAAACTCTCCTCAGGGCAGGGACAGCACAGTTTAGATACAGCGTAAAGCTCTCTACACAGTTCCATCAAACACTCCCAGGGCAGGTCCAGCGTGGGTTAGGTACAGCTTAAAGCTCCCTCTACACGTTCCCATCAAAGGCTCGCAAGGCAGATGCAGCAAGTGATACATAAAGCCCCCTCTACACTGCTGAGATGAGGTTCCTGACTTCCAGCCTCAACAGAGCATTATCTGTTCAGATAGTGATATTATTCCAGTCCTATACCATAGGCATTACGTGGGCCCTCTGAGAGATCGTGTTGAGTTAGTTGTGGATTTTCACTGGTGGCTGGATTGCGACTGCATGATCGATGACCATAATTCATGGTAGCAACCTATGCCCACAGTAAGGAACCAGTAAATCAGTAATAGGCTGTAGGGTATAGGTTGCCTGTACCCTACAACTAGCTCTAACCGTGATCTGCAATCTGTAATTCAGCTAACTCTAATTTGTTGCACTTTTTCTGTCTCTACAGAGTATCCTTGCTGGTTCTGTACAGTTACAGAGACGACTACTACAAGATTCTGTTTTAGTGAGGCACCCTCTTTGAACTTTGTGCAGAAGGGCTGTACTAACCAGGGGAATTGCACCAGTGGAGTGTCACAAGCTGGATATCAGCACTAGGAATATTTGAATTAATACAATTCTTCTTTCCAGATTAGTGACATCCGTCTTATGTGTAAATCATGTGCCATCCAGTCAGCCCTCCTCCAGATTGCGTTCTCAGTCCTGCACTTTCAATTAGTTTCTCCAAAACTGACCCCCTCCCAACACAAAGGTAGTGATTGTCGAGGGCTCCATTGCTATGGAGACTGTAGTGCTTCCTGTGTGGCCGCTTTCCCATGTGAGAGTGTCAGTGGATTGTGACAGGCATCAGGGTGCTACATCCTTTCAAGTAGCAAGCATTGGAGTGTGAAATAAGTGTGGGTCCTTTCACGTCACAAGTACCGTGTAATCTCCTGACTAAGGCATGGTGTCTGCAACCCTGCCAGGCACAACGTAACCCTTTTTCAAGATAAAAATTTACTTTCTGTATGAAATGTGTTAGTGAACAGTTCCTGTGTTGTTTTTCTCTACGATATGTTGTTTCATGTACCTCTGTAGATTATCAGTGTTTGCTCCACCTGCTGTCCCCAGTCAAGCATTTTTCAGCTAAAACTAGTTTCATAACAGCCCACTGAGAGACATGGTACTTCCCTACTCTCAGCTGTGAGACGTTTGAGTTCTGAACAGGCACCATCACCCTGAGCCTCAGCCAGTGCTTGCTATGACACTTGGAGCCTGCAGTGTTGCCACTCACCCTAGCTGCATCTTTCCACTCAGATCATTTTGTCTTGGATAACCATGTGAACAAAATTACATATGCTTGAGTGGACAAAAAGTGCCTTTTATATCCATTTCCTAGTGGTCCCCACCAATTGATGTCGCTGTCAGTTTAATCCTGGGCATTAAAAGTTAATTTTCTGACACACTGTACTGAATTTGAAGGGTACATTGGATCTCAGTGCTGTTTAACTATTAACCTGTTGGAGCCGAATTTTTCACATATGGTTTAGTTAAGAATCATGGAGTATGATTTTAAACTGGAGTATTCCTAAACAAAATCTAATTTCCATGTGAATGTAGTATCACCTTCAATAACGGGCCAACTCATGAACAGGCACTGGGGCCACATTGAGGAACCTAACAATAGTTTGACTTGTGGCCAATCAAACCCTTGAGTGGCTCAGCTGTAATGGCACATGTTGGCATTTTGCCAAACTAGATTGCCGCTGCCCCTTTTCTCAGTCACTCACTTTGCAGTTCCATTTCCCAGCTCCTTTACATATAGGTTGCTGAGTACAGCCTTGTATCACTGCCACTAACTAGATCAGGGCTGGGAACAATGCTGAAGCTAAGTTTGTAGCATCTATTGAATGTTTCCTATTTAGTCAGAAGTATTTAGGAAAATAAACATTGAGAGGTTTGTTGTGGCTCGTGTTCAGTTTAGGAATAAATTAAGATGAAGTCTGTAACCACTGCATTTTTATCATGGACTATCGATTGATCATTTGGAGCTTTCCTCCTGCCTTGGTGCTGGAGAGGAGGGTGTATATTTGCAGCAACAAGGAAATGAGCCCTGCAGTTCCATGGGGGTTTTCCCCAATCTCCTGATGTAACTTGGCAGTGGATCAGTGGGACTTGAGTCCTTACGGGATAGAAGGAGGTCATTTGGCCTTTCAATTCCATGACAGCTCTTTGAAGAACAGTCCAATCAGTCCCATTGTATCCCCATCGCCCTGCAAATTTATTTCCTTCAAGTGCCTATCCAATTTCCTTTTAAAAACATTGATTGTCTTTGCTTCCACCGCCCTTGCAGGCAGTAAGTTCTAGGTCATTGCCGCCTGCTGCATAAAAAAAAGTTCTTCCTCACATCCTCCCTGTATCTCTTGCCTAAAATCTCAAATCTGTGCTCCCTTGTACCATCAGTTAATGGGAACAGCTTTTCTTTGTCTACCTTATCTAAACCTGTTTTAATCTGGTACACCGCAATCAAACTTGCTGGTATCTTGGAAGGAGATCAGAGCAACCTTTAGGGAATTTTGTGTTTACATTTGAGACTTAAATAATTATGATGCTGTGAATTTAAGTTGTTTACCACAGAGGTTTGAGGAAGAATAAATCATTTCTCTGCATGTGTGTGATTGATACTTGGTGTGTTTAAGAACAAAGTTAATAAATGATAGGATACAGGAAAATTTAGTGAGTAGGAATTAAAGTTTCTAATTGCCAAACATAGATGTGTGAAGAAGCAGGCAGTGCTGTGGGTCTTTTTAGTTCGTGTGTTATTAAACCTAGCCCAGACTGGTGGTATATGGCAGGTTATAAAAATCCTATTAGCAAATTAGATTGAAAGATGCTTGATCTGGTTTGAGTGTATACTCACTGCTCTAATGTGCAATTTCCCATTTCTAGCTACTGTGGGAAATTAAAAGCTAGTGCTGACAAGGAAAACATGCTTTAGCAATGGTCATTGTGGCACTTTTGTCTGGCCAGATTAAAGGGAGTTTTGCTCTACATGCCCTACACCTGACTGAGCAAACTAACAGCTGGCATCAGTTATGAGGGTAATGCATAAAACACCCAAAGTTTTACTGAGGAGTTCAATTATACAGTCATACTTTATCAACATAATCTTTGTTTCAGTTCCTTAATTTATGTTTTTTTTGTGTCTTTTACAAATCCAACCAACACCTATCACCGTTGCTTCCATTTGCATTGTTTTTGCCATCTTCCTGGGATCTTAAATTGAAGTTCGATATTTCGTATGCTGATGTTTTGTGCATTTTCTCCCTCAGCAGCTCAATACTATAAACAGCAAATGTTGAATGTTGCTTCTGGGGTTAGAGGAGTTCTTCAAGCACCCCATCAGGCTAAGAAAAGGAAAGACATTTGCCTCTTGGCTTTTTCCTTTGTTACATGGGGTTGCCACAATACTGGTTGATTCTCCCTTCTCCATCACCATTCATATCAACCATCATTTTTGATTTGGCGGGTGTTTTTTTTTAACAGCCAAATGCCCTTCCAGTCACTAACCCTCCCCATTTCTCTGGGCTGGGGACTGGTACTGATGTACACTGACTTGCCCACACCAGTTGCTGGGTTCTTTTGTGGCCAACAAGTCCTGTAGTGGAACTTGAACTCAGAGGGTGATTGCTGTTGCACAAGCTCCCTTCTTCCTAATCTGCACACACCATCTCTTATTCTAATTCACTTTGCGCTGAGGTCTTGGGAACTAGAATTCCATATATCCTACTTTAAAGAACAAACATGCATTTAACCACAGGATATTTACAGTGCAGGAGGAGGCCATTCAGACCATCGAATTTGCACTGGCTCGCTGAAAGAGCAATCCGCCTAATCCCACTCCCCTACCTTATCCCTGTAACCTTGCACATTCTTTCTTTTCAGATAGCAATCCAATTCCCTTTTGAATACCTCAACTGAACCTGCCTCCACTACCCTTTCAGGAAGTTGGTTCCAGACTCCAACCACCCTCTGGGTGAAAAAAGTTTTCCTCACATCACTTCTACTCCTTTTGCCCATTATTTTGAATCTGTGCCTTCTAGTTCTTGATGTATTCTTAAGAGGGAACAGTTTCTCACTATTTACCCTGTCTATACCCCTCAGGATCTCGAAAACCTCTATTAAGTCTCCTCTCAGCCTTCTTTTCTCCAAGGAAAACAGTCCCAACCTCTCCAATCTATCCTCATAGTTACAGTTGTTTATCCCTGGAATCCTTCTTGTGAATCTCCTCTGTACTCTCTCCAATGCCTTTACATCCTTCCTCAAGTGTGGCACCCAGGATGCAGTATTCCAGATGAGACCTAACTAGTGTCTTATACAAGTTTAACATGACTTCCTTGCTCTTGTACTCAGTGCCTCTATTAATAAAACCTGGGATATCATATGCTTTATTAACTGCTCTCTCAACATGCCCTGCCACCTTCAATGACTTATGTGCATATACACCAAGGTCCCTTTGTCCCTGCACCTCCTTTAGAGTTTCCCCCTTTATTTTATACTGTCTCTCCATATTCTTCCTGCGAAAGTGAATCACCTCACACTTCTCTGCATTGAACTTCATTTGCCATTTGTCTGCCCAACCCACCAATATATCTATGTCCTTTTGAAGTTCAAGACTATCCTCATCACAGTTGATAACACTTCCAATTTTCGTATCATCTGCAAATTTTGAAATCATGCCCTGCACACCACAGTCTAGGTTATTAATATATATCAAGAAGAGCAAGGGTCCCAACACTGATCCCTGGGGAACTCCAGGACAATCCTTCCCCCAATATGAAAAACAACCATTTATCATTACTCTGTTTGCTGTCACTCAGGCAATTTCTTACCCAAGTGCTTACTTTCCCTTTTATTCCATGAGCTAGAATTCTGCTCACAAGTCTGGTTGTGTGGCACTGTATCAAATGCCTTTTGAAAATCCATATACACCACATCAACAGCATGGCCCTTGTCAACTTTCTCTGTTACCACCTCAAAAAATTCCAAGTTAGTTAAACATGATTTTCCCTTAATGAATCCATGCTGGCTCTTCTTAATTATCCCACACCTGTCTAAGTGACTATTGATTTTGTCCCGAACTATAGTTTCCAGAAGTTTCCCTATCACTGAAGTCAAACTGACTGGGCTATAGTGGCCAGCATGTCTGTCCTTGGCTTGCTGCATTGTTCCAGTGAAGCCCAACGCAAACTTGAGGAACAGCACCTCATCTTCCGACTAGGCACTTTACAGCCTTCCGGATTGAATATTGAATTCAACAACTTTAGATCTTGAACTCCCTCCTCCATCCCCACCCACTTTCAGTTTCTTCCCCCTCCCTTTTGTTTTTTCCAATAATTTATATAGATTTTTCTTTTCCCACCTATTTCCATTATTTCTAAATCTATACCTTTAATGCCCTGTCAGTCTTTCCACCCCATCCCCACTAGAGCTGTACCTTGAGTGTCCTGCCATCCATTCTTAATTAGCACATTCGTTTAGATAATATCACCACCTTCAACACCTCTTTGTTCCTTTGTCTGTGACATCTTTTGATTATCTGCTCCTATCACTGCTTGCTTGTCCCTACAACCAACCCCCCCCCCCCAACTTCTCTCCCCCCACCCCCCCACCTTAAACCAGCTTATATTTCACCCCTCTCCTAATATTACTCAGTTCTGTTGAAGGGTCATGAGGACAAGAAACGTCAACTCTTTTCTTCTCCGCCAATGCTGCCAGACCTGCTGAGTTTTTCCAGGTAATTCTGTTTTTGTTTTTTATCCTTGAGAACCCCTTTTTGAACAAGGGTGTAACATTTGCAATTCTCCAGTCCTCCATCCCTGTGTCTAAGGAAGACTGGAGGATTATCACCAGTGCTCCTGAAATTTCCACTCTCACCTCCCTCAGTATCTTTGGATGCATCTCATCCCGGTCCTGGTACCTTATCTATCTTCAGTAAAGAGAACCTTTCTAACACCACCTCCTTCTCAATTGTAAATTCCTCGATTGTACCAGTTACCTTGTCTCTCACCTCAGCCTGGGTAGCATCCTCTTCCTTTGTAAAGACAGATTCAAAGCACTCATTTAATACCTCCGCTACTTCTCCTGCCTCCACATGCAAGTCTCCTTTATTGTCCCTAATCGGCCCCACCCTTTCTTTTACCGCCCTTTTATTATTTACATGCCTATGGAAGACTTTGGGATTTCCTTTTATGTTAGCTCCCAGTCTCGTTTCATGCTCCGTCCTTGCTTTTCTGATTCGTTTTTTTCACATCCCCTCTGGTCCTTCTATATTCAGCCTGATTCTCCATTTTATTTTCTACCTGACATCTGTCACACACATATACTTCCTTTTCATCTTCACCTCTATCGCTCTCGTCATCCAGGGTGTTCTGGATTTATTTGTCCTACCTTTCCCCTTCAAGGGAACATACTTTGACATTGTTTGTAATACTATCTCTTTGAAGGTAGCCCACTGTTCAGCCACCGTCTTTTCCGCCAACATTCCAACTCACTTGACTCAGATGCATTGTCATCCCTTCAAAGTTGGCATTGCCCCAATTGATTATCCCTGCTCTGGATTGCTCCTTGCCCTTTTTCATGGCCAACCTAAACCTTATGATACAATGGTCACTGTCTCCTAAGTGCTCTCCCAGTGTTATTTAATCCACTTGGGCCAACTCATTCCCCAAAACCAGGTCCAACAGTGCTTGCCCTCTCGTTGGAATGGAAAATACTGCTGCAGAAAATTATCTTGAACACATTCCAGGAACTCTTGCCTTTCTTGTCCATTTATACTATTCCCATCCCAGTCTATATTTGGATAATTGAAATCCCCCATTACGATTACTCTATAATTATGGCACCCCTCTATAATTTCTTTGCAAATTTGTTTCTCTACATCCCTTCCACTAATTGATGGTCTATATACTACACCAATCAATGTTATTGTACTTTTATTTTCCTTACCTCTAGCCAGAGAGATTCTGTCTTTGACCCCTTTGGAACATTCTCTCTCTCTCCTGTACTGCAATACCATCTTTAATCAATACCGCCACTCCCCCAACCCCCCCCTTTTCTTCCTTTCCTGTCTCTCCTAAATACCTCGTACCCAGGAATATTTAACGCCCTGTCCTGCCCTTCTTTGAGCTAGGTCTCTGTTATAGCAATGATATCATAGTTCCATTTGTCAAATTGTGCCTGTAGTTCACCAATCTTATTAGCCCCACACCGTGCATTCACATACATGCACATTAATCCTGATTTAGGCTTTTTAACTTTTCCCCCTTGTTCTGATCCCATCTAATGACTTACTGTAGCCTACTCGAGTTCTATCAAACTCTCCAAGTATTCTATTTATCTTGATATTACTCTGATCTATCCTCCTTATCAGTTAATACTTCTCTACTTCCTACTGCCAGTTTTTCTCCTCTTCTCTCTGAATTTCCCCTCAGGTTCCCACCCCCTGCCAATCTAGTTTAAACCCTTCCCAACAGCACTAGCAAATGTCCCTGCGAGGATATTAGTCCCAGTCCTGTTAAGGTGTAACCTCTCCTTCTTGTACACGTCCCATCTGCCCAAGGACTGGTCCCAATGCCTTAGAAATCTAAAGCCCTCCATCTTACTCCATTTCTCCAGCCACATATTGAACTGCTCAATCTTCCTATTCTTACGCTCACTAGCATGTGGCACTGGGAGTAATCCTGAGATTACTGCTCTTGAGGTCCTGCTTTTTAATTTCCTTCCTAACTCCCTAAAATTTGCATTCAGGACCTTATCCCTTTTCCTGCCTATGTCATTGGTCCCAATGTGGACCATGACCTCTGGCTGCTCGCCCTCCCCCAAAAGAATGTCCTGCAGCTGCTCAGTGACATTCCTGACCCTGGCACCAGGGAGGCAACATACTATCCTGGAGCCATGTCTACGGCCACAAAAATGCCTTTCTGCTCCTCTAATTATGGAATCCCTTACCACTATAGCACTTACACTCTTCCTCCTCCCCTCTTGCACAGCTGAGCCACTCGTGGTGCTACGAACTTGGCTCTTGCTACAGTTCTCTGAGGAACCATCTTGCTCACCAGTATCCAAAATGGAAAAGTGGTTAGAGAGCCAGATAGCCTCAGGGGATTCCTGCACTACCTGCCTGTTTGCCTTAGATACTCTGGTGGTCACCCATTCCCCCTCTGCCTGTGTACTACTTAGCTGCGGTGTGACCAGCTCTCTAAACGTGCTATCCACGGACCATGCACCACAGTGACTCCAGCTGCCACTCAAGTTTCTGCAGCTGGTGACACTTCCTGCAGAGGTAGTCATCGAGGGCACTTTGTGCCTGCATGACTTCCCACATCCCGCAGGATGCACATTCCACATGCCCAAGCTGTGCTGACATACCTTAAACTTTATATAAAGTGTTTATTCACCTGTCACTCACCAATCGTCTCCTCCTCTCCCTCTTGCGCCTCTTTATGAAGTCTTGCTGCACTCTCCCTCTCGCGTTCTTTTATCTCCTGGGCTCCTCTCTAGTTCCCTATGACTTCACACTTGATTTTCTCCAAGTCTGGTTGGTCCACTGAGACCCACCACCAGCACCACAGCTAGCTCCTTTTGAACTCCCGGCTCTCTTCGCGCTCTTTTTGAACTCCCTGCTCCTCTTGTGCTCTTTTATTATGTGTTAATTAACAAACCCTACAATTCAGGATAAGCTTACTGCTATTTATGAACCTTACTGATACTAATAAAACCTTACAATTACAAATAAATGACCAATTTGAAAGACAAACAAGCCAAGCCAATGGGTACTCACCAGCCAATCACGTACCTGCTCCCTTGTGCTGTCACACCTTGATTTTTGTTTTAGAATGCAGAGACTGGTTAGAGGTCAGCCTTCGCTGTTTTTGCCGACTCTCGGAGTGAACTCCGGCTCTCTCTCTCCGCACTTTCAGCCCCCGCTGTTCTCACCGACTCTGTGTCAATTTTTGTCTGATGTCAGTTTACGCTTCAGTTTGGGATACTCTCAGCCTCACGCTGACTCTGCTTCTCTGGGACAACTCGTCTCGCTCAAAGGCCATCATTTATATAGGCTGTTTCAGGATGTCACAAAGTACCTCATAACTAGTCACTTGTTTTGCAGAGTAATATTTTGTGCACAGCTATGAGATGAATGACCAGCCTGTAGTGGCGGTGTTTGAAATTTGTAGAGAAAACTGAGATCTTTTAGATCCATGTGTATCCTCAGTTTAATATCTTGTCCAAAAAATTGCAGTACTCCCTCAGTACTGCAAGGAGGGACATCCTAGATAACTTTCGGATAGATTTCTTTCGGCTTCAGAGGCCATGACCTCAGCCTCGTTTTAAAACCCTGGATTCTCATCACCTGATCACCATTGCTTTGATTTGCTTCTGTTTGTCTGCTGTTTTCAATCACTGTATCCGTCCCTTTACATAGGTTTCTCAAAAGTCTGTATTTCATGATGTAGTGCGAGAGAGGGGGAACATAAATAGGAACAATAGGCCATTTAGCCCCATGAGAGGGGGACAGTATAGTTAGGGGAATAAATACAATTCACTGCAGCTGAGAGCTGTGTTGCTTGTCCAGTGCCAGGGTTAAGGACATCCCAGGGCAGGAGTGGAACTTGGAGTGAGGGGGGAAGGAATCAACTGTCATGGTCCACGTAGGTATCAATGACATAGTAGGACCTTTTTCTTAGTCCCACCTAAGGGAGTCTGAGCATCTAGGGGCTCAATTAAAAAGAACCAGAAAGGCAATAATCTCTGGATTACTACCTGAGCCATGAGCAAATTGGCAAAGGATAAATATGATCAGCGAGTTGAATGGGAGGCTCAAAAGAGGGCACCAGTACTAGGGAATGAGGGAGCTGTACCATTGAGACAGCCTTCATCTGAACAGCACTGGGACCAGTGGCCTGGCAAATCGTATAACTAGGAGTGTTGAGAGGGCTCTAAATAGTGGAGAGGAGGGTTCACACGAGAGGAGATTCAGCAAGTTAATGAGAAAAGACAAGGCGATAGTGCAGGGTAGCAATGCGCGTTATAGTAACCAGAGTCTGACATGAAGGAACAGAGTGTGCAAACATAAGAGTTCAGCAGCAAATGAAGTCAGAGTAGGCAAAAATGGTAAAAGGAAAGAATTAAAGATGAGAACTAAACATTAGGAAAAACGTTACCCTTTAAATTGCTCTGTTTTCAGTGGTCTACTTTGTGAGTCTACTTTAAACACCTGTCTGGAATAGAACAATTGTTATCCTGTTTAAAATATTCTATAGAGAGGAATAATGGGTATGAATTTACCTTTGTTGCAAGCCCTGATTATTTCTTGATGTATACTCTATTCTGCAGTGTAGCTACTGTTAGGAGGCCTAGACACTACCCCCACCAGTGACTTTCCTTTGCTGTTTCTTACCTCCACCCAAACTGATTCACACCTTGATCTTCTGAATCACTATTGTACTGACCTCATCCAGTATTAACAAAGCTAATTTGTTAATGTATTGACCAGCATGCTAAAATATTTTTTGAAGAGGGAATGTTATGATCATGTGATCTCTGACCCTACTGGCCTGCAGGATTAAGGTAGCTTTGAAAGCCCTTCTCAGGCTCACAGCATTCCTAACAAGATGGATGAATTGATAGCATAAATAGAAAATAACTAGTGTGATAGCACAGCCATTACAGAGACATGGTTGCAAGGTGACCAAGGCTGGGACCTGAACATTCAAAGGTGTTTGACATTTCGGAAGGACAGGAGGAATGAAAAATGAGGTAGGGTAGCTTTGTTAATACTGGATGAGATGAATACAATTGTGGTTCAGAAGATTAAGATGTGAATCAGTTTGGTTGGAGATAAGAAACAGCAAAGGAAAGAAGTTGCTGGTGGGGATAGTATCTAGGCCCTCTAACAGTAGCTACACTGCAGGGTAGAGGATACATCATGAAATAATCAGGGCTTGCAACACAGGTACTGCAATGATCTTGGGTTACTTTAATCTTCACACTGATTGGACAAATCAAATTGGCAAAGGTCACCTGGAGAATGAGTTCATGGAGTTTATTCGAAATGGTTTCCTAAACAATACATTCTGGAACCCACCAAGGACCAGAGTATTTTGGACCTGTTAATGTGTAATGAGACAGGATTAGTTAAAAGACCTCATAGTAAAAGATCCTCTAAGCAAGAGTGAGAAAAAAGATAGAAATTCGCATTCAGTTTGTGAGTGAGAAATGTGGGCCCACCAAGTCAAATAAGTTTGCAGCTGACTGATTTACCCCACTAGTTAGAGTAACAAAGGCATTGAACCATGGAAGGTGTTCATTCTAAGATTTGATACAACTTTATGGCATTCTACACATAATCTAAACCTTGTTGACTCATGATTTATACAAGGGTATGAAGACAGAGTGGGCTAAAGTGGACTGGGTAGAAAAGTTAAAAGGTAAGATGGTGAAGAAGCAGTGGCAGGCATTTAAGGAGATATTTCATAACTCTCAATAAAGGTATATTCCATTGTAGAAGAAAGGATGCACAAACTGTGACTAAGGAAGTTAAGGGTGGTATCAAATTGAAAGAAATGCTATGAGTGGAGGATGGGTCAGCTGCCTTCCTCATTAATTGCTACACCTGCATGCTAACTTTGTGATTCATGTATATGAACACCCAGATCCCTCTGTACTGTGGCATTCTGTAGCCTCGCTCCATTTAAATAATACTTTGTTTTTCTATTCTTCCTACAAAAGTGGATAACCTCACATTTTACTTCATTTGTCACATTTTTGCCCACTCACTTAAGCTATCTAAATCCCTTTGTATTCTCGTCACAACTTGCTTTCCCACCTACCTTTGATTCATCAGAAAATATGGCTACAATACAACCTGTCCCTTCATCCAAGTGATTTAATATAGATTCAAAATAGTTGAGGCCTCAGCACTGATCCACTAGTTATAGTTTGCCAACCTGAAAATTACGAATTTATCCCAACTCACTGCTTCCCGTTAGTTAGCCAATCCCAGAATTAACATATTAAAATAATTCAACGAATTTTACATTTTATGAAAAAGGAATTGGGTTTTGCTCAGTAGAAGGTGCTCCCAGAGTTGAGTAACAAGAGAAACACCGGCTCTTCATTTTTGTGTTCAGTAAATCATGAATGCTGATTGACAATTCATTTAAAGATTGTAATTCAAACATAAGTTGTAGTAATATGCTGAACTGAGAATTTAAGCATACAGTAATTTTTCTCTATAGATATGGGAAAATTGGGCTGATTGGTATGTTTTCATTTCTACTATTCAGAACAGAGTGTTGCAATAGTTGCCTACAGACACACACACAAATACATGAATGGTTTAAACATGAATTATACAAGATAAACAACAGCTACTTTTTTATATAATACTGTTATTTGGTTGTAATGAATTGAAGGAGCAAAAGCTGAGAGCAGTGGGGAGATAAGAATACAAAAGTAAAATTCTGCAGATGCTGGAAATCTGAAGTAAAAATGTGCTGGAAATGCTCAACAAGCCAGGGAGCATCTGTGGAAACAGAAATGGAGTTAAATGTTTTAGGTCAGATTTCTTGGGCACTGACACAATTTGATGCTCTCTGCTCGGGTGTGTATTAAGTTGTAAATCCTGGAAATGCAATTGTGGGGAGTTGCTTTTCCACCAGAGGGTTAAACAAGAACACAAGAGGGAGACTCCTGAGTCACTGCTCTGCATTTGTCGGTGGCCTGTTCAGAGCAGCACTGATTAAGGCTCAAGATAGATGACTCTTGACCTTCCTACTCTACTGTAAGGCAACCCAACGAATCAATCAATGAGGAGACAAATGGCTGATTTAGCTTGAAATAAACCAAAAACTGGATGAAGAGGAAAGAGCAAGGATTATTCCACAGTTCAGTATTCATTTCAGTAACTCTTCCAGAATTGATGTGGCTTAACTCTTCTTAGCTAATACCTTCTTCAAGATCATCAGAATGATGTCTTTATTGTTCAGCACGTTGTAGCAATTCAGATCAACCAGCTTATCAAAATCATTAGGGGTGTATGTAAAGTTCAACGTGCTGTATGGTGAATGCTCAGCTTCCAGGACAAAACTGGAGTTGATTTTATCTTCCTCAGATGTACGTTCAACTCCTGCAATAGATACAGACAGCAGTAACTGACAAAGCACTGCTCAGACTCTTTACATCTAATAACTCACATTTACATGTTGATGATCAACATAGTAAATACATCCCAAAACACTTCACAGAGAAGAAAATAAAGATTGAACAGCAGCTGAAGGGTTTTAAGGGCAATTTGGACATGCTGCTTTCAACAAGTTTTTTGCGTAACTTAGGAGCCAAGGAGGTTGTTGGAAAATTTGAAGCAGGAACTGACAAAAGCATGAATAAGGATTTCAGTGAAGGGAGAGTGATATAAAGATGATAGGAGAGCTAGCTGATTATTAGGAGAGAAAAGGAAGGTTGGAGGTAGCACAATAGGTGGAGAAAATTGGTTGAATTTTGATTCAGTTTTAAAAGATTAGCTGGGGGCCACCTGAGGAAAGAGAACCAGCCACTGATGATATCTGTCCTTTACGCCTAGGAATGGTGGTTAGGTGATTTGAGGAAATGAGCTAGGAGGGAATTAGCTTCATGGGATTTAGGCAGTTAAATAAACCAAAAACTGGATGAAGGCAGTTAAGTTAATCTTTTAGATGAAAAAAAGAACATCCTTATCACTTATCTGCCATTCTTTATACTCGAAAGTAGTTTTTTACTGCTCTATGTACTGGGCACAATCCCTCACCTGGAGATTTGTAATCCTTGAATGTGGCATTTGTGAGAGGGAAGTGAATTACTATGGGAATATCGGGATTTTTTTCATCCATGAAGACATAGCATTCCTGTAGGCTGTTCTCAAGTATGTCTGCCACATCTATCTTTGGGAAAGGGACATTATGTTTTGTACAGTATTCCTCAGTCGTCTTCAGAACCTGGTTGGAAAGGGGAAGAGAGAAAGGAGAAAAACAAAGTTTAAACTAATTACATGGTAATATCTCTCAACAATCAACTTTGGGACATAACTGAAAAATGTATGGCTTTCAAAATGTACTTTTCTGTAAATTTATTAATATTTCGGCTACTGGGCAGAACATTTCTATGAATGTGTTTAACCTGTAGACTACTGACAGCTCCGAGAAATTTTCTGGCTTCCCTGTGTGAATCAAATAAGTTTGCAGCTGACTGATTTCTCCTCCCCCCAACTAGTTAGAGTAACAAAGGCATTGAACCATGGAAGGTGTTCATTCTATGATTTATTACAACTTTCTATGACATTCTACATACGATCTAAACCCTGTTGACTAGTTTTCTTGCAGCCTTCCACGTATCCATGGACAATATAAGAACAGCCTAGACTTCTAGTCAATATTTAATGTCATGCTCTTGATAAGGAAGGATTAATTATTGATCAGTAACCCATACCTTTCCAACGGTTTGACTCTTACCTGGATATGACTATTCAGCACTGCATTTGCCTTTATTCCTCCATTGGGATAGAACCAAGGGCATCTTAAGTGAAGACATTTTTAGCTAATTTCATAGAAGTTAGACTTTGGATAAGTCCGTTGCCAGAAACTGGCTACATAGCGATGCGTTTACATAGTTGGTATAGATGAAACATGAGATAATTAAAGGATGCCCTGACCAGGATAGTGGTCATTAGAGCAATCCTCAAGACGACACCAAATATTACTGTGGGGTCTTGGATAAGGAGGACATTTGTGTTACAAGTATGGATTTCCAGGATCTTCTGTGGTACAAAGATGAGAATAAATAAAGAACAATGTTGGGGATGTATGGTTTTCAATAACTATATTTTAAAATTTATTCTGGGATGTAGGGAACCCCAGCAATTGAGTATTTATTTCTCATCCCTTGTTATCATGCAGTGTGGGATTGCAGTTAGACCAAGCAGGCTGAATAGCTATAGTCAACCAGATGGGTTCTTATGACTATCTGGCAACTTTCGTAGTCATTTTATAGTGTCAGCCGCAAATGATCAGATTTATTGAATTCAATTTCATGATTTGCCCTCGTATGATTTAAACTCATGACCTCGGAGTTGATTGTTCACTACCATAACCATTACGTCAGCATACATGGCACAACACAGAAATAAACAAGACAGAATGTAGATCGAAAAGTCACACAACTGTGTTCTCATGGTACTTTGTACAGGTCCCTCTCCTCACCCTGAATGGTGATCCCCGACTAAAACTAAAAGACAGGATGACATCGATGCATCTCGGTGACCGCAAGGCAAGGGGAAAAGCCGAATTATTTGAGAATCCAGCATCAACCAAGTACAGCTGATTTGTCATTGGTGTCAGATGGTTTGGAGAGGAGTCCAGATGTTCAGCTAAAAGAATTTTCATAAAGGCATAAATTAAAAGAACTGGCAATTGAAAAGAACTAACAAAATAAAACTAATGCCAACATGTCATAACTTGCTGCATCAGACAACAAGGACCAGAAACTAGGTGTGTAATTTCAAAAAGGTTAACTTCAAGACTATGAGGGAGCAGCTTAAATAACGTGATATAGAAGGGGTTGTTCAACATTTCAGAGGTGAGGTAGATCTCTAAAGGCATAACACAATGCTGAACATACATGCTAATGACAGACATGATATCAGCAGGCAAAACTAAATAATCAACAATCTAAATGAATTATAGGGTCATTTACAGCACAGAAGGAGTCCTTTTGGCTCACTGAATTTACACTGGCTCCCTGCGGAGCAATCTAGTCGGTCCCACTCCCCTGCTTGATCCCCGTAGTGCTGTGAGTTTATTTCCTTCAAGTGCCCATCCAATTTCCTTTTGAAATCATTGAATGTTTCCACTTCTATCATCCCCGTGGGCAGCGAGTTCCAGTTCATTACCACTCACTGCTTAAAAAAGTTCTTCCTCACATTCCCCTGCATCTCTTGCCCAAAATCTTAAATCTGTGTCCCCTAGTCCTTGTATCATCAGCTAGTCACAGAATCACAGTGCAGAAGAGGCCCTTCGATGACGTGCCAAGTGCTCATCCAGGTACTTTTTAAAGGAGGTGAGGCAACCTGCCTCCACCACCCTCAGGCAGCGCATCCCAGACCGTCACCACCCTCTGGGTAAAAAAGTCTTTCCTCACATCCCCCCTAAACCTCCTGCCCCTCACCTTGAACTTGTGGCCCCTTGTGACTGACCCTTCAACTAAGGGGAACAACTGCTCCCTTTCCAACCTGTCCATGCCCCTCATAATCTTGTACACCTCGATCAGGTCGCCCCTCAGACTTCTCTGCTCCAATGAAAACAACCCAAGTCTATCCAACCTCTCTTCATAACTTAAATGTTTCATCCCAGGCAACATCCTGGTGAATCTCCTCTGCAACCCCTCCAGTGCAATCACATCCTTCCTATAATGTGGCAACCAGAACTGCACACAGTACTCCAGCCGTGGCCTCACTAAGGTTCTATACAACTCCAACATGACCTCCCTACTTTTGTAATCTATGCCTCGATTGATAAAGGCAAGTGTCCCATATGCCTTTTTCACCACCCCACTAACATGCCCCTCCGCCTTCAGAGATCTATGGACACACACACCAAGGTCCCTTTGTTCTTCAGAACTTCCTAGTGTCATGCCGTTCATTGAATACTTCCTTGTCAAATTACTCCTTCCAAAGTGTATCACCTCTCACTTTTCAGGGTTAAATTCCATCTGCCACTTATCCGTCCATTTGACCATCCCATCTATATCTTCCTGTAGCCCAAGACATTCAACCTCACTGTTAACCACCCGGCCAATCTTTGTGTCATCCTCAAACTTACTAATCCTACCCCCTACATAGACATCTATGTCTTTTATATAAATGACGATTAAAAGGGGACCACAGATCCCAGTGGTACGCCACTGGACACTGACTTCCAGTCACTAAAGCAAATGATGGTTGGATTCTCTCTTGTTGGAGATGGTCATTGCCTGGCACTTGTGTGGCATGAATGTCACTTGCCACTTGTCAGCCCCAGCCTGGATATTGTCCAGGTCTTGCTGCATTTGGACATGGACTGCTTCAGTATTTGAGGAGTTGCGAATGGTGCTGAATGTTGTGCAACCATCAGCGAACATCCCCACTTCTGACCTTATGATGGAAAGAAGATCATTGATGAAGCAGCTAAAGATGGCTGGGCCTAGGACACTACCGTGAGGAACTCCTGCAGTGATGTCTTGGAACTGAGATGATTGACCTCCAAGAACCACAACCATCTTCCTTTGTGCTAGGTGTGACTCAAACCAGTGGAGAGTTTTCCCCCTGATTCCCATTGACTCCAGTTTTGCTAGGGCCTCTTGATGCCACACTCGGTCAAATGCTGCCTTGATGTCAAGGGCAGTCACTTTCATTTCATTTGGTGACAATACTTCAGCCTAACCAGTGTTTTGGAAAAGTTTATCATACCTACCTTGATTTTGTACTCTATGCCTTTATTTATAAAGGCAAGGATCCCATATGCCTTTTTAAAACAATCTTCTCAACTTGTACTGCCACCTTCAAAGTTTTATGTACAGAAATCATCAGTTATCTCCTCCGCCAGTTCTATTTCTCTCTTCTTTGGCTAAAAGGGATGAGCATCAAAGATAATTTGGAAATAGAAAGCCAATTTAAAAGTAAAAACCCCAGGAATGGCTACCTTACGGGTTGTTGTGGGGACCTGACCTGTGGTGTCACAGATTGGCTAATGTTGGACTTTGAATGGTTAGCAGCATCATACAGTTAGCATGTATCAATACTGGAGCATTAGTAAAAAATATTGCAGTATTATAAACATACAGACACAAAACTTGTCAGACAGATAGACAGACAGATGGAGTACTTAGCCCATGCAAGAAGTAGTGGTTATCCTCATACATCCGATGTAGAAAGAGGCCACGGAGGAAGTTGCAGCTCTCTGACCCTGTCAGGCGTGACACAAATAAATTTTTTACTAGACTGTCCAGCATGCCAGCTGGAATGATTGTCCGCATATGAGGTTGTCGTAGATTTGATCCTGAATGTTTATCTGTAACAGCAACATAACAGCACATCACTTTCAGATCAGAACAGGGAGACCAGCTTTTATCACAAATGTGAAACATAGTGGTACAAACTACTTCAGCAAATGTAACTATAATGTACAGGGCATTAAAAGTTATTCATTGTACAGATTCAGTAAAAGCTTGTAAGTTGTACTGAACTGAAGGGTTCAAATGACGATGACAGGTTGAGAAGGACAAGGAGGGAAAGTTTACCTTTGTCACAGTCATATAAGATGTCATTTGATAAGAGATGTTTCGGTACTGTGACGGGCAGGAACCTGACTGGAGGGGATTCAAACGTAGTTGTGAGAATGATAGGCACAGATTTGTGATGCAACAACATATTCAAGGATTTTTGAGAAAAGAGTATTTCACAAGGACAGGGGAATCAAAGATGGTTATTTGAGGCACTGGTAATGACAGCAGATATGAAGGGGAGAGGAACAGAGTGAACTGTTAACAAGTTAACAACTGTTAACAAGAGAGCAGTTGATTGGTGAGTTGGATTGGTGAGTATTTCTAGTCTTTAGTTTAAAATTAAGGTCTATAGTGTTTAGATCTCTAGTCTTTATTTCCTCTTAAAATAGCTTGTTAAGTATAAGATCGATACTGGTGTAAATAATTAATTTCAATAAAGTATAAAGAGCAGGGATACTAGAGTAATTAATTAATAAATTAAATAAGATAGTGATGGCAGGATGGGTGATATGTCGCTGCTGCAGCATGTGGGAGCTGCTGGACACCAAGGTGATCCGAAGCAAATACATATGTAGTAAATGTTTGCAGCTTAAGGAACTTCAGATCTCAGTTGAGGAGCTGGAGTCTAAGCTGCAGACATTGCGCCACATCAGGGAGGGGGAAAGTTACCTGGACACTTTGCTCCAGGAGGCGGTCACATCCCACGGGTTAGATAATTCTAATTTGGTCTGTGATCAGGGACAGGAGGGTGTAACTGCAGGTGAGGCAGGTATGGGGACCCAGGGAGTAGAGTTCAAGGAGCCTCAGCCCCTGAAATTGTCCAACAGTTACGAGGTTCTTGCAAGCTGTGTGGACGAGAGCAGGGACTGGAAGGAGAACGAACTGATCATGGCACCGTGTACAGGGAGCCATTTAAGTGGGGGGGAGGAAATAGGAACATAGTAGTGGTAGGGGACAGTATAATTAGGGGGATAGATACTGTTCTCTGCAGCTGTGAGCGTGAGTCCCAAAGGCTATGTTGCCTGCCCGGTGCCAGGGTTAAGGACGTCTCCTCAGGGCTGAAGAGGAACCTGGAGTGGGAGGGGAGGGATCCAGTTGTTGTCCACGTTGGTACCAATGACATTGATAGGACTAGAAAGGAAATTCTGCTGAAAGAATCTGAACAGTTAAGAGCTAAATTAAAAAAGCAGAGCCTCCAAGGTAATAATCTCAGGATTACTACCTGGTAAATAAAGTCAAGGAGTTAAATGCGTGTGTCAAAGATTGGTATGGGAGGAATGGGTTTCAGTTCATAGGGCACTGGCATCAGTACTAAGGTAGAAGGGAGCTGATCCGGTGGGATGGGCTTTACTTGAACCATGCTGGGACCAGTGTCCTGACGAATTGAATAACTAGGGCTGTAGAGAGGGCTTTAAACAAGGCAAAACGATAAGGCGGCATTGCAGGGCAGCTACTTAGGTAATGATACCCAGAGTGTGACAGGAAGGGACAAGAGTGTACAAACATAAAAAAAAGCAACAAAAAGTGTCAAAGGGGGAAAAAATGGTAAAAAGGCAAAATTAATGGCTCTTTACTTAAATGCATGTAGTATTCGGAACAAAATAAATGAACTAAAGGCACAGATACAGATTAATGGGTATAATCTTATAGCCATTACAGAGACATGTTACAAGGAGATCAAAGCTGGGAACTAAATATTCAGGGGTATGTGACTTTTCGAAAGGACAGGCAGGAAGGAAAAGGTGGTGGGGTAGCTTTGTTAGTACGAGATGGAATAAGTACGATACCAAGATATGATCTTGGATCAGAAGATGTAGAATCCATATGGGTGGAGGTAAGAAATAACAAGGGGAAGACGACACTGGTGGTAGTAGATGTAGATTGGGAAAGTCAAATTGGCAGAGGTAGCCACAAGCAAGAATTCATAGGGTATATTTGGGACAGTTTCCTAGAACAATATATTGTGGATCCAACCAGGGATCAGGCTATTTTGGATCTGGTAATGTGTAATGAGGCAGGTTTAATAAATGATCTCAGAGTAAAAGATCCCCTGGGAAACAGTGACCATAACATAGAGAATTTAGCATTCAGTTTGAGAGTGAGAAACTTAGTTTGGAAACATCTGTGCTAAGCTTAAATAAGGATAATTACAAAGGAATGAGGGCAGAGTTGTCTGGAGTGAACTGGGAAAGGAATTTAGCAGAAAAGACGGTTGATGAACAATGGCAGATGTTTAAGAAAATAGTTCACTGACTCGCAACAAGGTATATCCCAGTAAGGAAGAAGGATTGTAGGAAGGGAATAAACCAACCATGGGTAACATAGTATCAAAGTGAAAGAAAATACATACAATGTGGCTAAGAGTAGTGTTAAGCCAGAGGATTGGGAAAGTTTTAAAAACCAACAAAAGATGGCCAAAAAAATAATGAAGAGGGAGAAAATAAACTTTGAGGGTTAACTAGCAAGTAATATAAAAATGGACAGCAAGAGCTTCTTTAAATACATGAAAAGGAAGAGAGAGGCCAAAGTCAATATAGGTCCCTTAGAGAATGAGGCTGGGGAAATAATAATGGGGAATCAGGAAATGGCAGAGGAGTTGAATAAATACTTTGCATCAGTCTTCATGGTAGAAGACACTAACAGCATACCAAAAATACTAAATAAACATGGGGCAAAAGGTGGGGAGGAAATAAATATAATAACCATTAGAGAAAAAGTACTAGGGTAACTAATGGGGCTAAAGGCCGCTAAGTCACCTGGACTTGATGGGTCGCATCCTAGGATATTAAAAGAAATAGCTGCAGAAATAGTGGATGCACTGGCAGAGTCCTTAGATTCTGGAAAAGTCCCAGAGGTTTGGAAAATTGCCAATGTAACACCCTTATTCAAAAAGGGAGGGAGACAAAAAACAGGTAACTCTCGGCCAGTTAGCTTAACATCTGTCATTGGGAAAATGTTTGAGTCTATTATAAAGGATGTAATAGCAGAGCATTTAGAAATGAATAACCTTACCAAGCAGAATCAGCATGGCTTCATTAAGGGGAAATCATGCCTGACAAATTTATTTGAATTCGTTGAGGAGGTAACAAGCAGGATGGATAAAGGGGAACCAGTAGATGTAATACATTTAGATTTCCAAAAGGCGTTCGATAAGGTACCACACATAAGACTACATAAAAAGATAACAGCCCATGGTGTTGGAGGTAGTATATCAGCATGGATAGAGGACTGGCTAATAGAAGCAGAGTTGGGATATTGGGGGCATTTTCAGGATGGCAACCTGTAACTAGTGGAGTGCCACAGGGATCAGTGCTGGGGCTACAATTATTTACAATATATATTAATGACTTGGATGAGGGAAATGAATGTACTATTGCCAAGTTTGCGGATGACACAAAAATAGGTGGGAAGGCAAGTGGTGAAGTTGACACAAAGACTCTACAGAGGGATATAGACAGGTTAGGTGAGTGGGCAAAAACGTAGCAGATGGAATATAATGTGAGAAAGTGTGAGGTTATGCACTTTGGCGGGAAGAATAGAGGAGCTGCATATTATTTAAATGGAGAAAGACTGAAGAAAGCTGCAGCACAGAGGGATTTGAGGGTCCTCATGTGTGAATCCCAAAAAGCTAGCGTACAAGTTCAGCAGGTAATAGGTAAGGCAAATGGAATGTTGGCCTTTATTTCAAAGGGAGCGGAGTATAAAAATAGGAAAGTCTTCTAAAGCTATACAAGGCACTAGTTAGACCACACCTAGAATACTGTAAACAGTTTTGGTCCCATTATCTAAGGAAAAATATACTGGCATTGGAGGCAGTCCAGAGAAGGTTCACTGGGTTGACCTTGGGGATGGAGGGATTTTCTTATGAGGGGAGGTTGGATAAGTTGGGCCTGTACTCAGTGGAGTTTAGAAGAATGAGAGGCGACCTTATTGAAACATATAAGATTCTTAGGGGGCTTGACAGGGTAGATGCTGAGAGGTTATTTCACCTTGTGGAAGAGTCTAGGACCAGAGGGCATAATCTCAGAGCAAGGGGACGCTTATTTAGAACAGAGATGAGGAAGAATTTCTTCTCTAAGAGAGTAGTCAATCTGGAATTTTTTACCGCAGAAGGTTGTAGAGGCTGGGTCACTGAGTATATTCAATGCTGAGATAGACAGATTTTTAATCAGTATGGGAATCAAGGGTTATGGGGAAAAGGCAGGAAAGCGGAGTTGAGGATTATCAGATCAGCCATGATCTCTTTGAATGGCGGAGCAGACTTGATGGGCTGAATGGCCTACTTCTGCTCCTACGTTTTATGGTCTTAGTGCCTTAATATTAACCAAGGGAAATGGGGCCAGTTGGGAAGGTCATTGGTCAACAGTTTAGTGGGAACAGAATTGTCTGAGAAGCAGGTGAGTCTCATAGACAAGATGAGCCCAGAGAGGGCATAGGGAATGATCAGAGAGAAAAATGCAACTTCAGAGCTAGGGTAGTGGTGAATGTTTGGTTTGTTGGGCTGGAGGGAAGGGAAAGAGGTGGCAGAGGTAACTGAATAGATGGTCTGAATCTTAGTGACAAGTCCATGATCTCCTTGCATCTGTCATAGACTGGTTAGAATTGCAGAATGGTTACAGCACAGGAGGCCATTCGGCCTGCCGTGTCTATGCCAGCTCTCTGCAAGAGTAATTTACCTAGCACCACTCAACCATCCTTCCCTCGCAGCCCTGCAAATTTCTCCTGTTCAATTAATGATCCAATTATTGTTGGAGGTGAGGGTGGAGCTAGGGAGCAGGGAAAAGGGTTGCAGTGGGTAAGAAAGACCAGGGTTTATCCTTGCATTTTAGGGTGATCCTAGACTAATGAGCAGTTTTGGCTGAGGAGAACAGGACCTGATGGCACTTTACTTGACCCAGCCAAAACTAGCAATGAAGGTCTAAACCAGCTGTCCATCATAAATGCTCAAGTCTGAGCCCACTGGACTTAAGGGAGCTGAAGACAGATGGGGGCTGTACCAGGGTGAGAAGGGGTAAGAGTTTTATGAGGAAAAAGGACACCAAAGGCACCCCAATCAATCATAAGTCTTATGGCTTATGAGCCATTTGTGTCAAAGAAAGACTTGCTGCAGCTCTGACATTAATTCTGTACAAAAGGCAGGGCTGGGCAGGAAATTATTGGCTTTTGTTATAAAACAAAGAGACAAATTGGTACCTGTTATCCCGATAGCATCCTGTAAGCTCTGCATCCAGGTGTTGGAGGTGTCGACCATCTCCCTCAGGATCTCCTCCAGGTTTGCTGCAAAAGCACTACCCCACTGGCCTGCACAGGAATGAGTACAATCATTTTCATTGTTTCCCTTTTTCCAGTTGCTTAGATCCTCCACCTCCAGCAAGGGTGAAGAATTCTCCCTCCCCCACTGAGGGGGAAGATTAACCCCCATCCCGAGGATGCAGAAACCATCCCAACCTCCCAGCAAGGGTACATAATCACTCGAGAATCCACACCCTCCCCCAGAATGCAGACTTACCTCTACAAGAATGTAGAAACCCAACTAACTCAGCCCGAGTGAGGTAGAGGGTGCAGACCTCCCACTGTTCCAAGGGTCCAAGTACAAGCAGTGGTGCAATACACCATCTGGGGACTTACTCAAGCAGCCATTCTTCATTGGTGAAATTGCCAGAATGTGTGAACAAACCTCACACTGTCAGTCTGGGCATTGGATACTGATCAGGACTGACAACCTTGAATGTATTTCTCTACCACACTCCTCCCCCACACCAAACATTGCTCCAGGGGCACCCAACTCCAACTTTATCTCCTCTAATCTTGCCTAAAATCAGCTAACACAACACAAACCAAGTAAATATTAATCTACATACAAAGCAATATAAATATAAATTACTTCCCCAGAGCAGTCATTACTCCCCATGGGGAATTTGGGCCCATTAAAGAAAGGGGGGGAGGGGGGATGGTGTTGTAGTGGTAATGTCACTGGAATAGTAATCCAGAGGCTCAGTCTAATTCCCTGTGGGAACACAGGTTCAAATCCTACCATAGCAGCTGGGTCAATTTAAATTGAATAAATAAATTTTGAATTGAAAGTTAGCCTCTGTAATGATGACCTTGAAATCATCACTGATTATTGTAAAAACCCATCTGGTTCACTCATGCCCTTCAGGGAAAGAAATCTGCTGTTCTTACCTGGTCTGTCCTGCATGTGATGTGAGACCCACAGAAATGTGGTTGACTTTTAACTGCTCTCTGAAATGACCTAGCAAGTTATTCAGTTCAAGGGCAATTAGAGATGGACACCAAATGCTGGCCTTAATTGCCAGCAAGCCCACATTCCATGAAAGAATAAAGAAAAAAAAAGATGCAAGTGATACCACAATGGATAATAAGGAAACAGCAGGCTTGTTAAATTGATACTTTGCATTGTTTTCACAATAGAGGAAGATGACTAATTTGGAACCTAAAACTGTCAAAAATAAGACACCTATTGGAATTAATATAAGGAAGAAAATGGTAATGGAGAAAATAATGGGACTTAAGATAGACAAATCTCTAGGATCTGGATTGTTTCCACGCCAGGGTATTAAAAGAAACAGGTGGAAAAACTGTAGATGCCTTTGCCACAATTTTCTAAAGCTCTCTGAACTGTGCCTTTGGATTAGAAAATTGCAAATGTCACTCTGTTGTTGAAGATAGGAGGGAGAAAACAAGAAACTACAGACCTGTCAGTTTAACAGGCTCAAGGGATTGACTTCCCTATTTCTGTTCCTACGTTCCTTCTTAACACACTATAGCACATATTTCCCAGAGCAGTCAGTACCCTCAATGTAACTCATAAATACATTTGCACTATTATTTTAGGACTTCAGATTTTGTTGTGAATTGTACCTTGTAAGAAGCTGAGTCTTATCTCTGGGCATTTCTTTATCAGGTATCCCATGAAGAACCTGCTTCCAAAATGCTGAATGGGGATGTAAGCTCCATATTTTGGAAATCCAGCTTCATAAGGAGTGTACTCAAACCATTCTGCAAAAAACAGAAGATTCTGCTTTATGTTGGCTTGTGGTCTTCTTAATAGAATTATTACACCAGATAGCATTCCATATTGAAATGGAAGGACTATTTTCACACAGCCCTGAAGCCCTAAAATGCTTAGCTCACGAAATAGCAATGGCTAATGTTCCTCGGCAGAATGAGACATCAAGGTGAGGCGAGAGTGCTTAGGAATAGCACTCTTTCCACTTTGGTCACTCAGCATCACATACTTCCAGTCGTTAACTGCAGAGTAACAGCAACTCTATCCCATAACCAAAAGGCCAATGCATAGCCCTGTCACGTGATGATGCCTACGTAAGAAATCATACTGGAATCGTCTGAATATTATTCAAATGCTGTCAGGGCATTATTCTGATGATAAGATGGATAGGCAAGTGTATTGTGGTATAATCCACCTGCATAGAAAGCTTACAGTGTGCAGTGCACCAACTGCAAACCACCACAACAGAAAATGTACATAGATAATAACTGCATTCTCCCTGCAACATCAATAGGGCTCCCTTAGTATGCATTCTATGTACCCCATGGCAAGAGGCAGTTTCTCATAGTGAAAATTCCCACCCCAACATACCTAAATGAAGCCTCAAACTCCAAACTGACTGGCTCTCAGTTCGAGAGGTACCTGTTGAGTTATAGGGCAGACTTTCTCGAATGTAGAAATTTTGCAGCTATTTGGCTGCAGCAGCAGCACACCTTCCTGTTCAATCTTCCCGAAGATGGCCAATTAAGAACGTGCCTCCAGGATCGCTGCCCGATTAGGGACAGTGGTTGACTTGAGGAGACGGGAGATCGATTCAGCACACTCCATTGCAAGGGTGGTCGGCAGCCTTCACTCTGTCTGCAGTGAGAATGGTCTTGAGGTGAATACAGCAGGATTGTCGCAATGGAAGTGCGATCAATCTGATAGGAGCTGCTGCCATTGCAGCACCCCCAGCAATATTGGAGACATCAGTCCACAAGAGCTCATCATACAATGGCAAGCCTCTGTCAGCGGAAGACATCAGCTTTGCCATTTTTTTGCTGTTAAAGATTAGTAGGCTTTGAACTCTCACACCACACTGACCTCCCACTGTGCAGCTGCCTCCTCTGAGTTGCTGAGGTCTTGGCACAGCATGGGGCCCATGTGATGCTGGGAAAATTGCAATGTCTGTGGAAGTCTACAGTTAATTGCCTTATTATCTAATTAAATTGACTTCCCTTACCAGGCGCTTGCTGGCATTATTCAGCCCATCCCTGGGAAAAGCAGCCAGAGGTGGGAACACATTGGCAAACTGGCCTGGTGCATTTTGCTCTAATTTTGATGCCCCCGTCACCTCCAAAGGCCGGGTAGAAACGCCCACCATAAGAACTGTACCTCCAAAATGTCTAGCGCTGAGGTCCGACCTCACGTTAAGACTGGCGTAGATTGGATATGGGTTCTGTCCCCTCCTCACAGCTCTCTGCTGGTCTGACAGCTTGGTTTTATTCTCCTAAAAACAAAGACATTACTTTAAGCATTTCATACACCCTTGCTCATTTAGTATTTAAAACACCTACTGTCTTTGTTGGGTAAAAAGCAACAAACATTTTTTATTGGCAGTGAATGCTACTTTTTGGGAGTATTGATACACAAGAGAGAGTGACACTAGCTTAGCAACAGTTGGAGAGATAGAGATCAACCTAGTAACAGTCAGTGCAAGACCTTGAGAATGGTCCAAACAATAACAAAACAAGGACACTTAGACTTATGCGCTTAGTTGACAATGTCGATGGCCTTTGATCCACATAGGTCGCAGAAAAATGTAAACTTGTGTGCTAAGGATAAGCATGTTCTGGCTTATGCAGAATTTAGCAAGACATTGCTATATAAGGCAATGCTAGCTACAGTTTGATTAGAATAGCCTAAAAGCCATTTTCCCTTGGTTCAAGAGACATAAGCAATACATACCTACATTCAAGTGTGTCCTAGCTGTGAACAATATTCTGTTTGTAAATTACTTTTTATGCTGAAGTTAAAAAGTAAAGTGACTAACTTCAGAACTACTCAAGTGAACAGCAAGAAGATTACATAACCAAGGCCAGACAAAAGCAAAGCTTTTGAGATCTTCAAGTCTGGATAAGGGGGTGTTTCTGGAGTTTAACCCCCAAAGGCACTGGTAAGTTTCCATTACTTTCCAAGTTGGGACTACGTTACCCATTAGTGCACTGGTAGAATCAATGAAGGACAGCAAGTGATAGAAATCGAGGCTATCCAGATGGTTTCAAAGACCAATTGCACATATCAGGCTTACTCACCACTAACTTCTTTCACCTAGATCTTTATCTAAAAGAGGCATGTGGATACCATGACGCTGATCCCACTTCTAGGAAGTTGATTACCAGGCCAGGGGTAGCTGGAGCCCTCTCTTCCTTGATTCCTTTTTTGGTATAATCCACCTTAGCTGGCTAGAGGTTCTGAACCATATGCGTAAACAGTTTGTGCACTAGTACCATATGCTGCATTGGGATGAGATGAGAAAACCCATTCTTGGTGTGATCCTTTATCCAAACTAAAGCTGCAAATCATCAGAATTTCCAGATATTGATATGAGTTACTAACTGGAACAGGTGCCCCTTGTACCATATCACGTTGGTCTACCCAGGCCTCAAGATCTTAAGTAAAATAGTGAAAATGCCAGAAATTCAACTGCACAAAGTGTCAATTCATTCAGAAATGCCTGCCACAGACCGATGGAACAAAGCTACATTATACTACAAAGTTCATTATAGTCCTAGAGAAAAGAACCTGCCTTTCCTACCTAGTCTATTCTCCATCTGATTTCAGTGGTTGACATTCTGTGGTTGACTGGATTTTAATGCATAGATGTAATGGGACAGGCGGAGGTTCTGATAGTGCGGAAAATCCAAAAGTAAGTGCAATGCGTCTGCCGGCAACTTTTTAAGCTCAGCCACCTCTTTAGCATTTTCTTTCTGGGTTTGCTGACCAATTAGCACCAGTATGGATGACATGAACTCAACTCCATTATTTAAAGGAACATTCCAAACACGCAATAAAAACAGAAAATGCTGGAAAAACTCAGCAGGTCTGTCATCATCTGTGGAGAGAGAAACAGAGTTAATGGGCAGAATTTTATGGCTGACAGGTGGCGGAGCCCACACGTCAGCGCTTAAAATGTCGCGCGTTGACGTCGCGCAAGCGTCCTGACGTTAGCGTGTGGCATCGCGATATTTAGGTGGGTGGGCGCGCTATGAAGCACGACCCGTGCCCGCTATTAATTAAAGGGCTTGTTAAGGCCCTTAACTCGGCAATTGATGCCGATTTTGAGGAGCCCGTGCAATCTTCGCCTCGGCGCACGGGCCCAATGGGCAGGCGGATAACTGATTTTTTAACAAACCTCACCCATGGGCGGGATATGTGAGCTCAGAGGGGTTGTTAATGTTTTATCTGAAGTATTTAATGCAGAAAGTGTTTTAACCTTGCCTGTGTGATTGTTAGCAGTTCAGATCGATTTCTAATAGCTTTCTCCGTACTTTGAAGCTTCAGCTAAGCAGTCTTCAGTCAGGAATCTTTATCGGGCCTGCAGCTTTCCGGAGGCCTCCATTTAGCCTGGGTATGGGTTCTGACATCTCCACTGGAGGCAGCTCCTCTGAGGAGGAAGGGAGGGCTAGAATAAGGAGGAGGCCAGGAGTGGACAATCAGCCTCCAGGAGAGCCACCTTTGGGAGGCCTGGTGCAGGCACAAGGGGCGCAGGGCCAAGAGGTTGTCCAAGGTGGAAGGGGCCGCAGAAGATGCCACTGTCCTGCTGCCAGGGTATACAGGCGGCGAAGCAGCTACCTCAATATGACTGAGGTGCAGTGCCGAAGGAGGCTCCGACTTAAAGGGGGACAGTCAACTATATCTGTCAGATGATTGGCCCTAAGATCTCCCCTAACTGTGTGGGTGGACACCCCATGCCAGCGGCTCTGAAGGTCACAGTTGCCCTCTATTTCTATGCATCTGGCTCCTTCCTTCTTCTGGCTCGGTGGGTGATCTTTGCAGTGTCTCCCAATCAGCTGTCCACACTTGTGTCAAGCAGGTTATAGACACTCTGTTCAGACGGGCATTGACCTTCATCCACTTCCGCTGCGACCAGGCAAGTCAGGCACAGCGAGCCAGAGGCTTTGCGGCCATTGCTGGCTTCCCCTGCGTCCAGGGTGCAACAGACTGTACACGTGGCCATCAAGGCACCAGCAGGTGAGCTTGGTGCCTTCGTCAACAGGAAGGGCTTCCACTCCATGAACGTGCAGATAGTGTGTGATCACAAGATGCAGATTCTGCAAGTTTGTGCAAGGTACCCAGGCAGCTCCCACGACGCCTACAAATTCAGACACTCCCAGGTACTGGCGCTCTTCAGTGCTCTGGCTCGGCTGGATGGTTGTCTGACGAGTGACAAGGGTTATCCCCTCAGAAGGTGGCTCATGGTGCCTCTCCACCATCCAAGAACAGAAGCTGAGGAGCGCTACAATAGGAGCCACGGCACAAGGGCTGTGGTGGAGAGAGCCATCGGTCTTCTCAAGCTGCACTTCCATTGCCTGGACTGTTCAAGGGGTGCACTCCAGTACCCCCCAGATCGCGACTCTGTGATAGTTGGAGCATGCTGCACTCTGCACAATCTTTCGCTGGAAAGGGGGGATGCAGTTGACGATGAAGACCTTGATGCAGTGGATGAGGCTGCACATGATGAATCCAGCAATGGCTCAGAGGATGAGGAAGCACAGGGCAATGATGAGGGGCAGCACACCGACCTACTACTACACCAAGGAGGCAGGGACATCTGGGACACTTTAATCCAACAAACCTTCAGCTAGCTCCACACACATGGATCAGCAGGACCTGCATTGCCTGGCGCTTCCACACGTGGCACTTAGGTGCTACATCTTCCACTTCATCAGCTGCAACTAAGGGCTTAGTACAGAAACATCAATGTCCACTCAAACACTCATGATATGTCTGTGAAACATACAAATTCAGCACAAAGGAAACACTCTCAGCCATGGTCAAAAAAGTGGACTTTATTGCCACCAAAATAAAGCATAAACGTCGCTCTGACACACATAATGATATATTCCCTAATCTAGGGCCAACACAAAATCACCAGTGACATACCCATGGAGTGCCTAACGTGCCTTATGCTTACGTTTGCAGGTGCTACGTCTGGGTGCCGTCCCATCGCTCGGAGTGGCTTGTGAGACAGCCTGCTGACTCTGCTGTCCTGTTCCTCGATGATCTTGGCGACTGTCCTTTGGCCCGTGGAGCCTGTGCTGGCCCCGCCTGGGAGGGAGTGGCCAGTTTCAGAACTGGCACCTCCCCAGTTGTCGCAGCCTCAACAGATGCAACGGTCACTGGCAGAGGGGCAGAGGAGCTGCTGCCCTCATCCGGAGTGCCCTGAGAGGAGCTCGCAGCGACGACAGGCAGCTGCTGCGCCGATGTGAGGTCACATTGGACCTCCCTGCTCACCACAGATGGATGGGCATTGAGTGGCAACACTTGGTGCGAAGAACATCTCCCACATTGTGAATGACCACCTGTGGCCATTATTAGCGCTGTGAGAGCTTGCAGGTCAGAGTGTAACCCAATCAGAAGATTCTCAATCCGCTGGAAGCTCCTCTCCATGAGAGTCGCCAATCTCTCAATGGAGGAAGCCTGAAGCTCTGTTCTGAGGTTCATGCCATCACTGACACTCTGCCTGAATTCCTCCAACACAGAGACCAAGTGAAGCACGCCCTCATGCAACACTGTCAGATGCTCCCCTGCACCCTTCCGCTTGTCCTGCAGCGGCTGCATGGCTGACGTCTCCAGAGGCACATCATCACTGCTGGACTCAGCATGTGCCTCGTCTCCTGCAGTCCTCCGGCTGCTGGCGCCATCGGCACTCTCTGTCCGTGCCATCTCCTCCAGCGATTGTGAAGTGCCCTCTCCACTGTGCCCCGGGAAACTAGCTGACGTCATAATCCCCACTGAAGTGTTTGTTGTTGCGCTGGTGCCTGGCTTGCTGAAAGGATGTGATGCAAGTTGCAAGTATTGGCCCTCAGGTGTGGAGGGGGGCGCTCTGGACTTCTTGGTGGCGACCGTGCGGTGGTGATGCTGAAATTTACAACAAGGACAGTGCATCAGTTGGCGTTCAGTCAGTAACATCTTTCATCCCCTTCCACCCCCAGCCTCATAAGTCGCTCACCCTTCAAGAACTTAAGGAGACGAACATCGGTGGGGTGGTAAATAGTCAAGAGGAGGCCCAAACATTACACGCGCATACAGACAGGCTGGTCACATGGAATGTTATGTGGATAAGTGTGCGGTTAAGCACTTGGGCAAGACAAGCAAGGTACGGGAATACATGAGTAATGGTAGGACCGTGGGAAGTCACGACAATTACAGGGACCTTGCTGGGCAGACCCGTTAAGGTAGCAGAACAGGAACATAAGGCGTTTAACAAGGGCGAAGCCAGACTTGCCTTTATTAGCCGAAGAATAGAATGTAGGAAAAGGGAGGTCATGTTGCAAGTGCAGAAAACGCTGTCGAGGCCACATCTACACTTCTGCGTTCAGTTGTGACCTGCACTTCATGGGGGCGCTGGCATTGGAGTGGGGAGAGTGCAGAGGTTCCTGACCTGGATGCATGCCGGCCTGGAGAGTTGGAGTTATGAGGAAACATTGCAAACACTTGCGACATTTGCCGTGGAGCACAGGAGATTGACAGGTCACATTATTGACCTTCATACCGTTATGAGGGGCATAGAATGGGTGGACAGAAGGCAACATTTCCCCTTGGCGCAGGGATGACTAACATGGTGGCATTTATTTAAGTTGAGTGCCATGAGGTTGACAGGTGAGGTGCTGAGGACCTTTTAGACAGAGTAATGTGGGACGCAGTGGCTGAAAGGGTGGTGGAGGTACAAACCCTCCCAAGATGCAATAAGTCTTTGGATGTGCAGCAGCGATGCCATGGCATGTTAGGCCATGGGGATAGTGGTCACAAATGGGATAAGGCGACTTTGGAAGGTGCTAGAGTCGCGCATCCTCAAGGGGCCGAGGAACCTTTGTGTATGACCCACACGTCTGACTGTATCAGTCTATGAATGAGCAGTTTTGCTGCATTAACGATTGCAGCAATCATCAGTGCTCTGGATGGTGGGGAGACAGAGTGGATGGGACTGTGGCCCTCAAATACCTGGCCGCTACACCCCAGTCTCGCCGACACCTGCCGACCTAGCCCCCTGCCTCCTCCCCAGCTCCATGGCCTGCTCCTCATAAGTGGTGAGGTGCTGCAGCACAGCGTGCCCACCACCAGTCCGTTGACACTCCCGGCTATTGTTCTCAGTTTTTGCCTGCAGAACAGAGAAGAGCATTTATTGGGGCTGATTGCTCATGTACTCTACACGCACACGCCGCACCCCAACCACAGTGGCCCATCTGAAGCCTCCAGCGGCTCCTGTCCACACTACTGGTGATCAGTCCCCAGAAGATAGTACGGCTGCTCCCAACCCCCTCCCCCAACGGCCACCTTGGACACATTCGGCATCCATCACTTTGAATAACACACGGGTCTTAGCACCCATGGCATGGAGGCGCAACTAGTTGTGGCACCGAGGCCAGCAGATGGCTCTTGGCCACGACACCTTGAGGCTCCCCTTCCACCATCTTATCACCATCAATAAGACACGTGTTAGAGTTCTGAGTATGTGTCCAGCTGTCTCCCCTGCAGGTTGCCCCCAGACTACTCAAATGCGACAAACACCAACATATGCTGTGGGGAGAACCCATATTCTCATCAACCACTATGGCTGATGTAAGCATGGTCACTATCTGTTTTCCCACCAGCGTGTGCCAAATGCCCAATGCAGTAACAACACTAAAACGTTGTGAGGGGGGTGTGTGTGTGTGCGGGGGCCTCAAAGGCTAAAATGGCCAAGGCTGACATGGTACTCAGCCTTCCAGAGCACAACAAATCACACAACAAATCATTGAAGCGCTTGTGGCACTGCGTTCCGGTGCACCGCACAGCATCTTGAGAGCTAACAGCCTCCGCCACCTCCTTCCCCGCCTGCCTGGTCATGTGGGGGGCCCTCCTCCTCCCATCCTCCAGAAACAGCATCTCCCGATGGTTTGACACCTCTTCCAGGAGGACAGCAAGGCAGGCATCGGAGAACCGAGGGGCACAGTGGCCCCCCCGCTGGCCTACCCTGCAGCTTGTCCCCCTCCTCCTCCTCTGCTCTCACCTCTTGTGGTGCCCGGTCGCTGGCCATGGTGATTAGACTAAAGGAGGCTGCCTGGCCATTCTTTATACAGACTGCCGGTTCCCCATTGGAACCGGCGGTCTGAACACGCCTGCTGCCGATTTAATTTTCTTGCTGAACACGGGAGCCTGAAACGCGCTGGGCGGGCCTTAATTGGCCCATCCGCGCAAAATGGTGGCACGGCCCATTTCGCCGGCGGGGATCGCCCGCTGATTCGGTCGGGCCCGCCCACCCAGCAAACACAAAATTCAGCCCAATGTGTCAAGTCTGTATGACCCTTCTTTAAAGCTCTGAAGAGTCCTGGTGTGCCTGGGAGCTGAAGGTAGGGCCTACCAGTTACTTGGTAACAGAATTAAATAACACATGGCCAATGGCATACAACACTCACTCATGTTGACTTAATGTCAGCAGCCAGTGAAATATGATCATGTGCTTAACGACAATGCCAAGCATTCTTACCTTCATAGTACTTATTCATGTCTTTTTCTTCCACTGGGCCGTTACATTTCCAGCAGGTGGTGGTCCAGGTTGTCCATGATGACAACTCACAGATGCTACCCAGGCCATGGTGAAAAGCAGGTAATTCAGGCACCAGAAGGCTGTCTGTACTGAAAGTTGATAAGGCACCAGGACCAGATGAGATGCATCCAAGGACACTGAGGGAAGTGAGAGTGGGAATTGCAGAGGCACTGGCCATAATTCTTCAGTCTTCCTTGGGCTCAGGGGTGCTGCTAAGGGACTGGAGAGTTGTAAATGTTACACCCTCGTTCAAAAAAGGGTGTAAAGATAAGCCCAGCAATTACAGGCCTGTCAGTTTAACTTCTGTGGTGGGAAAACTTCTAGAAACAATAATTTGTGACAAAATTAAGAGTCATATGGACGGATGCAGGTTAATTAAGCAAAGCCAACATTAATTTCTTAAGGGGAAATCGTGTTCAACTAACTTGCTGGAGTTTTTAAAGAAGTAACAGCGATGGTTGATGAGGGCATTGCTGTTGATGTAGTGTACATGGACTTCCAAAAGGCATTTGATACACACAACAGACTTGTGAGCAAAGTATAGCTGATGGAATGAAAGCGACAGTAAGCAACATTGATGTGAGATCGGCTGAGTGACAGGAAACAGAGAGTAGTGGTTAATGGATGTTTATCGGACATGAGGGTGATTTGTAGTGGAGTTCCCCGGGGGTTGGTGTTGGAAGCCTTGCTTTTCCTGATATAAATGACGTAGACCTTGGTGTACAGGGCACAATTTCAAAATTTGCAGATGATATGAAACTTGGAATCACTGAACTGTGAGGAGGATAGTGTAGAACTCCAAAAGAACATAGACAAGTTTGTGAAATGGGTGGACAAATGGCAGACAAAGTTCAATGTGGAGAAATTTGAAGTGATTTATTTTGGTAGGAAGAAGATTGAGACTCTGTTTCCATTGCCTTTTGAGGAAGAGAGTTCCAAAGACTCATGACCCTCTGAGAGAAAAATTTTCACCTCATCTCTTTCTTAAATGAGCGACCCCTTATTTTTAAACTGCGACCCCTAGTTCTAGATTCTTCCACAAGAGGAAACATGCTCTCCAAATCCACTCTGTCAAAACCCATCAGGATTTTAAAGGTTTTGATCAAGTCATCTCTTACTCTTCTAAACTCCAGTGGATACAAACCAAACCTGTCCAACCCTTCCACATAAGACAACTCGCCCATTCCTAGTATTAGTCAAGTAAACCTTCTCTGAACTGCTTCTAACGCATTTACATCTTTCCTTAAATAAGGAGACCAATACTGTACACAGTACTCCAGATATGGTCTTACCAGTGCCCTGTCCAACTGAAGCATAGCCTCCCTACTTTTGTACTCAATTCCCCTCGCAATAAACGATAATATTTTGTTAGCTTTCCAAATTACTTGCTGTACTTGCATTCTAACCTTTTGTTATTCATGCACTAGGATACCCAGATGCCTCTGAATCTCAGAGCACAGTAATCTCTCACCATTTAGAAAATATGCCTCTTTTTTAATTCTTCATGCCAAAATGGACAATTTCACACTTGCCCACATTATATTCCATTTGCAAGATCTTTGCCCACTTACTTAACCTATCTATGTCACTTTGTAGCCTCCTATGTCTTCTTCACAACTTACTTTCTGACCAATCTGTGTGTCATCTGCAAATTTAGCAACCATGTCATCTGTCTTCATCCAAGTTATTGGTATAGCTTATAAAAAGTTGAGGCCCCAGCACTGATCCCTCTGGCACACCACTCGTTTCATCCCACCAACCAGAAAAAGATCCATATATGGCTACCCTCTGTTTCCTGTTAGCTTGCCTATCTTCTATCCATAACAATATGTTACCTCCTATACCATGAACTTTTATTTTCTGTAATAACCTTTGATGTGGAACCTTACCAAATGCCTTCTGGAAATCTAAGTACAGTACATCCACCAGTTCCCCTTTATCTATAACAGATGTGACTCCTTCAAAGAACTCCAATAAATTGGTTACACATGATTTCCCTTTCACAAACCCATGTTGACTCTGCCTGATTGCCTCAAACTTTTCTAAGTGCCCTCCTATAACATCTTTCATAATAGCTTCTAATGTTTTCCCTATGACAGATGTTAGGCTAACTGGCCTGTAGTTTCCTGCTTTCTGTCTCCCTCTCTTTTAGAATAAAGGAGTTACATTTGCTATTTTCCAATCTAATGGAAGCTTCCAATTTTGGAAAATGAAAACCAATGCATCAACTATTTCATTAGCCTCTTCTTTCAAGACCCTAAGATGAAGTCCATCAGGGCCCGGGGATTTGCAGCTCCAACAATTTCTCAATACCACTTCTCTGGTGATTGTAATTTTCCTGAGTTCCTCCCTCCCTTCCATTTCCTGATTTACAGCTATTTATGGGATGTTACTTGTATCCTCTATAGTGAAGACTGATGCAAAATTCCTGTTTAATTCATCTGCCGTCTCCTTAATTCCCCAGACACATTCTATAAGACCAACGCTCACTTTGTTAACTCTTTTCTTATTAAATATCATTAGAAATTCTTACTATCCGTCTATATATTTTCAGCTAGCTTTCTCAGGTACTCTACATTTTCCCTCCTTGTTAATCTTTTTGTCATTCTTTGCTATTCGTTATATTCTGTCCAATCTTCTGCCCTGCCACTCTATCTTTGCTCAATTATATGCTTTTTCTTTAAGCCTGATACTGTCTTTAACTTTTTTAGTTAACCACGGATGACAGGTCCTCCCCTTGGAAGTTTTCTTTCTCATTGGAATGTATATATTCTGCATATTCTAAAATATTCCTTTAAAAGTCTGACATTGCATCACTATGGACCTATCCTTTAACCTCATTTGCCAGTTCACTTTAGCTAGCTCAGCTATCATGCCCTCATAATGTCCTTATTTAAGTTTAAAATGCTAGTCTTGGACCCATTCTTCTCTCCCTCAAACTGAATGTAAAAGTCAATCATATTATGGTGCGGTGGAAGCAGGTTCAATTGAGGCCTTCAAAGGGGAAATAGACTGTTATCTGAAAAGGAAGAATGTACAGGGTTATGGGGAGAAGGTGGGAGAATGGCACTAAGTGAATCGCTGTTTTGGAGAGCTGCTGCAGACAATGGGTCGAATGGCCTCCTGTACTGTAACAATTCTGTGATTCTGTGAATATTTATGTAGCCCAAATAGAAACAGAAATTTAACAATCTAACTGTAACACACCCACGTGCATAACCTTGTTAACTTGCAACTACATATCTTTACTCTCCCTTTTCTTACCACTGCTACGTATTGCAACCCCTGTGGTTTCTCCAGAGGTTGGGCAGATTGCTCAGATCCCTGCTCTGATTGCTGAGATGCTCCTAACAGATATCTTCTGGGTTTTGGACCGTGTGTGGGTCCCTCCAGGGTCAGCTCCACCTGCACCTGTGCAGGGGCAGACTCAGCCATTGAGACACTAGTGGGGAGATCGGGATTTCAGCTGAGTTCCCATCTCTTTTCACCATCATCAAGCTCACAGCCCTGCTGCACTTTCGTGCTAGCAATGAGCTGGAGAATACTTTGTTCAAGGTCAGTGCGGAGATGAGTTTTTTTTATTCATTCATGGGATGTGGGCTTTGCTGGCTAAGCCAGTGTTTATTGCCCATCCCTAGCTGTCCTTGAGGTGGTGGTGATAAACCAAAGTTAATGCATCATTCATTCTAAATGATGTGCCTTTCAGAATGTGCAATCAATTGGTGAATGCCCTCATGCACCTGTGTGATCGTCACATTTGATGCTGCAAGCAGTTGGCCATTTTTTCCATGGAAGAAGACATTGTCGCACTGCTCTGAAATTATACCACTTATTTCTGAGACGGACTCCTCCAATCACCCTGACTGTGTGCTTGGAATGTTTGTTTTTTTAAAGAATCACAAAATTGTTATGGCGCAGGAGGAGGTCATTTTGCCCATCGTGTCCGCACTGGCTCTCTGAATGACCAACTCACCTAGTGCCATTCCTCCACCTTCTCCCCATAACCCTGCACATTCTCCTTTTTCAGATAGCAGTCTAATTCCCTTTTGAATGTTTCGGGTAGAACCTGCCTCCACCAAACTATCAGGCAGAGCATTCTAGACCTTAACTACTTGCTGCATGAAAATGTTTTTCCTTATATAACTATTGCTTCTTTTGCCAAATACTTTTAATCTGTGCCCTCTTATTCTTGATCCTTTCATGAGTGGGAAGAGTTTCTCCCTATCTACTGCATCCAGACCCCTCATGATTTTGAATATCTTCATCAAATCTCTCTCGTCCTTCTTTTCTCTAAGGAAAACAGTTCTAACTTCTCCAGTCTATCTTTGTAACGGAAGTTCCTCATCCCTGGAACCATTCTTGTGAATCTTTTCTGCACTCTCTCCAATGCCTTCACATCCTTCCTAAAGTGCAGCGCCCAGAACTGGCAATACTCTAGCTGAGGCAGAACTAGTGTCTTACAGAAATTCAACATAACCTCCTTGCTCTTGTACTCTATGCCCCTATAAATAAAGTATAGGATACTTTGTGCATTGCTAACCACCCTCTCAACCTGTCTTGCCACCTTCAATGACCTATGCACATATACACCCAGGTCTCTTTGCTCCTGCATCTCCTTTAGAGTTGTATCATTTATTTTATATGGTTTCTCCATCTTCTTCCTACCAAAATAAATCACTCCATATTTTTCCGCATTGAGCTAACATCTGCCACCTGAACCAACATCTGTCACCTGTCAACCCATTCCACAAGCTAGTTTATGTTCATATGAAATTCTACACTATCCTCCTCACAGTTCACAATGATTCCAAGTTTCATATCATCTGCAAATTTTGAAACTGTGTCCTGTACACCAAGGTCTAGGTCATTTATATCAAGAAAAGCAAGGGTCCCAACACTGACCACTGAGGAACTCCATTACAAACCTTCCTCCAGTCGGAAAAACATCCAATAACCATTACTCTCTGTTTCCTGTCGCTCAACCAATTTCATATCCATGTTGCGACTGTCCCTTTCATTTCATCAGCTATAACTTTGCTCACAAGTCTGTTATGTGGCACTGTACGCTTTTAGAAGTCCATGTACACTACATCAATAGCATTACCCTCATCAAGCTCTACAAAAAACTCAAGCAAGTTAGTTGAGCACGAAAACAAAAACAAAACTACCTGGAAAAACTCAGCAGGTCTGACAGCAGCTGCAGAGAGGAACACAATTAACGTTTCGAGTCCGTATGACTCTTCAACAGAACTAAGGAAAAATAGAAAAGAGGTGAAATATAAGCTGGTTTAGGCAGGGGGGGTGGGGGGGGGGTGGGACAGGTAGAGATGGATAGAGGGCCAGTGATAGGTGGAGATAACCAAAAGATGTCATAGACAAAAAGACAAAGAGGTGTTGAAGCTGGTGATATTATCTAAGGAATGTGATAATAAAGGTACAGATAGCCTTAGTGGGGGTGGGGTGGGGGGAAGGGATCGAAATAGGCTAAAAGGCAGTGATAAAACAATGGATGGAAATACATTTAAAAATAATGGAAATAGGTGGGAAAAGAAAAATCTATATAAATTATTGGAAAAAAGGGGGATCGGAAAGGGGGTGGGGATGGAGGAGAGAGTTTATGATCTAAAATTGTTGAACTCAATATTCAGTCCGGAAGGCTGTAAAGTACCTAGTCGGAAGATGAGGTGCTGTTCCTCCAGTTTGCGTTGAGCTTCACTGGAACAATGCAGCAGGCCAAGGACGGACATGTGGGCATGAGAGCAGGGTGGAGTGTTGAAATGGCAAGCGACAGGGAGGTCTGGGTCATGCTTGCGGACAGACCAAAGGTGTTCCGCAAAGCAGTCACCCAGTCTGCGTTTGGTCTCTCCAATGTAGAGGAAACCACATTGGGAGCAGTGAATGCAGTAGACTAAATTAAGGGAAGTGCAAGTGAAATGCTGCTTCACTTGAAAGGAGTGTTTGGGCCCTTGGACGGAGAGGAGAGGAGAAGTAAAGGGGCAGGTGTTGCACCTTTTGCGGTTGCATGGGAAGGTGCTGTGGGAGGGGGCTGAGGTGTAGGGGGTGATGGAGGAGTGGACCAGGGTGTCCCGGAATATGTGTTTGGGTGGTGGCATCATGCTGGGGTTGGTGGAAATGGCGGAGGATGATCCTTTGAATGCGGAGGCTGGTGGGGTGATAAGTGAGGACAAGGGGGACCCTATCATGGTTGTTATGAGGGCCCTGTCAACCACCTTGGGTGGAAAACCTCGGTTAAGGAAGAAGGAAGACATGTCAGAAGACCTGTTTTTGAAAGTGGTATCATCAGAACAGATGCGACGGAGGCGAAGAAACTGAGAGAATGGGATGGACTCCTTACAGGAAGTTCATTACAAGCCTACCGACTCCCACAGCTACCTCGACTACAGCTCCTCCCACCCCGCTTCCTGTAAGGAGTCCATCCCATTCTTAGTTTCTTCGCCTCTGTCGAATCTGTTCTGATGATGCCACTTTCAAAAATAGTTCCCCTGACATGTCTTCCTTCTTCCTTAACCGAGGTTTTCCACCCAAGGTGGTTGACAGGGCCCTCAACTGGTCCGGCTCATCCCCCGCGCATCCGCCCTCACGCCTTCTCCTCCCTCCCACAACTATGAAAGGGTCCCCCTTGTCCTCACTTATCACCCCAACAGCCTCCGCATTCAGAGGATCATCCTCCGCCATTTCCGCAAACTCCAGCATGATGCCACCACCGAACACGTCTTTCCTTCACCCCCCCCACCGGCGGCATTCCACAGGGATCGTTCCCTCCGGGACACCCTGGTCCACTCCTCCATCACCCCCTACACCTCAACGCCCCCCCACAGCACCTTCCCATGCAACTGCAGAAGGTGCAACACCTGCCCCTTTACTTCCCCTCTCCTCACCATCCAAGGGCCCAAACACTCCTTTCAAGTGAAGCAGCATTTCACTTGCACTTCCCTCAATTTAGTCTACTGCATTCGTTACTCCCAACGCGGTTTCCTCTACATTGGAGAGACCAAATGCAGACTGGGTGACTGCTTTGCAGTACACCTTCGGTCTGTCTGCAAGCATGACCCAGACCTCCCTGTCGCTTGCCATTTCAACACTCCACCCTGCTCTCATGCCCACATGTCCGTCCTTGGCCTGCTGCAATGTTCCAGTGAAGCTCAATGTAAACTGGAGGAACAGCACCTCATCTTCCGACTAGGTACTTTACAGCCTTCCGGACTGAATATTGAGTTCAACAATTTTAGATCATAAACTCTCTTCTCCATCCCCAGCCCCTTTCTGATCCCCCTTTTTTCCAATAATTTATATAGATTTTTCTTTTCCCATCTATTTCCATTATTTTTAAATGTATTTCCATCCATTGTTTTATCTCTGCCTTTTAGCCTATTTCGATCCCTTCCCCCCACCCCACCCCCACTAGGGCTATCTGTACCTTTATTATCACATTTCTTAGATAATACCACCAGCTTCAACACCTCTTTGTCCTTTTGTCTATGACATCGTTTGGTTATCTCCACCTATCACTGGCCCTCCATCCAGCTGTACTTGTCCCACCCCCACCACCCCCCTCCTTAAACCAGCTTATATTTCACCTCTTTTCTATTTTTCCTTAGTTCTATTGAAGAGTCATACGGACCCGAAACGTTAACTGTGTTCCTCTCCGCAGATGCTGTCAGACCTGCTGAGTTTTTCCAGGTATTTTTGTTTTTGTTTTGGATTTCCAGCATCCACAGTTTTTTGCTTTTATCTTAGTTGAACACGATTTTCCCTCAAGGAATCCATGTTGGCTTTGCTTTATTAACCTGCATCTGTCCATGTGACTCTCAATTTTGTCACAAATTATTGTTTCTAGAAGCTTTCCCACCACAGGAGTTAAACTGACAGGCCTGTAATTGTTGGGCTTATCTTTACACCCTTTTTTGAACAAGGGTGTAACATTTACAATTCTCCAAGTCCTCTAGCAGCACCCCTGAGTCCAAGGAAGACTGAAGAATTATGGCCAGTGCCTCTGCAATTTCCACTCTCACTTCCCTCAGTGTCCTTGGATGCATCTCATCTGGTCCTGGCGCCTTATCAACTCTCAGTACAGACAGCCTTTTAGTCTCTGAATTACCTCGTTTTCACCATGGCCTGGTAGCATCTTCTTCTTTGGTAAGGGCAAATGCAAAATATTGATTTAATACCTCAGCCATACCCTCTGCTTCCATCTGTAAATCCCCTTTTTGTTCCTAATCGGCCATACACCTTTTACCATCTTTTTACTATTAAATGCCTACAGAAGGCATGGGATTCCCTTTTATGTTGGCTGCCAGTCTCTTTCCATACTCCCCCTTTGCTTCTCTTAGTTGCTTTCTCACCTCCCCTCTGACCTCTATAGTTAGCCTTTTTCCCAATTGTATTTTCTACCTGACATCTGTCATAAGCACACTTTTTCTTCCTTATCTTAATTTCTATCACTTTTGTCATCAAGGGAGCTCTGGATTTGTTTGCCCTACTTTTCCCTTCTGAGGGAATATATCTTGACAGTGCCCGAATCATTGCTTCTATGTTCAGTTACCGTTTTTCCTGCCAATCTTTGACTCTAATTTATTTGGCCCAGATCCATTCTTACACCATTGAAGTTGGCTTTCTCCAGTTAATTATTCTTATTCTGGTTTGTCTGTTTCCATAGTCAGCCTAAACCTTATGATACAATGATCACTGTCCTCTATGTGTTCTCCTACTGACAGTAGATCCAGTTGGCCCACCTCATTCCCTCGAAACAGGTCTAACAGTACCTCCTTTCTTATTGGTCTGGAAACTTACTGCTGTAGAAAATCTTCCTGAACACAGTCTAGGAACTCCTGCTCTTGTCTGCCCTTTACACAACTTCTCACTCTGTTTTCAGATAATTAAAGTCCTCCATTATAATTACTCTATAATTTTTGCACTTATCTGTAATTTCCTTGCAAATTTGTTCTTCTACATCCTTCCCACTGATTGATGGTCTGTAGACCGCACCAAACAATGTAATTGCACCCATTTTTGTTCCTTAGCTCTAGCCAAATAAATTCTGTCCGTTACCTCCTGGGATATCCACTTTCTCCAGCACTGCGATACTCTCCTTAATCAATACTGCCACCACTCCCCCTTTTCTTCCTTTCCTGAACACTTTGTACCCAGGAATATTTAACACACAGTCCTGCCCTTTATTGAGCCAGGCCTCTGTTATAGCCACAACATCATATTTCCACATGGCAATCTGCACCTGTGATTCACCAATCTTATTTACCACGGTCTGTGCATTCACATATATGCACAGTAGCCTTATTTAGACTTTATTACTTTTCCCTTTACTTTGACTCCACCTATTAATTTACTATTCCCTATTCTAGTGCACACTCTCCCACTGTTATGTTGCATTGGTATTCCTCTCTGATATTATCTCCTGGTTCCCATCCCCTGCCAAGTTAGTTTAAACCCTCCCCAATTGCATTAGAAAAATCACCCTGCAAGTAACTTAATCTTGGCTCTATTTAGGTGCAATGCATCCAGCCTGTACAGGTCCTATTCTTCCCAGAGCCGGTATAATGTCCCAAGAATCTAAAGCCCTCCCTCCTGCACCATCTTTCCAGCCACGCACTCATCTGCTTTATCCTCCTATTTCCATACTCACTTGCGTGTGGTACTGTGAATAATCCAGAGATTACTACTTTTGAGGTTCTGCTTTCTGATTTCCTACCTAGCTCCTTAAACTCTGACTGCAGGACCATATCCCGCTTTCTGCCTACATTGTTGATTCAGTGACATCCTTGACCCTGGCACCAGGGAGGCAACACACCATCCTGGATTTACGTCTGCAGCCGCAGAAACACCTGTCTATTCCCCTAGCTATTGAATCACCTTTCACTATTGTTCTTCCAGTCTTCCCTATAACAACACCCGCCCCCCCTCCTCAACCCCTGTACAGCTGAGTGACCCTTGATCCCATGGACTTGGCTCTGGCTCCACTCTCCAGATGAACCATCACTCTCATCAGTATTCAGAAATGAATACTGGTTAGAGAGTGGGATGCACCCTGGAGTTTCCCGCTGTAGTTGCCTGTTTCCATTTGACTGTCTGGTAGTCACCCATTCCCTCTCTCCCTTCATATTCTTAATCATAGAGCCCCGCCATGTCTCCGAAGTCTCTGGTTCTCTCTCTCTCGCTCCTTTAAGCCCCGCTGTGCGCTGTGTCTCTGAAGTGTCTCTCTCCCTCTCCTTTAAACCCTGTTGTGTCTCTTTTTCATCAATTTTCAGTGTTTTGCATTCTTAGTTGCTGGCTGGCAAGTGGCCCTTTTAGTTGCATGAGGACATGTGGGAAATCATGAATTGACATCGAGCAATGAGGTGCTGTGAAAGGGGAGGGGTTCAGTTGTTTGCCTGATTACTTTGAGTTAATGCTATTGGGGGGTCAGAGGGGGACAAAAGTGGCTTTTGCAAGTGATGGGTCCAGAAGTGATCCTTGAAACAATGAGGTCATCCAGGACAGCAATGTGTGCTGCTGGTGGTACATTGCTTGTATCTCCTTCCATCTCCTTGCTTTTGTTCCCCTCCTCCCCTTCCTTGGCATTGTCCAAAGAGGCTCTGTGCCTTGTTCCTCCTACAGGTCCAAGCTTCACTGCTGCACAATGTTATGCAGAGTCCAGCGCACCACGACCGATGTTTCTTCTAATCTGTGCGGGTGTGTGTTCACACAGCAATCAGAATATACCATATACCACAAACAGGCCATGCAAAAGCTGCGGTCCTTTTAAGATGAGCATATGTGTGGCCACACAACAATCTTAAAGGGACCACTTAGGGCAAAAAATGGGCCTCTTACTATGAAGGAAAATTCGCAGGAACACTGACCGCAACCATTCTGCAGACCCTGGTGGTGCATACTAAAGGGCACAACTTCATCATGCCGATGGTTTGTTTGATGAATGTCTGGTGGTCATATGGCATTGATTGTGCTTCATTCTTTAGGTTTCTGAGAGGTGTCATCAGCCAAGTTTTAAGCAGGTATCCTTTGTCTTTGAGCTCCCAGGTGGTAACGCTGCTTCGAGATGTGAAGAGATTAGGGAAGGTGGACTGCTTCAGGACAAAAACATCATGGCAGCTGTCAAGGAATCTTGTGCATGCCTGTATAAAGACCTTTTTATGGCTGGGTACCAGCTGTACATTGATGGAGTGGAAGCCCATGCAGTTGAGTACTCCTGGGTGACCAACATGCAGCTACTAACACCCTGCACCTGTGGGACACCAGATAGAACCGGAAACCCAAGCGATCGGTTATCCAGGTTGATGTCAATGCAGGGAAAGTTGACATAACTTGGCAAACAAGCCATCTGTTACTGTCTTACGCATTTGACTGCTGCCAACTGCAAGATTCTGCAAATGTCTCTCGCAGATCCCTGGAAGAATGCAGAAGCAAAAAAAGAAGGTTGAGGGCAGTGATGGCTTTGACAACCATTGGTAAAGTATTGCCACCAGGTGCAGTTGGCCACAGGTCTGGTTCCAGCAGGCTCCAAATGCCCATCAGCATCTGATGCGACACCCTGAACCCCCTGAGACACTGGTGTTTTGACAAGTCGAGGAAGCTTATCCTTTGCCTGTTGCCATATGCACAACTCTCTGCTGATTCCCTCTCCCCTGTGGAGCCGCAGGTCTGAGAGCAGATGGCTGTTGCTGCTGATCATCTTGGTCCTCATTTGAGGTCCAATGTAACACAGCATAAAAGGTACCCATGCTGATCTGATAGAACACAGCTCCAAAGTGCAGATCAGACAGATGACATCTCTGAAGTCATGAAACCTCTAAAGTGTGTAATCTCCAAAGTTTTAAAGTAATACCTCAGGAAAAGTAGTGTAAACAAACCCATCCATGCAAGAAGGCAGCTATCAGTACTGAGTATTTATTGACTGAGGGACTGTAGCACTGTCAAAAGTGATGTTTTTCAGATGAAACTGAACACCAAGGTCCCATATGCCCTCTTGGATGGAAGGAGATATAATTATTCTGCAACCAACACTTAACAACAAATGATCCCTGGTTGTTCATGTAATTTCTGCTTGTGGTAACTTGCTGTGTTCCAATTGGCTGTGTGTTTCCTCCAAGACAACATGATCATGTATTTCAAAAGTACTTAGCAAAGTAAAGCACTTTGAGATGACCGGAGGTTGTAAAGGGAACTAAGTAAATGTAACTTCTTTCTTTAATAATTTGGTGTTTAATTTCACTAAGAATTTCCTGAGCCTCACAAGGAAGAGGCCACAGATTGTTTACCAGGATCTGAAATGGTCTGGTGGAATGTGTCTGCGAAGATCTCGTGGAAAATTCTATAGAGATGTGTCTGCCCTTTGTCACTGCGCAATGAGTGTGAGATCATGTAGGCAAATCTTCTGCTTGGATTCAAGAATGGATTAAATGGCAACAACAGTGTTGGTTCCAACCACTTCACTGCTTAATTTCAATCTCATTCCAAATCAAAGCAGTACATTTTCATATGGTACAGAATGATCTCAGGGTTATGAGCCATGGCTAGCGGCAGGGCCAGTGAATGTTCGGTGGTGATGGCGGAAGAGCTAGAACCTTGAGGGACAATGGCTGCTTACAAGCTGAGGACACTGCAGATAAAGGACTTATGTTTCCTTTAAGCACTCATCAGGAAGGCAACTGGAAACCACCTTATGTATTCTCTCCCTAGCTATATTGCTCATTGAAGTTGAAAATGGGCGGTTGTTACATGCAAGAGGAAAGTGCAGGATTATGAGGTATGGAGAAATGAGCAGAAGATCTGCCCTTGGTACTACACCACCACAGAATGACCAGAGGTGAGGGAACTGATAGAGTAATAGTTTTTTATATTTGTTCTTGGGATGTAGGCATTGCTTGCAAGGCCAACATTAATAGCTCATCTCTAACAGTCCTTGGGAAGGTGGTGAGCTGCATTCTTGAACCACTACAGTCCATGTGATGTAGGTACAACCACAGTGCTGTTAGGGAGGGAGCAATATAGAGAAGGGGGATTATACGGAGAAGCTTATCCATCACCATACCTTTCCAAAGAGAAATGATTCAATGATGAGCCCCCACAGATCTGTAATTGAAACATGGTGCCCTGATCGATTCTTCTCTACCAAAGCATTGATGTAATACCCCAAGCGATCCTTGGACAGGGCACTGGTCTTGCTCTTGGTCACTTGATGTTTGACTTTCTCAATTGGGCCTTTCAAATCACTGTCAGACCAATTGGCATCCTGATACAGCGTAGACATACACCTGGTGAAAAATTATATTTGTTTAAAAATGTTTTCTGACAAAGTGTTGTTTGTGAGGTTAACATATTACGAGGTAAGACATTCACAGTAATTGCTAAAGGGTTATTGTCGGTGACTTACTGTGATACTTACCAAGAAATTATTCAGGTTGATGGTGTATAAACTATCCCCAGCCTTGGGAACATGTTGACATCCAATCTGCTGCTAGTTTCTTTGGTGATTACTGCTCCACGTCAGGGTTTTTATTCATACCTCCCACACCTTCCAGTCAACATTCTCTCCTCCTCCATCCCCATTGGGTAATCTTCCATAGGGGAAGGTGGCTAACACTTCATCTGAAGTGACCGTATATTACATGAGTTTAAAAAACTACAGCTGACCATTCGACCCAGGTCAGGGACTCACCTGGTCCAAAGACTGTCCCACCCAGTCCAGGCACATGATCCCACCTGGTCCAGACACACAGCATCACCTGGTCCAGGCACACAGTCCCTCATGGTCTGGTCAGGCTGTCGGTCTAGCACTCTGGTCAGGTTGTTGGTCTGGCACTCTGTCGGTCTGGTCAGGCTGTTAGGCAGAATACTTCAGCATTTTATTATATGAGGCCCTGCCATGGAGATCGGCAGGGTCTCTGCATCCCTGGCCATACCAAGTTCTTCAGCTAATTATTCCCTGGCTCGCATCCTCCCCATTAATATCAGCTGTACAAACTTCATTTCCTGAACAAATACCCTTCATGTTGATGGGCACAAAGATTATGCAAACTATTTATCAGAAATACATTACCAATTCAACTCAGCCACATACTCACCAGGTTGATCCCGACACTCCGATTATGTAGGTTATGCAGTCCAAGATGTGTAACTGCTGCAGGCCTAGCAGAACACCATAAAGGGATGTCATTGCTCGTATTCCACCCCCTGAGGCAAGGATTGCTACAACAGGCACCTACAAATTACAAATACGATGAATCAGAGTGCCATAAAGGGATGTCATTGTCTCTTTTCTACTTCTGCATCAAGGGTTGATATAATAGAATCATACAATTCATAATAGGAGACTGTTTGGCCCGTTTGGTGTGTGCCGGCTCTTCAGAACAGCTATCTAATTAGTTCCAGTCTTGTACTTGTACAGGTGCCTGTAAATTACTCAACATAATGAATCAGAACACTTTTTATCAACACAGTATATGTAAAATCTAGACATTAAAGAAGAAACTGGGGCAACCATATTTTCCTTATTCTAATGAGGGGAGTTGGGTTAAATGTAAGCATTAGATGGTTCCCATAAAAAGCATAGAATAAATAAGCAAGAAAATGTGGTAAACCTTTATAAATCACTGGTTAGACTGCAACTGGAGTCATGTGTCCATTTCTGGGAACCACACTTTAGAAAGGATGTCAAGGTCTTGAGAGAATGCAGAGAAAATTTATTATAATGGTAATTGGGATGCAGCAATTTGATTATGTGGAGAGACTGGCAAAGCTGAAGTTGTTCTCCTTAGATCAAAGGGGGTTAAGGGCTAATAGAAGTCTTTAAAATTATGAGGGGTTTTGATAGAATATACAGTACAAGGAGAAAAGTTTCCATTGCCAGGAGGGTCAGGAGCCAGAGGACATAGGTTTAAGAGCATTAGCAAAAAATCCAGGTGGGAGATGAAGTTTTGTTTTACTCCATGCATTATTATGATCAGCAATGCAATGACGGAAAAAGCAGTAGAACCTGATTCAAGAGTAACTTTCAAAAAGGAATTAGATATATTTTTAAAAAGGAAAAAATTGCTGAGCTATGGGGAAAGAGTGGGGGAGGTGAATCTAATTGGATAATTCTTTCAGGAAGCCACACTGGCACTATGGGCCAAATAGAATCACAGAGCAGAGAAGGAGGTCATGACTGGCTAAATGCAAATATAATTACTATCCTCAAACAGAGAGTGAGAACTAGCCCAGGGAACCAGTGAGTTTAACATCAGTGATAGGAAAGGTACTAAAGCATAGTTGGCGTGAATTACTAAAATGATGGTCACGCTTAAACAAAGGCCTGCACCTATAAAGCTCCTTTCATGACCACGGGATGCTCCAAACTGCTTTAAAGCCAATTAAGTACTAAAATATAATCACTGTTGTACTATGGGAAACATGCCAGCTAATATGCATACAGCAAGCTCCCACAAACAACAAGGTGATAATACCAACTAATTGGTTTTTGTGATGTCGGGTGAGGGCTAAATATTGCTTAGGCCGCTGGGAATAATTCCCCTGCTCTTCTTCAAAAGAGTGCCATGGGATCTTTTATGTCTACTTGAGAGGGCAGAGAGTTTTAACCTCGGTTTAACATCTCACCAGAAAGACAGCACCTCTGACAGTGCAGCACTCCCTCAGTACGGTATTATGTGCTCAAATCTCGGAGTGGGACTAGGATCCACAACCTTCTGACTCAGAGGCAAGAGTGCTATCAACCTTACAGATGATACCAAATTGGGAGGGGAGGGGGAGTGGAGGGAATGGGGTGGTTTGTTGTGGCTAGTAAATTGTGGAGTACTACACCAAAATACTGCAATGCATAAACAGGATTGCAGCATGAAGAGATAGATACATGCCAAATGCAAATCAACATAGGAAAATGTGAGATGGTTAATTTTGTGAAGAGGTATAAGTAGGGCACTTATTCCTTAGAAGGTAAGGAATTAAGTGAGGTAGAGGAGCAAAGAGGTCTGGGAATTTGGACATATGTATACATATATATTGCTAAAAGAAACGTGGTTGCTAAAGCCACATACAACGCAAAAAAATATGTTCTAGTTACTTTTTAGAAGAAAAACAGGGGGATAATGCTACTATATGAGCCTTAGTTAGATCACACTTGATTAAAAATTGGACTGTACTTGTTCAGAGAGGGAAGAGGCCTGGGATTGAAAGAAGTCCTTGGGCTGCATCTGAGTAACTGATGCTGGTCACGGAAGAAATCAATTTTGGGCTGCCTGATTTTTTTAATAGCTGCGCTCAGTTAAGTGTCGGGAGGAGGGGTTGGAATCTGCGGGCTGAGGGAGCTATCATGACTGTTGTGACATTTGGGGAGTACTCAGAGTTCTTGGGACTCACTCCACAGTAAGGAATTTTAAAAAAACAAAATTTTAAAAACTTACATTTGGTTGACAAGCTCCCAAACCTGGCAGTGGCACCGATAACTGAGCAGATTAGGCCTCCCAATGCTAAACTGATGTGCTTTGTGTTCATTTTAATGCCTGAAAAATTGATGCAATTTCTACCCTTTAGTATGCTGGGCAGCAGGTCTGCTCTCTGTACTTCAAAGGGGATATTAAAGAACTGTGGAAAATACAAGGATCATTGCAGGGAGGCAATTATCCAGATAGACTGAGCAGGCTCAGACTCTACTCTGTAAAATAGAAGACAAAGATGAGACCTGAAAGCGGTCTTTAAAATTATGAATGGCACTGGGTGATCGGTAACTTTGTACCTATTGTTTAAAAAGGGCAGGATAGTCCAAGCAGGGATGAGTGTGGTCAAAGACAAAAAGGTCTAGAAATCAGTGACTGGAGACGAAAAGATCTGAAAATCTTTTGCAACAGGAATTGTGTAATTATAGCACTTTTAATGATCTCTAGTGAATACAAATACTTCTAGGCCACTTCAAATAGGTGAAATTATTAGACTTCAAATGGGTAGAACAATTAGTTTTCCCTTTGTTTACATTCCATTACTGTCAAGACTGTGGACCAATGCATTTGTATAAAATCATCAAAGGGACCTCAGCATTTCAGCATGTAACACAGTTGAAGTCCATACTAAGAACAGAAAATGATTTTACAGGATTACGTACATGGGAAGCAAAGCTATGGATTACGACTGTGCTTGGTGAACTGTTTTCCAATGTGACCCCATTTTAACTCACTAGCACCTTCTCAAAGGCAATTAGGGATGAGCAACAAGAGCTGGCCTTGCCAGTGATGCCCACATCCCATGAACAAATATTTAAAATTTTGAAAATTAACATGACTCCCAGATGCCGGCAAAAACAAATCAGCAATAAAATAGTAATTAGATTCAGTATATGATTGTTAAATTTTGCATATTATAGATCAACATATAAAGACATGATCTAAATATGAAAATACATGTTTTTAAAGTACTTTATAAACATTTTATTATTTTACATACCCATGTAGGTTTCAGCCACAAGAATAAGAGAAATAGGAGCAGGAGTACTACATGGCCTGTCGAACCAGCTTCACCATTCAATGTCATCATGGCTGATCTTGAGATTCAACTCCACTTTCCTGCTTGCTCATGTCCCTTGATTCCCTGAAAGACCAAAAATCTGTCTATCCCAGCCTTAAATGGATACAACAATGGAGCATCCACAGCCCACTGGGGTAGAGATTCACCACCCTCTGAGTGAAGTAGTTCTTCACCTCAATCCTAAATTATCGGCCCCTTATCCTGAGACTGCGCCTCCATATTTTAGATTCGCTGACCAGCAGAAACAATCTCAAAAACTTGTAGGTTTCAATGAGATCACCTCTCATTCTTCTAAGCTCCAGAGAACATAGGCCCAAGTTACTCAGCCTCTCATCATAGGACAACCTCCTCATCCCAGGGATCAATTCAGAGAACCTTCACTGTACCGCCTCCAATGCAAGTATGTCCTTTCTTCAGTGTGGGAGACTAAAACTGCGCATAGTACTCCAGATGTGGTCTCACCATAACCCTGTACAATTGTAGGGGGACTACTTTATTCCTGTACTCCAATCCCCTTGCAATAAAGGCCAATATGTAATTTGCCTTCCTAATTGCTTGCTGTACTTGCATGCTAACTATCTGTGTTCCTTGTACATGCACACCCAAGTCTCGGAAAAAGATTGCAAGAGGAGCCGGGAGCTGAAAAAGAGCGCGAGAGAAGCCAGGAGTTCAAAAAGAGCGCGAGGGAAGCCAGGAATTCAGAAAGAGTGTGAGAGAAGCCAGGAGTTCAAAAAGAGCGTGAGAAAAGCCGGGAGTTCAAAAAGAGCGTGAGAGCAGCCAGGTGTTCAAAAAGAATCCCTCTCCACCCTCACAGGAAGCACATAGCGCTTCCCGTAGGGTGGCCTGCTGGGCGGGCCTTAATTGGCCCGCCCACTCAAAATGGCGACGGGGCCTGTTTTGGCGGCGGCGATCGGCTGCCCGCCCACCGCCCAGCCGGTGGGGCCCGCCCGCCCATCAAAGACAAAATTCTACCCCAAAAGTTTATCCCGGTCAAAAAGAAGGACTCGATGAGAAGGATGAACCACCTGTGGTTAACAAAGGTTGTTCAAGGAGTGTACCCAATCAAAAACTAATACATACAAAGCAGCAAAAACTACTGGTAGGCCAGAGGATTGGGAAATTTTTAGGAACCAGCAGCAGAAGACTAAAAAGCTAATAAAAAGGGAGAAAATTGATTATGAAAGTAAATTGGCAAGAGATATAAAAACAAACAGCAAGAGCTTCTACGGGTGTATAAAAAGGAAAGTAGCTAAAGTGAGCGTGGGACCCTTGGAGGATGCGACTGGAGAATTGATAATGGGGGACAGGGAAATGGCAGATAATTTAAACCAATATTTTGCATTGCTCTTCATGGTGGAGGACACTATAAACATCCCAAAGATATCAGATAAGCAAGGAGCTAATGGGAGGAAAGATCTTGTAAATCTCTATCACGAAGGACAAAGTATTTCATAAAATAATGGGACTAAGGGTGGACTAGTCACCAGGACCTGATGGCCTGCATCCAAGGGTTTTAAAGGAAGTGGCTGCAAAGATAGTGGAGGCATTGGTCGAAATATTCCAGAACTCACTGGATTCCGGGAGGGTCCCAGCGGATTGGAAAACTGCTAATGTGATGCCCCTGTTCGAGAAGGGAGGGAGACAGAAAGCAGGAAACTATAGGCCAGTCAGCCTAACATCTGTTGTTGGGAAAATGCTAGAGTTTATTATTAAGGAAGAAATAGCAGGACATTTAAAGAAGCTTAACGCAATCAAACAGAGTCAACATGGTTTTGTGAAAGGGAAATCATGTTTGACAAATTTGCTAGAGTTCTTTGAGGATATAACAAGCAAAGTTGATAAAGGTAGATGTAGTGTTCTTTTCAGAGTGCTTACCCTTGTTCTCCCATTATCACATTCTGCTTTCTTACCTTTGCCACTATCAGCACCTTTTTTAGCCCTTACCATTACCATTGACACTCCCTTTGGCCTTCTGTTCATGATATCTTTGTCAATCTCTCCTTTGCCCCCACCTATCGCTGGCCTTCTATCCAACATCACCTGCTCTGTCTCCCTTAAACAGTATCAATTTAATCACATTTCTGCTTCTCTTTAGCTCTGAAGAAGGGTCATATGGATTTGAAATGTCAACTCTGTTTCTCTCTCCAAAGATGCTGTCAGACCTGCTGAGTTTTTCCAGCATTTTCTATTTTTGTTCCAAATTTCTAGCATCCGCAGAATTTTGCTTTTATATTGCGGTAGATGTAATGTATTTTGATTTCCAGAAGGCATTCAATAAGGTGCCACATAAAAGGTTATTGCACAAAATATGAGCTCACGGTATTGGGGGTAATGTATTAGCATGGATTGAGGATTGGTTAACGCACAGCTGACAGAGAGTGAGATTAATGGGTCTTTTTCAGATTGGAAAGACATAACTAGTGGAGTGCCACAAGGATCAGTCCAAGAGCCTCAATTATTCACTATTAATATTAATGACTTGGAGGAGGGGGTAGAATGTAATGTTTCCAAATTTGCTGATGATACAAAAATAGGTGGGAGGGCATGCTGTGATGAGGACATAAGAAATCTACAAGGGGATATTGACAGATTGAGTGAATGGGCAAAGGCTTGGCAGATGGAGTTTAATGTAGCAAAGTGTGAGGTCATGCACTTTGGTAGGAAAAATCAAAAGGCAGACTATTATTTAAATGGAGAGGGACTCCAAAAAAGTGCAGCACACAGACCTGGGTGTTCTTGTGCATGAAACACAAAAAGTTAGCATGCATGTGCAGCAAGTAATTAAGAAGGCAAATGGAATTTTGGCCTGTATTGCTAGGGGGTTGGAATTTAAAAATAGGGAAGTCTTGTTACAACTGTTCAGGGTATTGGTGAGGCTGCATTTGGAGTACTGTGTACAGTTTTGGTCCTGTATTTAAGAAAGGATATACTGGCATTGGAGGCAGTTCAAAAGAGATTCACGGCTGATTCCTGGGATGAAGGGGTTGATTTATCAAGAATGGCTAAAGAGGTTAGGCCTTTATTCATTAGAGTTTAGAAGAATGAGGGGTGATCTTATTGAAACATACAAGATTCTGAGGGGGTATCCCTCTTGTTTCGAACCCACCCAGGATTACAGGTATCTCCGGGACATAAAAAGTTTCTCGGACTGCTGTTCCCGTCGCATTCTGAGATCCACACTCAGTGCCATGCGCCGTCATATGAACACACTCGACCTCTCCCTCCAGCAGCACCGCCACACCCTTTTTCAAAGCTGCGCGTGCCCCCAGTTTCATTTTATTCTTCGTCTCATCCGACGCCTCAACAAGAAACTTTTTCTCTTTCTCTCAAGTGCTAAGGAACGCAAGCTCCAACAACTCATCGACACCAACACCCATCTGGGACCCTCCACCCCTGCTTGTCCTTCCGTCCCCACCCCATCTTCCAATCCCAGCCCCAGCCGCATATTCACTATACCCCCTGACCTTCCCCTCTCCGATGCTGAACGTTCAGTGCTCAGCAAAGGACTTAGTTTCATACCCTTACGCCCTCATCTCAATGAATTTCGGGCTCGGCACGATGCTGAACTCTTCTTCCGCCGTCTTCGTTTCCGTGCTCACTTCTTTGGGCAGGAGTCCTTTCCCCGTTCAACGGATCCTTTTACCCACCTCCAATATTCTCCCTCCACCTGGACCCCTCCCTCTGGATTCTTACCTTCTCTTGATCTTTTCATTGATAACTGTCGGCGTGACATTAGCCGTCTCAATTTCTCTGCTCCTCTCACCCACTCTAACCTGTCTCTCTCTGAACTTACTGCTCTCCGTTCTCTCAGGTCCAACCCCAACATTGTCATCAAACCCGCTGACAAGGGTGGTGCTGTTGTTGGCTGGCGCACTGACCTCTACCTCGCGGAGGCTGAGCGTCAACTCGCAGACACTTCCTCCTACCTCTCCCTGGACCATGACCCCACCACAGAACATCAAGCCATTGTTTCCAGGACTGTCACTGACCTCATCTCCTCTGGAGATCTTCCTCCCACAGCTTCCAACCTGATAGTCGCCCAACCTTGGACGGCCCGCTTCTACCTCCTACCCAAAATCCAAAAACGGAACGGTCCTGGCAGACCGATCGTGTCAGCCTGTTCCTGCCCCATGGAACTCATTTCTCGTTATCTTGACTCCCTTCTCTCTCCCCTTGTCCAGTCCCTTCCCACCTACATCCGTGATTCCTCTGACACCTTACGTCACATCAACAATTTCCAGTTCCCTGGCCCCAACCGCTTCCTCTTCACCATGGATGTCCAATCCCTCTACACCTCCATCCCCCACCAGGATGGTCTGAGGGCCCTTAGCTTCTTCCTTGAACAGAGGCCCCAACAATCCCCATCCACCACTACTCTCCTCTGTCTGGCTGAACTTGTTCTCACACTGAACAATTTCTCCTATAACTCCTCTCACTTCCTCCAAAAAGGTGTGGCTATGGGTACCCGCATGGGCCCCAGCTCTGCCTGTCTCTTTATGGGGTATGTGGAACATTCCTTGTTCCAGTCCTACTCCGGCCCCCTCCCACAACTCTTTCTCCGGTACATCGATGATTACTTCGGTGTTGCTTCATGCTCTTGTCGGGACCTGGAAAAATTTATTAATTTTGCTTCCAATCTCCACCCCTCCATCATTTTCACATGGTCCATCTCTGACACTTCTCTTCCTTTCCTTGACCTCTCTGTCTCAATTTCTGATGATAGACTGTCCACCAATATCCATTACAAGCCTACCGACTCCCACAGCTACCTCGACTACAGCTCCTCACACCCCGCTTCCTGTAAGGACTCCATCCCATTCTCCCAGTTCCTTCGCCTCCGTCGCATCTGTTCTGATGACGCTACCTTCAAAAACAGTTCCTCTGACATGTCCTCCTTCTTCCTTAACCGAGGTTTTCCACCCACGGTCGTTGACAGGGCCCTCAACCGTGTCCGGCCCATCTCCCGCGCATCCACCCTCACGCCTTCTCCTCCCTCCCAGAAACATGATAGGGTCCCACTTGTCCTCACTTATCACCCCACCAGCCTCCGCATTCAAAGGATCATCCTCCGCCATTTCCAGCATGATGCCACCACCAAACACATCTTCCCTTCACCCCCCCGGCGGCATTCCGTAGGGATCGTTCCCTCCGGGACACCCTGGTCCACTCCTCCATCACCCCCTACTCCTCAACCCCCACCTATGGCACCTCCCCATGCAACCGCAGAAGGTGCAACACCTGCCCCTTTACTTCCCCTCTCCTCACCGTCCAAGGGCTCAAACACTCCTTTCAAGTGAAGCAGCATTTCACTTGCACTTCCCTCAATTTAGTCTACTGCATTCGTTGCTCCCAATGCGGTCTCCTCTACATTGGAGAGACCAAACGCAAACTGGGCGACCGCTTTGCAGAACACCTGCGGTCTGTCCGCAAGAAAGACCCAAACCTCCCTGTCGCTTGCCATTTTAACACTCCACCCTGCTCTCTTGCCCACATGTCTGTCCTTGGCTTGCTGCATTGTTCCAGTGAAGCCCAACGCAAACTGGAGGAACAGCACCTCATCTTCCGACTAGGCACTTTATAGCCTTCCGGGCTGAATATTGAATTCAACAACTTTAGATCTTAAACTCCCCCTCCCCCCATCCCCACCCCGTTTCCTCCCCTTCCCTTTTGTTTTTTTTTGTTGTTTTCAATAATTTATATAGATTTTTCTTTTCCCACCTATTTCCATTATTTTTAAATCTACAACTAATACCTTGTCAATCTTTCCACCCTACCCCCACTAGAGCTGTACCTTGAGTGTCTTGCCATCCATTCTTAATTAGCACTTTTCTTAGATAATATCACCACCTTAAACACCTCTTTGATCCTTTTGTCTGTGACATCTTTTGATTATCTGCTCCTTTCACTGCTTGCTTGTCCCTACAACCACCCCACCCTCAACTTCTCTCCCCCCGCCCCCCACCTTAAACCAGCTTATATTTCACCCCTCTCCTAACTATACTTCAGTTCTGTTGAAGGGTCGTATGGACCCGAAACATTGACTCTTTTCTTCTCCACCGATGCTGCCAGACCTGCTGAGTTTTTCCAGGTAATTCTGTTTTTGTTTAAGATTCTGAGGGGGCTTGACAGGGTAAATGTTGAGAAGATGTTTCCACTCGTGGGGGAATCTCAAACTAGGGGACACAGTTACAGAATAAGTGGGCACTCATTTAAAACTGAGATGCGAAGGAATTTCTTCTCTCAGAAGGTAATGAATGTCTGGAATTCCCTATTCCAGAGAGTTGTGGAGGATAGATCACTGAAACTGTTTAAAGAGGAGGTAGATAGACTTTTGAAATAATGAGGAGTTGAGGGTTCTGAGGAGCTGGCACGAAAGTGGAGCTGAGGCCAGGGGCAGGTCAACCATAAAGTTATTGAATGGCTGGGCAGGCTTGAGGGGCTAAATGGCTTACTCCTGCTCCTATTTCTTATGTTCTTTCAACACATACAGGTTTCTCACCTTTTAAAAAATATTCTGCTTTTCCATCCTTATGACCAAAGTGAGTAACTTCACACTTCCCTACATTATACTTCATCTGCTATCTTGTTGTCCACTTATTTAAACTGTCCATATCTCTTTGCAGCCTCTCTATGTCCTCCCCACAGCTTACCTTTCCACCTAACTCTGTATCATCAGCAAACTTAAGATACATTACTCTCTGTCTCTTCATCTAAGTCATTAATATGGATTTTAAATAGCTGAGGCCCCAGTACTGATCTTTGCAGCACTCACTACTCACTGCCTGCCAATTTAAAAATGATCTGTTTATGCCCACTCTATGTTTCCTGTCTATTAACCAATTCTCTATCCATGCTAATCTATTACCCTCATCTCCATTATTTTGCCTATTAAACTTTTGAGTGACACCTTACTGAATGCCTTTTGGAATTTCAGATATACTACATCTACCAGTTCCCCTTTATCTACCCTACCAGTTACATCCTCAAAAAACTCTAATAAATTTGTCAAACAGGATTTCCCTTTAGTAAAACCATGTTGACTTGTTCTAATCGTACTATGCTTTTCTAACTGCATTGTTAAGACTTCCTTATTAATAGATTCCATGATTCTTCCCAAAAACTGTCCTGCAGTTCACTGTTTCTCTCTCCTTCATTTCTTGAAAAGTGATGTAATATTTGCCAACTTCCAATCTGATGAGACAGTTCCCAAATCCAAGGAATTTTGCAAAATCATAGCCTGCGCATCCACTATCTCAGCTATCTCTTTTAGAATCCTAGGGTGTACATCCCGGAGATTTGTTGGATTTTAGTCCCTTAAGTTTCTCCAATACTTTTTCTCTGCTGATAAAAATTTTCTTAATTTCCTCACTCTTTTTAGTTCCCAGGTTCCTGTCAATTTCACACTTGTGTGTTCTATGGTGAAGACAGCCACAAAAGCCAAGGTCTCCATATTTACTAGTGATAGAAGACTCAGTCAAGCCCCTTTTCCCTCCACTCACCCAAACACGTTGCAATCAGAACTTCTCCCCCCACCACACACATGCCCCTCTTCCCATACCACCCTCCCCCCAACTCACTCACTCAGCAGCCTGGCCCTTCCAACAGTCTTTCAGTAACAGCAAGCTGCTCTAGAGCCCCACAAGTCACTTTAAGACCAGGCCACCAGAACTGAAAACTGGCACCGATTCACTATAATCAACTTTTTAAAAATTCATTCCTGGGATGTGGGCATCGCTGGCTAGGCCAGCATATATTGCCCATCCCTAATAGTCCTTCAGAAGGTGGTGGTGAGCTATCTTCTTGAACTGCTGTGGTCCATGTGGTGTAGGTATACCTACAGTGCTGTTTGGGAGGGAATTCCAGGATTCTGACCCAGCAACAGTGAAGGAACAGCAATATATTTCCAAGTCAGGATGGTGAGTGGCTTGGAAGAGAACTTGTAGGTGGTGGTATTCCCATGCGTCTGCTCCCTTTATCCTTCTAGATGGTAGTGGTCGTGGGTTTGGAAGGTGCTGTCTAAAGAGGCTTGGTGAGTTTGTGCAGTGCATCTTGTAGATGGTACACACTGATGCCGATATGCATGGCGGTGGATGGAGTGAATGTTTATGGATGGGGTGCTAATCAAGTGGGCTGCTTTGTCCTGGATGGTGTCAAGCTTCTCGAGTGCTGTTGGAGCTGTACTCATCCAGGCAAGTGGAGAGTATTCCATCACACTCCTGACAGGTCCTTGTAGATGGTGAACAGGCTTTGGAGAGCCAAGAGGTGAGTTACTCGCTACTGGATCCCTCCTGGTTCCCATTGATTCCAGTTTTGCTGGGGCTCATTGATGCCACACTCAGTCAAATGCTGCCTTAGTTTTGAAATCAGTCACTCTCATCTTAACTCTGGAGTTCAGCTCTTTTGTCCATGTTTGAACCAAGGCTATAATGAAGTCAGGAGCTGACTGGCCCTGGCGGAACACAAACTAAGCATTGCTAAGAAAGTGCCGCTTGATAGCATTGTTAAGAAAGTGCCGCTTGATAGCATTGTTGATGACCCCTTCCATTACTTTACTGATGATTAAGAGTAGTCAGATGGGGCAGTATTTGGCCAGGCTGGATTTGTCCTGCTTTTTGTTTACAGGGCATGCCTGGGCAATTTTCCACATTGCCAGGTAGATGCCAGTGTTGTAGCTGTACTGGAACAGCTTGGCTAGGGGTGCAGCCAGATATGAAGCACAAGTTTTCAGCCAGAATATTGTCAGGGTCCATAGCCGTTGAACTATCCTGTGCCTTTAGCCGTTTCTTGATATCACGTGGAGTGAATCAAATTGGCTGAAGACTGGCATCTGTGATGCCGAGGACCTCTGGAGGAGGCTCAGATGGATCATCCATCCGGCACTTCTGGCTGAAGATTCTTGTAAATGCTTCACACTTATGTTTTTCACTGATGTGCTGGGCTCCCCCATCATCGAGGATGGGGATATTTGTGGAGCCTCTCCTCCAGTGAGTTATTTAATTGTCCACCACCATTCATGGCTGGATGTGACAGGACTGCACAACTTAGATCTGATCCGTTGGCTGTGAAATTGCTTAGCTCTGTCTATCACTTAAATGCTTATGCTCTTTGGCAGGCAAACAGTCCTGTGTTGCAGCTTCACCAGGTTGACACCTCAGTTTTAGGTAAGACTGTTGCTGCTCTTGGCATGCCCTCCTGCACTCTTCATTGAGCCAGGGTTGATCACCTGGCTTGGTGGTAATGGTAGAGGGGGTGATATACAGATTGTGGTTGAGTACAATTCTGCTGCTGCTGATGGCCCACAGCACCTCATGGTTGCCCAGACTTGAGCTGCTAGATCTGTTTGAAATTTATCCCATTTAACATGATGGAGAGTATCCTCAGCTGAAGATGGGACAGATGCATCTACAGCAGGCTGGCTGGTGAGGATGAGGTCAAGTATGTTTTTCTCTCTTGTTGGTTCCCTCACCACCTGCTGCAGACCCAGTCTAGCAGCTATGTCCTTCAGGACTCAGCTAGCTTGGTCTGTAGTGCTATTGAGTCACTCTTGGGATATTGAAGTCCCCCCACTCAGAGTACATTTTGTGTCCTGATCACCTTCAGTGTTCCCTCCAAGAGATGTTCAACATGGAGGGAACACTGATACATCAGCTGAGGGGGGTACATGGTAATCAGGAGAAGGTTTCCTTACCCAGGTTTCACCTGATGGCATGAGACTTCAGGGGGTCCAAGTTGAGGACTTTCAGGGCAACTCCCTCATACCACTGTGCAGGTGGGACAGGACATACCCAAGGATAGTGAGATTGGTGTCTGGGACAATATCTGAAAAGTATGACTATGTCAGGCTGTTGCTTGACTAGCCTGTGAGACAACTCCCTCAGCAACCTCCTTAGTAAGGAGGACTTTGCAGGGTCAACAGGGCTGAGTTTGCTGTTGTCGTTTCCAGTGCCTAGGTCAATGCTTTGAGGCTTGCGAGGGAATTTGAGAGTCAATATTGGTTGACCAATGGAGCCACATCTGGTTAGGACGGCAGATTTCTTTCCCTAAAAGGGCATTAGTAACAATGGCTTCATGGTCATCATCAGACTTATAATTCTAGATTTTCATTAATTTCAAATTTCACCATCTGCCGTGGTCGGATTTGAACCTGGGTCCCCTGGTCTCTGGATTACTTATCTAGCAACAATACCACTATGTCACCGCCTCTGAGGCTCGGGCGTCACTGCATCCTCCTGGGTACCTAGTTGTACTGTGTCAAAGCAGGTCAATTAATATGTCCGTTTTATCCCATTTTGCGAGAACTCTCATTCATTGATTTGATTCAATGAAGAACTCATATTAGAAACAAAAAACATACCAGTCTGAACCAGCAGCAGTGGCAAGTTATCAAATTAATTTTAGAATACTAATTAATCTAAACAAGGTTATTCTGAGTCTATTTCCTAAAAGTACTTTGGTTAATAAGTAACACTTTTTACAATAACTACACGTTTAATTCTCAATATGTTGCCATTGCATTGGTTAAGGAAGATATTACACCTTGAGTGTTTTCTTTTTTTTGCAATGGACAAGTATTGCAACATCTTGCATTTTAAAGCTAATTTCAGTATAACATCTCACTGAATAAAGAAAAAATGATTATGGGCTGAATTTTGCCGTCGGTGAGCAGGGGGCGGGGCCCGCTCGCCGACACGCAAAATGACGCGGGATGATGTCGGGGGAACCCCCAACGTCATCGCACCCCATCTAAATCTTCAGGAAGGCGGGGGCACAGCAAAATCAGCTGTCCGCCCGCCAACCTGCCAATGGCCAATTGAGGCCATTGACAGGATAATTAAAACAATTAAAGGACCTGCCCGTCCAACCTTAAGGCTGGCGGGTAGGCCAGAAGCCCCGGAGGGGAATAGAAAAAACATGAAACCTCCATCCACCGGCGGGATGAGGTTTCATGGAGGGTTTAAAAAACTTTTAGTGAAATTTATTAACATGTCCTATCTCGTGTGACATTGTCACATGAGGGGGACATGTTAAGGATTTTTAAATTTTTCTATTTTTAATGTTTGAACACTGTCAGCGATCTCCCTGAGGCAGCACTTAGCCTCAGGGAGATGTGCGCTCTTTTGTGTGCATGAGCGAAAGAGCGCACTCTGGCAGTTGGGGAATCCCCCTCCGCCTGCACAGGAAGCACAGAGCGCTTCCCGCCGGGCGTCATGCTGGGTGGGCCTTAATTGGCCCGCCCACTTAAAATGGCGGCAGGGCCCACTTCTCTGGCGGGGATCGGCTCCCCGCCTGGTGGACAGAAAATTCTGCCCTATGTCTTGTGAGCTTTTTTAATGCAGACAGCAATTCTGTAATGTCTTTTTTTTGCTGCAGATCAGAGGTTATCAACCTTTACACTCTCCCTTTCAGAACACAAGTTGAAACCTCTCACTTTCTTCTGACCTGACAAATCAATAAATAACGCACAATGCAGAATCTATCTCACTAACTTTGGGAATTTCCAGTTTTGAAACATCTTCATTTACATCCACTGCAGCCAGTTTCCATGTCTTCCAGAGAAATAAAAACTCCTGCATCAGGCTCCGGCTCCATTGCTCCCTCTACCCTCCTGGGCCAATTGAACTCTGTGGAGACTCAGGTCTACTGCTTCTCCCCACACTGGACCTGCCGCACCCAGGCTCCGCTGCTTCCACCCATCCACCATCCCCCAGGCTTGCTGAACCCTGGCTCCGCTGCTCTACACAGGCTCCCTGAGCCTGCCAAATCCGTTGGATACTCAGCTCCGTTGCTTCCTCCCGCCCCCAGGCCTGCTGAATCTTGTGGCTCCTCAAGTGGCTAGCAGCAGAGTGGCGATTCCCCTGAGCCTGCCCAAGATTTTCCAGCCTTTCTGATTGTCTCCTCCTGGCTTTGGAGGAGGACAGAGCAAAAATTTAAAAGATGGAATTCCTTTATTTAAAAGCCAGAATTCCACCAAATGGTGGAAGTTTCTCATCTGAATCCAAGTAATTACAGACGTAACCTTGGTGGTGGGAAAATTATTGGAAAAAAATTAAGGCATGGTATAAATTGTCATTCAGAAGCACAGATTAATCAAGAGCAGTCAGCATGGATTTGTTATTGGAAGGTTGTGTCTAACTTCATTGAATTTCTGGAGGAAGAAACAAGGAGGGTTGATGAGAGTGGTGCGATTGATGAAGTCTATATGGATTTTAGCAAGGCTTTTGGCAAGGTCCCACATGGCAAATTGATCAGTAAATTGAAAGCTCATGGGATCCAGGGGAAAGTGGCAAGTCGGATCCATAATTGGCTCAGTGGCAGGAAGCAAAGGGTATGTGACTGAAAAGCTGTTTCCAGTGGAGTTCCACAGTGCTTAGTGCTGGGTCTCTTGCTTTTAGTGGTATAAATCAATGATTTAGATTAAAATGTAGGGGAGGTGATGAAGAGGTTTGCAGAAGACACAGAAACTGACCGTTGATAGTGAGAATCAGTTCAGGGCAGGAAGATATCAATGGGCTGGACAGATGGGCAGAAAAGTGGCAAACTGAACTCAATCAGAGGTGTCAGGTAATACATTTGGGGAGGACAAACAAGAGAACAAAATAAACAATAAATGGTAGGATTCTGCATAATGTAAAGGAACAGAGGGACTTAGGGAGTGCATGACTACAGATCATTGAAGGTAGCAGGATGGGTGAATAAGGCGGTCATAAAGGCATACAGAATAATTTCCTTTACTGGCTGAGCCCTAGAGTATAAGGGCAGGGAGGTTATGCCAAAATTGTATTAAACATTAGTTAGATTGTAGCTAGAGTACTGCATACAATTCTGATCACTACATTACAGTGAGAACGTGATCAGACTAGAGACAGTACAGAGGAGATTTTATGAGGTTGTTGGCAGGAATGGGCAAATTGAGGAATTGAGGAAACATGCACTTGATTTGCTCTCTTTGGAACAGAGGAAGCTAAGGGGAGATTTAATTGAAGTGTATTAAAATATGAGGAGCCCAGACAGAGTGGACAGGAAGGACCTATTTTCCTGAGCAGAGAAGTCAATAACCAGGGAGCATAGATTTAAAGTAACACATGGAAGGATCAGAGCAAAGTTGAGGGGGAGGTTTTTCACCCAGAGGATGGGGTCTGGAACTCTCAGCCTGAAAGGGTGGTAGAGGCAGGATCCATCAACATAATTAAAAAACACTTGAGGTGCCTTAACCTTCAGGGCTATGGACCAATAGCTGGAAGGTGGGATTAGACTAGATAGCTCTTTACAGCCAGCATGGAAATAAGGTGCCGAATGGCCTCCTGTGTCATAAATCTTTCTATGTTTACATGGAAAGCAGTCTAAAAATGTTTTTTGATCATTATGAGTTCTTTACTACTTTGGATAGTGAATGATGGTGGATTTTGGATATGTAAGCATACACATGCTTTATTTAGCCGCATTCTGTCAGTGTCCGTGAGGTGTTTTCTACTAAAATTTAGTGCATGTGGCTAAACCAGAGTCACCATAGCTACCTAAGGCAGCTAGTAAGGAATTTCGAATGGGCAACACTGATCTCAGCTCTTCAATAAATAAAAAGCATTTTTTTTCTACTGGCAGGAGCAGGAAACTTTTTCCACCTGCCAGGGATCACTGTAGAGCAGGTCAGGATCACTATGAAACAAGTCTGGATCAATTAAGTGAGGGAAAAAAATAATCCAACTGTGAAAGCAGTAGGTTGATTAGCTGGTGAGCATTGTACCTTTGTGTATTGTAGCTTTGTTTCCCTTTCTCCAAAGTTATGGAGTTAGTCTAAGCAGCTGGGAAATTAAAAAAAAGTTTTTTGTATAATAAGGCATATGTAAAACATTTCAGTTAACCTCCCTATATTTAAGTGACATCAGCATAACAGAAGTGACTAGCTGGTGAGCCTTTTCTTTTAAACAGCAAGTCTTATTATCAAATAGAAGGAGTGTGGGAGCTCCAGGACATTTCCTGTGTCCTGGATAAACATATGTGCAGGAAGTGTCGTCAACTACAGCAGCTCGAGGTCCATGGGCAGAATTTTACCCTTGTTAGGCCGGCCGCAATTGAGGCCAGAATGCGGGCCAATTCCTAAGAAGTGCAAAGGCCGCTTGGCCTTTTCGCCTCCCCGCCAACCATAAGGTTGAACGGGCAGCGAAAAATTCTATTTAATTGATCCTTTAATGACTTTAACAGGCCTTTTAATTGTCGATGGGCGCGCTGCTGATTCCAGCTCGCGTCCGCCGAACGAAATATTGCCCGACTGCACGTTGACGTCAGGACGCTCACCCGACATTAACACGCGTCATTTTAAGCTCAAGTGGGTTGGGCGCCCGCCCATCAAGCTAAAAATTTTTCCCCATGTTTCGGAGATTGAGTAGGAGCTGGCGTCATTTGCAGGGTTGAAAGTTTCATGGATAGAATGTTTATAGGTGTGGTCATTCTGCAACTTAAGAGCATGCAGGGATAGAGGGTGTGGGTGATCACCAGGCAGTCAAGAAGGCAGGTAGTACAAGTCCCCTAAGTGCATCTCATTCTCCAACCAGTATCAGTTCTGAATACTGGTGAAAGTGATAGTTCAAAGGGGGAGTGCAGTCACGGCCAATTTCATGGTACCAGGCTGGCCCTGTTGTACAGGATGGTACGAAGAAGACTGGAAGAGCAGTAGTGATAGCTGATTTGGTAGTTAGAGGAACAGACAGGCATTTCTGCGGCAGCAGACGTGAATCCAGAATGGTATGTTGCCTTCCTGGTGGCGGGGTCAAGGATGTCAGAGTGGCTACAGAGCACTCTGAGGAGGTAGGGTGAAAAACCTACTTTTTTGTCGTCCACATCAGTACCAACGACACAGGCAGAAAAAGGGATATGGTTTTGCAGTCAGAATTTAAGGAGCTAGGTAAGAAATTAGCAAGCAGGATCTCAAAAGTAGTATTTCTCCGGATTTCTCCAGGTGCCACATACAAAAAATAGGAGGATAAAGCAGATGAACACGTGGCTAGATCGATGGTACAGAGGGAGAGCTTTAGATTCCTGGAGCATTGAGATCAGTTCTGGGGGAGGTGGGACCCCTCCAGGCCAGAGCCAGATGGATTGGTCCTATAGAGCCATGACCAATTTCCTTGCAGAGCAGTTTAGTAGTGTTAAGGGGAGAGTTTAAACGGAGGTGTGGGAACCAGGAGGTAATACCAGAGAGGAATACCAAGGTGTGCAGAATATTGGAAGAGGCAGATTGCACTAAAGTAAGAAATTGTAAGGTATTAGATAGGTTCAGCGTAAGGGGGAAAGTAATAAAGTCTAAATTAGAATTACTTTGCACGTGTGTGAATATATGCAATGTGGTAAATCAGATTGGTGAGCTGCGGGCGCAGATAGTCACATGGAAATATGATGCTGTGCCAATAACAGAAATTGGCTCAAATAAGGGCAGGGCTAGGTATTACATATTCCTGGATACAAGGTGTTCAGGGAAGGAAGGAAAGGAGGAGGGGTGGAAGTATTGAATAGGGAGAACATTGCAGTGCTGGTGAGAGAGAGGATGTACCAGAGGGGTCAAGGATGGAATCTATTTGGCTAGGGCTAAGGAACAAAAAAGGTGCAATTAATTAAATTCCTCAGTGCAGTCTATAGGCCACTAACTAGTGGGAAACATTTAGTGGAACAAATTTGCAAGGAAATTACAGAGAAGTGCAAGAATTATGCAGTAGTTACAATGGGGGACATTAATTATCCGAATATAGACTGGGATAGTAGTGTAAGAGTCAAAGAGGAACAAGAGTTCCTAGAGTGTGTTCAGGAAATTTTTCTACAGCAGTATGTTTCCAGTGCAGAGAAAGGAAGCATTGCTGGACCCGGTTCTTGGGAATGAGGTGGACCAAGAGTCAGTAGAGGAACATTTGGGGGACAGTGATCATTGTATCATAAGGTTTGGGTTAGCTATGGAAAAGGACAATGAACAATCCAGAGTAGAAAACCAGCTTCAATGGGGTAAGAATGGTTCTGGCTCAGATAAACTGGAATCAAAGACTGGTAGTCAAAACTGTAACTGAACAATGGACTGCCTTTAAAGAAGGAATAGTTTGGGTACAGTAAAGGTATATTCCCATGAAGGGGAAAGGTAGGGCAAATAAATCCAGAAATCCCTGGATGACAAAAGAGCTAAAGGTTAAGATAAAGTGGAAAAAGTATACTTATGACAGATGTCAGGTGGATAATGCAATTGAGAACCAGACTGAATATACAAGGTTCAGAGGGGAACTGAAAAAAGCAAATAACAGAAGCAAAGAGAGAGTATAAGAAAAGATCAGCAGCTAACATAAAAAGGAATCAAAAAGTCTTCTATAGGCATATAAATAGAAAAAGGTTGATAAAGGAGGAGTGGGGTTGATTAGGGACCAAAAAGGGGATTTATGCATAGATGCACTAGGCATGGCTGAGGTACTAAATGAATATTTTGCATCCATCTTTATGAAGAAAGATGATGCTGTGTGGGTTACGGTGATAGAGGAGGTAGTTCAGACACTTGAAAGGTTTAAAATTGATAAGGATTATTGGATAAGCTGTCTGTACTTAAAAGTTGATAAGGCTCCTGGTCCGAATGAGCTACATTCAAGGATACTGAGAGAAATGAAAGTGGAAATTGCGGATGCACTGGCCATAATTTTTCAGTCTTCCTTAGACTCAGGGTGACTGGAGAATTGTAAATGTTACACCCTTCTGCAAAAAAGGTATAAAGATAAGCAACCACAGGCCAGTAAGTTAAACCTCGGTGGTGGGGGAAGTTTTAGAAAAGATGATTCACAACAAAATTAACATTCACTTGGGAAAATGCAGGTTAATTAAGGCAAGCCAGCAGGGATTTGTTAAGGGTAAATCATTTTTAACTAACTTGCTTGGGATTTTTTGATGAGGTAAAAGAGAGAGTTGAGGGTAATGCTATCGATGTGATGTACGTGGACTCCCAAAAGGCATTTGATAAATGCAACAGATGTGTGAGCAATGTGTCAGGAAATAGAGATAGTTTAAGTAAGTCATATTCGTATTTGTGAGTGTTAGGAATGAGTTTTAGCTTTAATGTTTAAGTTTGATTTGTATTTCTGTATCTGTGTGTTAAGAAAAGGTCAAATTGAGTTTTAGTTTCACTTTAAAAGTTGCCTGCATTTCTAATGAGAGTTTTACGACTGTTACAGCTAAGTTAAACAAACAAGAGTAGAGAAACTGGGCTGTCGACTAGCAACTGAGGTCTAGAGAGGCAGGTCCTTCCCCAGACACAAACAGAAAAACTAAAAGAAACAGCAGTTTTGAGTTCAGTTTGAAGACAGCTGCCAAACAGAAGCCACCTAGAAGGTACAGATAGCCAGTCCTAAGCTAAAACTGGTTGAAAGTAGCTGCCAGGGAGAGACTGGAGCAAAAGGGACAGATAGCAAGTCCCAAGCTAAAGAAAATACCCCAAAATCCAGGGGAGTGGAACAGAAGAAAGTCCCAAGCAGACCTTCTATTCAAAGGGAAGGATAGAAACCTGGAAAAGGTCCTGTTAAGTGAAGTTAAGAGCGAGGGGGCAGAGAGAAAGGCTCCACGCTTCAGATTTTAAGAGACAAAAGCTGCAGTAAGCAGATTTAAAGTGAGAACAGCTTGTAAGAGGCAAAAAGGTCCAAAGAGACAGCTGAAGGTTTGTAACTCTTTGCTATGGGCATGTGAAGCAGTGGTGTACTGTTGATGGCTGAGAGAGAGTGCAGGAAAGACAACTTGAGAGCATGTGGTGACCCAGGGAAGAGGAGCATCAGAAGCTGAGTTCAAAACCCTGGAGGTGAACCCTTGTGGAAGGCGTCTGAGAGAAAGCGTGAGTCTGGGAGAAAATTCCAAGGCGAGGTCTTGGAGAGTGGAGACTGGAAACCCCGTGTGAAAGACGGAGTGCAGTGAGACCAGTTGACTCATGGTGTGACAAGCCTCTGGGGGGAGTTGAGGAGAAGTCCATAGCATCTGTTTGGGGTGGCACCTGTCACTTGGTTTCAGAGTGTGGTGTGTCTGACCACAGGTCGCCAATTGGTTTACATGGGCTGTGTACTTACTGTGGACATTAGAGTATAAGATAGACCACAAGACCATAAGAGTAGGAGCAGAAGTAGGCCATTCAGCCCATCGAGTCTGCTTCGCCATTCAATGACATCATGACTGATCTGATAATCCTCAACTCCACTTTCCTGCCTTTTCCCCATAACCCTTGATTCCTTTACTGATTAAAAGTCTGTCTATCTCAGCATTTAATATACTTAACGACCCAGCCTCTACAGCCTTCTGCGGTAAAGAATTCCACAGATTGACTACCCTGTAAGAGAAGAAATTCCTTCTCATCTCTGTCTTAAATGGGTGATCCCTTACTCTGAGATTATGCCCTCTGGTCCTAGACTCTAGGGTGGGAAACAACCTCTCAGCATTTATCCTATCAAGCCCCCCAAGAATCTTATATGTTTCAATAAGGTCGCCTCTCATTCTTCTAAACTCCAATGAGGGCCAACCTACTCAACCTCTCCTCATAAGAAAATTCCTCCATACCAGGGATCAACCTAGTGAACATTCTCTGACCTGCCTCCAATGCCAGTATATCTTTCCTTAGATAAGGGGACCAAAACTGTTTACAGTATTCTAGGTGTGGTCTAACCAGTGCCTTGTATAGCTTTAGAAGACTTCCCTATTCTTATACTCCACTCCCTTTGAAATAAAAGCCAACATTCCATTTGCCTTCCCTGTTACCTGCTGAACTTGTATGCTAGCTTTTTGGGATTCATGCGCGAAGACCCCCAAATTCCTCTGTGCTGCAGCTTTCTTCAGTCTTTCTCCATTTAAATAATATGCAGCTCCTCTATTCTTCCTGCCAAGTGCATAATCTCACATTTTCCCACATTATATTCCATCTGCCAAGTTTTTGCCCACTCGCTTAACCTGTTTATATCCCTCTGTAGATTCTTTGTGTCATCCTCTCCACTTGCCTTCCCACCTATTTTTGTGTCATAGCTTTTGTAACTTGCATTATTCTTACAAATCTGTATATATCTGTAAAGGTATAATTGTGGGTCAAGAAGTATTGTAATATATTTCATCCTTTCTTGTTTAATAAATGTTTTATGCTTTTGTTAAAAATTCCTTAGCTGACTCCGGTGACTCTATTCAGTAGCTCCTCTCCACATATCTAAACAAACAAATAAAAGTTAGGATCTATCAAGCTGGGTTCCACCCTGGGATCAGGCTTGTCCAGGGGTAACCTCAGCTGGGGATCATAAGAAATGTTACAGCTCATGGAATAAAAGGGACAGTAGTAACATGGAAACAAAATTAGCTGAGTGACAGGAAACAGAGTATTGGTGAACAGTTATTTTTCAGATTGGAGGAAGGTTTATACTGGGGCTCCCCAAGGGTTGGTGTTAGGACCCCTGCTCTTCCCAATATATATATGTTGACCTAGGCTTTGATGTACAAGGCACAATTGCAAATTTGTGAATGACACAAAACTTGGAAGTATATTGAACTGTGAGGAGGATAGTGTAGAACTTCAAAAGGACATTAACAGGTTGATGGAATGGGCAGACAAATGGCAGATGAAATTTAATGCAGAGAAGTGTGAAGTGATTTATTTTGGTAGAAAGAATTCAGGGGGACAACATAAAATAAAGGGTACACTTCTAAAGCAAGAGCAGAGGGACCTGGGTATATATGTGCATAAATCATTGAAGTTGGAAGGATGGGTTGAGAGTGCGGTTAATAAAGCATACAGCATCCTGGGCTTCATAAATAGGGGCATAGAGCATAAAAGCAAGGAAGTTATGTTAAACCTGTATAAACCATTGGTGTGTCCTCAACTGGAGAATTGCACCCAGTTCTGGGCACCACAATTTGGGAAGGCTATGATGGCATTAGAGAGAGCACAGAAAACATTCACAAGAATGTGAGGAGAAACAGGGATGGGGAACTGCAGTTATCTAGAAAAACTGGGCAAGTTGGGGCAGTTTTCCTTGGAGAGGAGAAGGTTAAGAGGAGATTTAATAGAGGTATTCAAAATCATGGGGGGGTCTGGACAGAACAGATAGGGAGACACTGTTCCCATTGGTGGAAGGATCGAGTGCTAGAAGGCATAGATTTAAGATGATTAGCAGAAGAAGTAGTGGTGCAATGGCAATATGAGGAAAAATCTGTTTACGCAACGAGTGGTTAGGATCTGGAATGCACTGCTTGAGAGTGTGAAGCAGGTTTACTTGGTGCTTTCAAAGGGGAATTGAATCATTATCTGAAATGGAAAATGTGTAGGGCTGCAGGGACAAGGCAGGGGAGTGGCACTAGGTGAACTGCTCCTGCGGAGGGCCAGCACAGACAAGACAGGCTGAATGGCCTCCTTCTGTGATGTAACCATTCTATAAGTTTCTCATTAAGATGTCTGTAATAAAACCATCCTAATCTTTCCCATGTAAATTTATTGTCCTATGTGTTAAGAGATTAGATGATCATGACCAAGTCCTCAGAAGGCATGGTTCAGAATACGCTACATTCCCTTATTTGGCAATCTCATTTTGAGAAGCTTTAGGATGTCTGGTGTGAGAAATGGAAAATGTCACGCAAATCAACAGCGATGCTCTTCCTAGGTTTGGGCTGAGGTACATTGTTGAAGCAGGGTAGAGCATGCTATGCTTGCGTTTGGGAATTGGGCATCAATAGTAAGACACTTACTATGGTCAAACCACCCATTCCATTTCATTGTATGTACTGATGACATTATGCCCCAGACTGCCACTCGGACACAAAATACTGGGGCAGGATTTTGAGCTCGGTGTGGCGGCACGGTCGGTGGGCCAGGAGTGATTGGCCCCCAACCGCGATTTCACGCTGGCTGGCCAATTAACGGCCAGGCTAGTGTGAAAGGCGAGCTGAAGTGCTCAGTGCTGCTCAGGAGGGGGTGGGAGAAGGGCAAGCGCTGAAGTCAGCGCGTGCGCAGGGGAGCACTCACTGAAAGCTCCCTGAAGGCAGAAAGCTGCCTCAGGGAGCTGAAGAATTCAAAAGCTATAAATAAAGATTTTTAAATGCCGAAAAAAATGTCCACGCATAAGGATCAGTCAGCTGAACATATGGCTGAAGTAAATTCTGTCCAAACATTTTAATCTTTTTAAAAAGATTAATACCGGAAACCTCATCCCGCCCTTGGATGAGGTTTCCTCAAAAGGGCAAAGGCCGCCTGGCCCATTCACCTACCCGCCAACCGTAAAGTTGGATGGGAAACGTAAAATCACCGTTGATTACTATGTTAATGGCCTTAATAGGCCTCTTAATTGTTGGCATGTGTGCCGCCGACTCTCGCACGTGCCTGCCGACCGAAACATCGCACGAGTGCAGGATGACGTTGGGATGCTGGCCACATGTCATCACGTGCTATTTCACGCTTGAGCAGGTTGGGCGCGCACCCGCATGCCAAGCGAAAAATTCTGCCCCTGGTGTTTCTACAACTGCATTTTGAGGTCGACACACATAAAGGTTTTCCACTACTTCGCATCTTAAATAAGAATTCTTATTGGTGTAAAATGATTTATATAACTATAGAAGTAAAATTAAAATGCTGAGAGGTGCAGCGCATATGCAGTCCTAAATGTAGGGTAGGAGTTACTTAAATTGCAGAAAATGGGATTTCTTTCTCTCCCCTGCATCCCCAAATGAAGGCTGTGTAGTCAGTTCATTGCATTCTTTACTTTGTTTCATACATCACTGTCCTTCGGGATCTTCTTCAGATTCAGTGCCGCCTTCAGTGCTCGTGCACCAAATTTCTTTCTCTTTGAAAGGAACTCCTTCTCTGGGTCAGAGATGTCATAACTCAGACGCACATCAAGATCTTCATAGCTGTGCAACAAGGACATTTACAGTCAGACCATATCTATTTGTAACGAGAGAGGTGTAGCTGTAAGGAAGCGGTTATTCAAACTGTCCTGAAATCTACTAATCATATACTTTTTATTTATTTTTATATTGCAGTGATAGAACTTTTGGCTTGCTTATTAAGTGAGGAAGTATAAATCAATTTAGACCACTGAGCTGTAGAGTTCGGACTGGCCTGAAAGCACGTCATTAATAGACATTCCAGTGTATAAATTTCAGAGGACTTTAATAGTGGGTAACAAGTTCAGCAGAAGAGAACATCTGTGAACACATATGGGTAGAAACTTCCTTTGTTCAATCATTATAAAAAAGGCTTTCAAGAGAAAAATCATAGATGGGAAAAGGAGTAGGCCATTCAATTCCCCAAGCCTTTTTAACAACAACTTGTATTTATATAGCGTCTTTAACATGATGTAATGTCCCAAGCTCACCGAGGCATTATGAAACAAAAATTTGACACCGAGCTATGTAAGGAGATATTAGGGCAGATGGAGGTAAGTTTTAAGGAGTGCCTTAAAGGAGGAGAATGAGGTAGAGAGACTGAGTGGTTTAGGGAGGGAATTCCTGAGCTTAAGGTTGAGACACAGCCACCAATGGTGGAGTGATTAAAATAGAGGATGCTCAAGAGGCCAAAATTAGAGGAGTGATGATATCTCAAAGGATTCTAGGGCAGGAGGAGATTACAGGATTAGGGAGGGTGAGGCCATGGACAGATCTGAAAACAAGGATGTGAATTTTAAAATTGAGGCATTGGATAACTGAGAGACAGTGTAAGTCAAGGCATGGATTGATGGATGAATGGCAGATGAAAGGAATTTGGTGAGTTACGACACAGGCAGCAGAGTTTTGGATTATCTCAAGTTTACAAAGGGTAGAATATTGGAGGCCAGCCAGGAGTGCGTTACAATAGTCAAGTCTGGAGGTAACAAAGACAAAGAGACAGGGGCAGAGTCGGGCAACATTACGGATGTGGAAGTTGCTGGTCTGAGTGACACCGCAGACATGTAATTGAAAGCCCATCTTGGGATCAGATATGACACTGAGGTTGCAATCAATCTGGTTCAGCCCCAGATAGTTGTCAAGGAGAGGGACAGAGTCAGTGGCAAGGGGACAGGATTCATGGCAGGGTCAAATGACAATGGCTTCAGTCTTCCCAATAAATAATTGGAGGAAATTTCAACTCATCTAGTTTTGGATGTTGGACAATCTGTCTGATAATTTAGAGACAGTGGAAGGGTCAAGAGGTGATGAGGAGGTAAAGCTGGATGTCATCAGTGTACACATGGAAACTAATGGGGGTTTTTGGATGATGTCGCATGTAGATGAGAAATTGAAGGGAACCAGGGATAGATCCTACGGGATACCAGACATAACTGTATGGGAATGGGAAGAGAAAGCATTGGTAGTGATTCTCTGGCTATGATTAGATAAGAATGGAACCAGGCTAAGTGCAGTCCTACCCGGCTGGAAGATGGTGGAGAGTCATGGGAGGAGAATGGTGTGTCAACAGTGTCAAAAGCTGCAGACAGGTCAAGAAGCACAAAGATGGAAAGTTTAACTTTATCACAGTCAAATAGGATGTTATCTGTGACTTTAATAAAAGCTGTTTAGGTACCTTGATAGGGACAGAAGTCTGACTGGTGCAATTCAAACATGGAGTTCTGGGAAAGATGGGCATGAATTTGAGAGGTGACAACACATTCGAGGACTTTGGAGGGGAAATGGAGGTTGCAGATTGGACGGTAGTTTGTAAGGATGGAGAGGGTCAAGGGCTTTTTTTGAGGAGGGCCTTTTGAGTAGGTTTGAAGGAAAGTTGTGATTAGGACAAGTTAGGAGAGAAGGACAAGACCTGAGGAGACAACAATTTCAACTACCATGGGAGCCAGGAAGGGAAGTTGGATGATGAGTAGTTTCTTGGGAATAGAGTTGCGAGAGCAGGAAGTGTGTTTCCTGAACAGGATGAGCTTGGAGAGGGGATGAGGGGAAATAAGAGAGAAAATAGAGAAGGATACAAGTTCAGGGTTGGAGCAGACAGGAGCCTTAGAGCAAGTTCAGCTTAGTGGGCTAAGGGAAGGGAAGGAAGTGGCAGAGGCAGTTGATTGGATAGTGTTAATCTTGGTTACAAAGAAATCCATGAGAAATCTTTCCACTTATTGTTGGAGGTGAGGCTGGGAAGGAATGGGGAAAAGGACTTAAGAATGTGGTTTTCAGTAAACAAAAGAAGCCTTATCTTTGCATCCCAGGATGATCCCAGAATAGTGAGCAGTTTTCACAGATGAGAGCAGGACCCAATAGTCCTTTATGTTCTCCAGTCAGATCTGGTGGTGTATGACTAAATCAGTTGTCTGCCATATCCTTTCAAGAAGTGTTCCTTGAGCTTAAAGGAATGGAGATGAGGGCTGTACCAGAGGGAATAACGGAGGAGAGAGTAATGGTTTTAATGGAGAAAGGGCACTAAAATGGAGTGGAGGATGTAGTTGAGCAGATTGGTAGCTGCAGAAATGTTGTGGTGAACAGAGCGTCAAAGGCCAGACAGCTGAGATTTTGGAAGTGCAGTTGTAAGTGAATTGGGGGAGGTTTTTTTTTAACACGGACAGATACATAAAAAATTAGGGTTTGGTGGGGAAGCCAGATCTGGATGGAGAGTGATACAAGAAAGTGATCAGAGGTAGGCTTATATGCAATTGATATATAGGGGTAGCAAGGCCACATGAGATGGCAAGGTCAGCAGGTGACTATCAATAAGTGTTAGGGAGTTTACATGGAAGGTGAGATTAAGGGAGGATACAAAGGATAGTGAATTCAAGAGGAGGAGAAAAAAAGATAAATTTAGATGAAGGTTGAAATCACCTAGGGTGAGAAGTTGTTCAGAGCAGAGGCTGAGGGAAGAAAACAGTGAAGATAGTTTGTTGAGAGAACTGGAATAGTACTTGTGTAGGCAGTAAAAAACCAGGATTTTAAATGAGATTCTATTAGATCATGGCAGGTCCGCAAGTTGGAGAGTGCAATCAAGTTGGGAAGTTGCACCAATCTAAGAACAAATAACTTGTTAAACCAAAATAATTGATAACGGGCCAAGCCCTTAAATCATTGAACTGTATGAGCTAATGCAGTAACGTCTGTACTTCTATTAAAAATTCTTTAATCAGATGAGAGTGTTGCTGGCAAGGCCAGTATTTGTTGCTCATCCCAACTGCCCTCAAGAAGGTGGGGCGGTGAGCCGCTTTCTTGAACCACTGCAGCCCATCTGGTGCAGGTACACCTACAGTGCCCTTCGGAAGGGAGAATTTCTTAACTGCAATTGCTGATGATGAATTGCACACATGATACTTTTCTTCCCTTCACAGAAGCTATTACATGATAGTAATTTTGATAAAATATAATTATTACAATTTATATAATGCTGTGCATTTCCTACATTTTCTGGTATGTGCTGAAATTGCTGATCTTGTCCTTGTCCTGGCCCCCTTCCATGGGGAGGAAGAATTAGTCAGGGTTCCTAGCACTGATCTCTACCCAGTGATTTCTTCAGGACAAGTGGGCTCGGTTGCAATGATCTTGGATCCAACAATCCGCTTCCATTCATCATCTTTGTCAACTGTCCCTTGATTCGAAGATGACATCTACCCAGGGCCACGAATTTCACCACAGCTCTCCATGTGACTCTGCCAATTCTCGACCTGCAGATCTTTGGCCACATGGGACAGGATGTGCCAAGAGACAGTGGGATCCAGAGTGCAGGATTTGCTTTCTTTTCTTTCCTTCTCTGCCACTGCTCCGCCTCATTCACCATCATAGCCAACACATGAAGATAACTCAAAAACCACTACCTCAGGGACTGCAACTTCAGCAGCAGTCCTAATGCGGGTAGAAGCATGCCAACAAACAAACCTTACTGGCATTGGGTGCACCACAGTAGCTCAGATACTGACGCCCTCACCCTGATTCCCAAGCACCTAGTCTATGCTTGATTAGTACTCCCATAGCAAGAAGCATTCCAGGGAAGACTGATTGATAAGAAGCCATGTTCCTTCAGTTTGTGGTGCAGTGTAGCTGGAGTTATTCTTCACCATGCCTCTACCCCATCACACTCTTCCCCTCTTTTGAAGCTTGTAACGGGAAGATCACTGTTCACAGCACTGCATGAATACTACAGGGAAGCGAAGCACTGTTGGGCTTGAGGGATGTCTTCAGTATAACACACAGAATCCCACGCCACCTCAACAGCACAGTAATGTATTAACTGCAACAATGAAAAATAGCATAAATTTACCCTTTCATGTTGATTGTTCTAATTTTGTCCTATTGTCTCTAGACTTATGGTAAGGCTGAGTGCCTCAAATGGTCATCCTTCAGGTGAGTGAGAGGTTTTAGCATATACTGAGAGCACCTTGAGCCCTCCAATTGGCTGAGATCAGGATATGTCGGATCCTGTGGTCTGTGTGTGACCTGGTAATTCACTGACACATGACTAAGCGAAAGGCATGGGGGAGGGAGCACCTATTTCTTTTACATTTTCTCCAGTTTTTTAAACCATCAAGGAATCCAGGTGGTAGACTGGGGTGCATAGCACATCAAGCTTGAAAAGAGCAGCAAAGTTGATTAGGGCAATCAGGAATACCTATTAGGTGATTTCAGGCTCAGATTTTGAAGGCCTACAGATCGTTGAATAAAGGAGAGACTCCGGGGTTAAGAAGCTTAAAAGTTTGGGAAAGAACGAGCTAGAGTAGGAACAGTGTGATGAATCTTTATTTTAATACAGTAAACACGCAAGGAGAAAGTCAAGCAAGCAGAATGGAGTGTTTACAGACACAAGAAAGCGAACCTCAGAGCAGATAGACAAGTTGCAATGGTAAAGAAGAGGCTAGAGAGTTGATTTTAAACTTTCAATGGTGGACGAAAATGGATAAGAGTAGATTTCCAATAAATAGCAACAAATCCACCACCAACTTTCTGTCACAGCCGAAAGCTCTAGTCTGCCCTTGGAGGCAAAGAAAACATTCACCCATCGGTAACATCTTTTTCTAGTAACCTTTCAGGAAGAGTGTGAGGGAAGGTATGAGAGCGGTATTCAAAAGTTGGATAGACTAGGGGTTTATATACACTGAGAAAAGAGACTTGCTGTTGAAGCTTTTTGTCTTGCACTCATCAGGACAGATCACAAGAATACCAAGAGTAAAGGGAACAACAATTTAAACAGCATGAGAAGAGAGTGCTGATTGTTTGGCAAGTGGACTCTGTTTGGTAGAGACATTGCCACTGAGAATGCACCAGTGAACAGTTAACTGCCAAGCTTTTGTTCAAATTCAAACCATGCAGGTTGACTCTATTTGCTATTGGCATTCTTGTGAACTGTCCTGGTGAGTGCAAGACAAAAAGCTTTGACATCATGTCTCTTTTTTTCAGCAATACTCAAGTTCTGTACTTCCAAACGATTATTTGTATACTGTATCAGACATATGTATATAAAGTTAAAAGAACATAATTCAGAGATCAATCAAAATAAACTCACCATTCCTTAGCCTGCAGCCTCAGGTCAACACTCTGTTCCTAAGAGAGATTATGAGGAGGCAGTTACTTGTGCTATTCAAGAAGAATGTCAATGCGACTGTGGCAGGTAACCAAAAGGCATGAGTTAGTCCCCATTCTCTTACTTATCTTTCTTCCCACCCCTCTTCGTACTGGCTTGGTTGATAGGTCTGTGGGTTCTTTCTCCTTTAGATTTCTTTTACATCAAGTAAATGTGGGATTAATAAGGATTCAACCAGCTATCCCCAGGGAGGTGCCATGTGTGGCTAACCAATGCAATCTTCCAGAATGAGCCTGGTCTGTTCTCAGTGGGTGTGATTGCTGTCAAAACAGAAGTACTTTCAGCATTTGCTCCTCCCACCACGAGGATTGGAAAGGCAGGAACGAAGGGGCCAGTACTGATTTAGATCAAATATTCCATGGAGCTGTTGGGGAAGGTATTATCATTAGAGGGTATGTGGCCAAAGATAAATAATGGAGATGTGAGGATGGATAGATATACGATAGCTTTATTTGTTTTCCTTTGAGTATCAGTATTTCTTTAGAAGTTTCTCTTACATGATTAAGCAGGGGCTGTGATTTGCAGATGGTTCGTGGTCAATGGAAATCTTAAGCCAAACAGCAGAAACTCCATCCATGCTTTTTCAAGCATCACACCATTCTTCCACAAGGCTTGCAATAACTATTCGCTGCTTCTTTCCTCTCCCTATGTGACTGAGATGCAATTTTATTTCTTTTCTTCCCATCACCACATACCATTCTCCAGTCAACATGTTGGGTTCAAAGTACACAACATATGACAATTTGAAAATCTAACAGGGTGTGCAAGGGACAAGAGAGCTCGTTGACTCAGGTTTTTTGCTCTTTCATTTAAGGAAATGCTTGGTCTTTCCTCTCCATTTCTCACAGAGACACAGAATTGGGAGCTCATTGTATTGGGATAATAGGAGAAATCTTTTCTTTGATTCTTTGGAAAAGCACTGCATCAGAGTGTACTAACAGGCTTCATCGCAAGCTTGTATTCATGAGATTGTTGCTGATGCATTCATTTTAAGTGGTCAATTGCAAACTGTAATTGCAGTCAACAAATAATCAAGTAAAGCTCAATTTGTTCACTTACCCCCCCCACACATACTAGTGGACAAAGGGTCTTGGGGAGTGTGATCAGTTTATTCTGATTCAGAAGGCACAACATTCAGTTTTTCAACAAGTGTGAAACTGAAGTCAAGGCCACTGTGCTTAAGGTTAGATAACCTTTCAACCACTTGTCTTCCAATACCTATATACCTTCTCTGCCTCGTAGTGTCGAGGTGCACGTTCACCCTTCCCCTCACTCAGGGACAATTTCAACCCTGGGCAACCAGCAACCGATTCTATCTCCTGCAACACTGGAATCATAGAGCCTTATGGCACAGAAGCAGGCCATCTGACTGCTGTGCCTGTGACAGTACTTTGAAAGAGTTATTCAATTAACATCAGCAGCTGTGGCACTTAAAAATAAATTAAAACAAACATTGCCGCATCAGATGCTAGCCATCCACCACTATTAAACTGAACCGATGGGGAGAGGTTGAAACTACACAGAGGAGCACTGCATCCTCATGTTTATTTTAAATAAAGGAGGCTAGGATATTTTTAGCCCAAGGTGAACTGAATTCAGGCAATTTTTGAAAGTCAGCAGCAAGACTGAGATGCTGGCATCACGTCATAATGGATTTTCAGTAGCCAAGCTATTATAGGGTTAATAAGTGTTGCAAGAACTCTGCTTTGATGCAGTCAAAGACACTTGATCTCAGCAGTTATCAACAAGCTGCCCACTGATACTTAAAACAGACAGGAAACATCCTACTGGCAGCCAACCCAAGAGCATAAGCTGACCAGTGCTCTGAAGAAGGGTCATATGGACTCAAAACGTTAACTCTATTTCTCTCTCCACAGATGCTGCCAGACCTGCTGAGTTTTTCCACCATTTTCTGTTTTTGTTTGAGCATCAGCTGACCAATTGCTTTAAACACTGCTCACCTTGCTAAGAGGCAACGCCACTTCCACCTTCTTTCCAATAGGAAGCTGATACAGCGGCTCTGACCCTGAACCTACTACACGGGTTTCCTTCATTTCAACATGCATATCATCCTGTGACAAATGGACAGGCATTGTTAAAAAGGAGTTTTCATATGTTTATCTGCTTCACTCCTGCTATATGGAAAACTTCTGTCCCATCGTATATTATTGTCTGAAAGAAAAATCTCACCCCACTTTCCTCAAACTATTGACCATTTGCTGATGTGGTCTTCTACAGCCAGTCAGTCCAGTATCTCATGCAGCGTAATTACTGATACATTGACAGATTCCCCACTTTTCTTTAAATTAAAGCTTTTGAAAAATTAAAGAACATTTTATTCAAAACAAACAGACGGAAATAAAGTCAAGTATTTTCACATTTATAGATCCCACATTTCCTTTACCAGATATATATATAAACAATCATAAAGCAAAAAGAGTATATATAGGTTTTTCCATTTCCTCATTATAACATAAGACGCCCCTCTTCCAATACATTTAGTAATTTCTTGGAGCAGGCATTGCTTTTTGTAGTCTGATAGTTGGTGACTTGTGTCAACCCACTTTATCTTAGAGATCTAACAATTCTTTTATGCTATGTAGGTTTATTCTTAGCCTCCCGGTGTGGGTTACGGTGGACCTCTGGTGCTTTTACAGGGTAATGGTCATTGGAGACTGGTGACAACTTAGGACTTCTTCAGATTCTGCTATTTGTGTCTAGTGCTGGTGAAGGTGAGATGACTTCAACATCAGTTGAGCTAGACTGAGGAGGTGAGACTAGAGATAGCATTCCTTGACTTGGAGATGGCTCTTCCATAAGAGGTGTATCCTTAGATGGTGTTTGACTTGGCAACAGTTGGTCAACATGTCTCTGCCAGGCGAGATCATTCACAGTTTGGACTGTGTATGAAGCAAGTCCTGTCTCAGCAATCACAGTAGCAGGAACCCATTTAGCTCCGGTAGCATACTTACAAGCTAGAACTTAGAAAACATAGAAAATAGGAACAGGAGTAGGCTACTTGGCCCTTCGAGCCTGCTCCGCCATTCATTATGATCATGGTTGATTGTCCAACTCAATAGCCTGCTCCCGCTTTCTCCCCATACCCTTTGATCCCTTTCACTCCAAGAGCTATATCTAACTCTTTCTTGTAAACATACAATGTTTTGGCCTCAACTACTTTCTGTGGTAGCGAATTCCACAGGCTCACCACTCTCTGGGTGAAGAGATTTCTCCTCATCTCAGTCCTAAATGGTCTACCCCGTATCCTCAGGCTGTGACCCCTGGGTCTGGACTCCCCACCATCGGGAACATCCTTCTTGCATCTACCCTGTCTAGTCCTGTTAGAATTTTATAGGTTTCTATGAGATCCCCACTCATTCTTCTAAACTCCAGTGAATATAATTCTAACCGACTCAATCTCTCCTCATATGTCAGTCCCGCCACCCCAGGAATCAGTTTGGTAAACCTTCGCTGCACTCCCTCTATAGCAAGAACATCCTTCCTCAGATCAGGAGACCAAAACTGCACATAATATTCCAAGTGTGGCCTCAACAAGGCCCTGTATAATTACAGCAAGACATCCCTGCTCCTGTATTTGAATCCTCTCACTTTGAAGGCCAACATACCATTTGCCTTCTTTACCACCTGCTGCACCTGCATGTTTACCTTCAGCGACTGGTGTACGAGGACACCCAGGTCTCATTGCACATTCCCCTCTCTCAATTTATAGTCATTCAGATAATAATCTGCCTTCCTGTTTTTGCTACCAAAGTGGATAACCTCACATTTATCCACATTATACTGCATCTGCCATGCATTTGCCCACTTACTCAGCTTGTCCAAAACACAATGAAACATCTCTGCATCCTCCTCACAGCTCATCCTCCCACCCAGCTTTGTGTCATCTGCAAATTTGGAGATATTACATTTAGTTCCCTCATCTAAATCATTAATATATATTGTGAACAGCTGGGGTCCCTGCGGTACCCCACTAGTCACTGCCTGCCATTCGGAAAAAGACCCATTTATTCCTACTCTTTGTTTCCTGTCTGCCAACCAGTTTTCTATCCAACTCAATACACTATCCCCAATCCCATGCGTTTTAATTTTACAGGCTAATCTCTTATGTGGGACTTTGTCGAAAGCCTTCTGAAAGTCCAAATAAACCACATCCATTGACAAGATGTGGAGGAGAATTTCTTCTTCGGACTCAGCGTCACTATGGTCCTCCTGCATGGCATGCAGAATTTTCTTCTTGTTACGCCAGGCGGTAGATTTCTTTTCCTCTGGTTTGCTTTTCTGATTCCCTGCTACTTTTTTGTTTTTACAGGCACGCTCAACATGACCCTCATTGCCACACTGAAAGCGTTCAAGGTCTCTGCACCAACATTCAGCTGGATGGTGACCAGGCTTTCCACAATGGTAACATTCTCAGCTGCTTGCTATTTTGTGTGCGCATTCAGCTGTCGCGTTATGCACTCAAGTTGATGCATTCAGCTGCTGTGTTTCTTTTGCAGCCAGCTCCATGGAAACTGCAATCTCTGTGGCTTTCTGCAAAGTTAGGTCAGCCCCTGTCAGGAGGAGTTTCTGGGTTGCTTCACCATGAAGGCCACAGACCAACCTGTCACAGAGGGTATCGTTCAAAAGATTTGGGTGTAACTTCCTTGCTTTTGTACTCTCCATCTCTATTACTCATTTGGTACTTTAGCCATGCTCTCTGAGTCCACAAGAAAGCTCCTTTTTGGTCGTTAAACAGCCCATCCTTTTACTGACTTTCTCCTTTCTAAAGAAAAGAGCCCCAAGCCTGTTCAACTTTCCTGACGTACCCTCTTAGTTCTACATTTTCTCCACTGTTTCCATATTCTTTTTGTAATGTGGAGATGAGAACTGTGCATGGCACTTTAAGTGATCGTCTAACCAAGTCTCTATGTAAATATAACATGGGGCCAAACTTTTCATTCTGGAGACTAAGTGTAGTGATGGGTGGGAAAGTCAGCATGATTCCCATTGAGCGGCGGGTCGGATTTTTCTGCCCGACTTTCCGTTTTTCAGCTTGTTAATTAGGTATCAACAGGGAGCTTGTTGAAATTCTTGGCAGAGTGGGCAGGGATTCTTCCGCTCCACCATTACCTCATGGGGTCGAAGGTCCTAGCACCATATCTAAACAGCACTCATAAAGACTTTCACTCACTGCAGGCCAAGTGTAGTGTGAAGTTGTGCTTTAAAAACCCTCAGCACCAGAGTTCAGAAAGGCCTCCCTGGCGATCTCCTCCAGGCCGTCCAGGAAAGGCAGTAGGTCCTCTTTCTGAGGGATAGGAGCAGGAGGCCCTCCCACCTGACCATGCTGGCCTGAGAGGAGGTCACTGGCCCCTGCTGAGTCTGAGTCCAATGATGAGCCTCTGCAATTGGCCCTGAAAAAAATGTTGGTGATGCAAAGACAGGCAGGGGGACATCAGGCAGAGTTGTCAGAGACTGTTACCAGACTGGATTGAAGAATGGATGAGTCCATCCACGTTCTCTCAGATGTTGTAGCTCCGGTATGCAAGCGCATTGCAGTCTCCATGGGAAGGGTGGTGGCTGCCTTGGAGACCCAGGTCCAGCAGTTTCTGCCGGATTTGCGCTCGGACCTGCACATCATAGTCATGTTCCAGAAGTGGCTAGGCGAGACGGGGAACAGGGCACCTCAACCTCCTTCCAGGCACAAGGGGTTAAGGAAGGAATCTCAGTCACCCAAAGGGAGGAGGAGGGCCAGTCAGACACCCCAGGGGCATCCACTCAGGACACTCCAAGGGTGTCCTGCCACTCCAAATCCCCTCTTCCTGTGACCCCATCAACTCCAGCAGGTCAGATGGTGGAGGCTGCACCTGTCTCACAGCAGGAGACCTTTAACAGGCCAGAGCCTTCTAGGCCTTGGGCCGCCAGAGGATGCCCGCCTGAGTCATCTCAGAAAACAGGGCATAGCAGTCAGCAGGCTGCCTCCACCTCTGCTGCGAAAGTCAGGGTTGTACCTGGATGTAACGGTGGGGTTAGAAATATTAAGAAGCTTTTAATGCACAATGATGGCATGGCTGTTCATTCACTATGTATAACCTGCACAATTGTAAAAATATTCTGTATTTATCCCTCTCCAAGTCTCAGGTATTGAATGGCTAATCGATGTGATGCAAGGGCCTGTATTAATTCAAGGATACAAAATGAGGCCAGCCCACCGCGCACCCACCCCACCACCCACCCACCCCATCCCCCACCCCCCATCCAGTCCCTCAGTTCCATAAAGTCTCATTCAATCTCATTACAAAGAATCGTCTTTAGTTCCACACCTTTCACATGAACAAAGGCACTTCCTGTGTGAAAACAATTGCTGGACAAAATAAATGTTACCCTTACATCTCAGGTAGACATTATTTGGCCTCATGCTATCATCGATATTATCCTGATGCTGTTGCACTGAAGTATCTAGTTTGAGGATGTTACAAGAATTTGTCACAACCAGTGTTAGAGTCTTTTCTCCTAAGTGCACTTCGCAACGCCATTTATTTTATAATTGTGAGTTTTAGGGGAAAGTAGTATTCATCGTTGAGCACTATCATTTTCATACCTCCCTGCAGCCTGTTTTCGCATCCACATTTAAGGCTGAATGTTATTCCTTTCTTAGTTCCCACTCTCCCCATCCAAGACGCTGAACGCTGGAAGTTAATTCCACTCAGTGACATTGGAAATGTCTGTTAGAGGTGTGTGCTCATTCTGATGAAGCCATCTACTTACCTATGAGGATCTTACTTTGTTCCTGAACGGCTGCCTGGCATGCTTAATGGAATCCTTCTGTAAAGTCACATTACGCAAATTAATATGGAATTCATTACATGACTGTGCACTCATTGACTAGATAGAAGGGATTAGCCTTTGTATGACTGACAATGTTGAGAACTGTAATGCTACAAAAACGATGCTTTCACACACCTCCTGAGTGCTCAGCAGGATCTATGAAGGGAAGAAGCTGTCATTGACTACAGTGTCAATACTGACTGGGCCACATCTCTCCTAAATACCAAGGCAATGCAGGACATAGATTTGGCAGGTTTCCGACGAATGCAGGATAATGAGTGTTTGTCAATAATCAAACGATGGTCCTGCTGAACCACTCTCTGTGAGGACAATGCTAACATAACAAGCAGCTTTGGGTGCGTGCTGTTGAGCAACAGGTTACTGCATTCTGATATCCGATGGCATCTTGGGGTTCAGTATCAAGATGGGGCCTCTGCATTATTCATGCATGAGAGTTGGCATTTGGAGAGATGGTGCTCTCCAGATGTAGCTCCCTCTTGAGACGGTCAAGTGCGAACCATTGACAAATGTTTTTCCTGTTAGCATCGCTTTGCTAAGCTGATGTCATACTGGTATGAGTGCATCCATGTGTGCAATGGTGTTTCAGCTGCTTGAAGGATGCCAAGGCCTCTGACTTGTTGACGCCATGGTTGAAAGGACTGCACTATGCGTAGTTGCTTAAGGAGGTGCGCTAGTGGAGTGCTAAGCACATTCCACAGTGACCAAACGTTCCCCAGGCTTCTGTGCCTTCCAAGGATGACCCCATTGTTAGTGTTGAAGGTGACATATGCTGCCTCCATGATCACTGTGAAATTGATGACCTTTCCTGATATGTTGAAGATGACAATGAAGGTTTTGTTGTGTCCCCTGCATTGAAACCTGGAGGAAGCTTTGATCGTGAAAACTTGTCTTCGCCTTATTCCTCTTGAAATCTTTTAGTTATGAGGTTGTCACTGGCACGAATGCCACATCGTGCCTGTGTAATGGCATCTTCATGTGGCTCATCTGAATCCACACCCTCTTCAAATTCATTCCCTTCCGAGTCCTCCTTGTCCGAGCAGGCATCTAGCTCCTCCATGTCTCCCTGTGACAACACATCCTCCCTTTCCAGCGCTATGTTATATAGATCACAGCAAGCAACGATAATGCAGGACACTCTCTGCAATAAATATCATTGAGCCCCGCCTGACCAGCCCAAACATCAGAAATACATCTTTAAGAGGCCAATAGTCTGCTCTTTTAAAGACCTTGCGGCTAAATGTGCAGCGGCATTGTATCTCTCCTCAGATGTGCTCTGTGGCTATCAAACGGGCATCATTAGTCTTGTCTTCTGGGGATACCCCTTATCATAGAGGAGCCAACTCTCTAAGCACCAAGCTCCCTCAAATATCACTGTCACCTAGGGGTGACTCAAAATGTACAAGTTGTGTGAGCTCCCTGGGAACCCAGCAGAAACATGCATGAGCTGCTTTTTGTGATCACAAGTTAGCTCAATGTTCAGAGGGTGTGAAATCCTTTTTTATTAATGAATCTCACAGGCTGCTGCCAGGGAGCTCCCAAGGCAACATGTGTGTAGTCGAAGGCTTCTTGCAAGTGTAGGCTGCCAAAGATCACAGCGAGTCCTACAGCTCCAGAAGCCTGGCTTGCTACATCCATGTGGACCTGCATGTGATGGTGAGCTTTACTGAAAAGGGCATCTGTCACCTCCCTTATGCATTTGTGTGTTGCCAATTTGGAGGTTCCGCAAAGGTCACCAGTGGAGCCCTGGAAGGATCTGCAGGCAAAAATGTTCAGTGCAGTGGTAACCCTCAAAGCAACAGGCATTGGATGTCCTCCAAGTCCATGCGCTGTGAGTTCCTCATGAAGAACGTGGAAAATATGAGCTACCACATCCCTAGGCAAATGAAGGCCCCTACAGCACTATCTTTCATTCATCTCTATGTATAAGCTGTGTCCTCTGTAGATCCTTGGTTGTGCCAAATGAATTTATGGATTTGACCCCTCTTCTTTAGCATCTGGGACTTCCTGACTCTTGTTCCTCAGGGCGACGATCATTCCTGAGCTGTGCCAATCAGCAACGGGCCCTTCTCCTCATTTTAAGTTATCAAGAAGGCTGTGCATTCGCCACTCCGCCTTGTACCTATGAACAGATACAAATGAGCAATCAGTGGTAGTTCCCATTGAATGGTTTCCCTCCATAAACAGGGCAGGAATGCAGTTTCTAGCCCTTGACTTGCCCTCAGTCTGCACATTGCATATCAAGGCCACCCCTTGCAAGATGATATCATCCAAGAGGATGACGACAGGTGGCTGAGCTTTCCCCTCAGACATGACTGCACATTCGCAACGAGGGTCTTAATTAGGGTCAAAAGACCCAAGTCCTAGGAACCACAGTCAGCGTTCTGTTGGTTGTCCTCCAGTGGCCTTGACAATAACTATCGACATCCAATCTTTGCACTTATGTCATGACTGTAAGCATGGTGCCTTGAATGCCATGACCAGTGCACTGGGAACATGGAGGTTAGTAGGATCCATGCTGCCTCTGTGCAGCAGATGTGCCCTTGATTTTTTGACCCTACATCCATTCTCAGATGCCAATTAAGGCGATATGCACCGCAGCTCCTAAACTTAATGGGTTCTCGCCAGAATGCGCACCATTAGTAAAGGAGACCAGCTTGTTCATTGTGCAATTGATCCTCGAGTCCAGCACTCAGCTTAGCCATGCTCTCCATGGTTTCAGCAGGTCATTTATAGGGTGCCCCTTCAATCGGCCAAAAATTGCTGTACTGAGCTCCTCCCACACACCCAGAGACCCCTCCACGGTCGTTTCTTTCGAGCTTGTTTTTCGAACTGCATCATTGTAAGGTGAGATCGAAAATGGTGCTTCGCCTGGGGGACCAGTTTCCAACCTCCCCCATCACCACCAAGTTCCTCCTACCTTCCTCCATACACACCACCTAATTCCCCTTCCTCTTATTACTATCTAGCCTCTCCCTGTTACCCTTCACCCCATCATTGTCCATGTGGATATTCCTGTTCACTCCCCTGAAAGTTGGTGTCCCCATGCGCTTTGTTGACCTGACCCCTCCCCTTCTCGAGGCCACATGCACCCTTACTTTTCAGGACCCCTCCATGAGACCATCCAATAACCCGCATGACTTTTCAGCTTCTGACTTACAGGATCCAGATGCCTCCCTTGAACGTTACTATCCCTCTGCCTCACAATACCATGACTCGAACCCCCAGGACCAAATTCCTAAGGTGACTGACCACACCCTGCACACCAGACTGTGCACAACCATTATTGCCCAGAGAGGTCTTCTCTCGCTCAAGACATGCATGCCATGCAGGGCCCTCTAAATTGGCCCGTTCAGTCCCGGGACAGTGTTTTAAATATGCCCCTAACAGTGTGATTTCAGCCCCAGGACAGTCTCTTCAATATGCCCCCAACAGCGTGATTTCAGCCCCAGGACAGTCTCTCCAATATGCCCCTAACAGTGTGATTCCAGCCCCAGGTCAGTCTCTCCAATATGCCCCCAACAGCGTGATTCCAGCCCCAGGTCAGTCTCTCCAATATGCCCCCAACAGTGTGATTCCAGCCCCAGGTCAGTCTCTCCAATATGCCCCCAACAGCGTGATTTCAGCCCCAGGACAGTCTCTTCAATATGCCCCCAACAGCGAAATTTCAGCCCCAGGACAGTCTCTCCAATATGCCCCCAACAGCGTGATTTCAGCCCCAGGACAGTCTCTTCAATATGCCCCCAACAGCGAAATTTCAGCCCCAGGACAGTCTCTTCAATATGCCCCAACAGCATGGCCTCAGCCACCAGGACAGTTTGTTCAACTGAGAGCATGGTCCATTCAGCCCCAGGACAGTCTCTGCCTTTTCCTTGAACAGTCTTGTGACTCTTGGCCCAGGACAGTCTTTCAATATTCCATTCTGTTCCTTGACCACTCCCAAGTCCTACCTCTGTCTCCCCACTCTGTTCTCGTGTTGCACACATCCCCCTCCAGTCATGCCTCCGTTTCCCCACCCCCCCCTCCTCTCTCATGTTCCTCAGGCACCCTTGCCCCACCCCCATTCCTGTCTCTGTCTCCCCCTCCCCTCTGGTGTTCCACTCCACCCACTCCCAGTCCTGCCTTTGCCTCCCCCGCTCCCCGCTGGTCATGCTTCCCATACAGGCACCCGATATCTCGCAGTAATGCTCTTAAAGGTAGGCAAAAGCAACGTCTACTGACCTTGAAGTCATTGATGAAGTGAAGTTTGCCAGGTGCATGCCACTTATATAGTCAGGAAACAGACCGTTCTAATTATCCACTGATGGGGCACTTAATTCGGAGGGGGAACGTAATTTTGGCAAGTTGACCTTTTAATGAACATTCATGAGATGCAAATGTGATTCCCGATATAGATCAGTGGGAAACTCGACTCACTTTTAACCTGCCAAAGTCAGGAGAACAAAATTCCAAACGAATCTCCCGCTGGCGTGAAACAGGCTTGTTGCATTCTGTCAAATTTTGTGCCCCCGCCCGCCATGATTCCTGCCACTGGCAGGAGCAGAAAATTCCACCCATAGCGTCTCTGCTTTTCAATTCTATTCCTCTGGAAATTAACTAATGCTTTGTTGTGTTTATTAATAGCCTTGTTAATTTGCATTGTTACTTTTAATAATTTGTAAATCCATATCCCCAAATCCCCTTGTGCCTTGTGTTATACTTTTGCTATTGTTACCCAAGGTAGCCTCGTCTAACTGTGCCTGATAGCCACACAAACTCCCAGTCTACTCCAAAAGTCTGAAAAGGCTAGCAATGAAAATGAAATAAAGGAGGAACCAGAAGGAATATTTTAAAATGGATACATAACTGATAAAAGGAATTGAATAAATATTTGAAGGGAAGAAAATTTCAGGGCCATTGGGAGTGGGCAGGAGAATTGAACTAATTGGATACTCTTTAAAGTGCCGACACAGACACTATGGGCTGAATTTTCCCAGAATTGCACTAAGTGCGGTAGCGGGCGGGTAAAATGGAGTCCTACCTGCCAATGAAAATGGCGGGTTTTCACATCATATCTTCCCAAGCCCGTCTCATTATATATTCACTCCTGCGAAACACAACGTTTCCATGGCGGGCAGGCTCACATTCGCCCGCTTGCCATCACCCCCCGCTGTTGCATCATGCCAGCTGCCATCTTTCAAAGGCAGCCGCCAGCAAAGCGCTCATCGCCACCAGCTCACCACCGCTGCCTGGGAGATATGGCCAGCAAAGGCAAAAAGACTGCAGCCCCCCGCTTCAACGATGGGTCCCTTGAGCGACTGCTGGATGCCGTGGAAGCCCGTCGGGATGTGCTCAACCCCCACTCTGGCCGCAGAATGCAATGTCACCAACCTGGCTTGGGAGGCGGTGGTCAGCGCGAACACCCTGCAGAGGAGGACAGCTACCCAGTGCCAAAAAAGGATGAATCATCTCCTCCGTTCCTCTAGGGTAAGTCACTCGTTTCATCACTCCCAACTCACACACTCACAAACCCATCACACATCCACAGGGCCATGACTCACTGCAAATGCAAGGGACATCACCATTCACTCTTTCACACACACTGTCACTGTCCTCATCCCGTCCATGGGACCACTGACCACCCACACAGACCAGGCATACTTATCATCTGGCCCGGCAGGCATCCTGATACACTCTCCCCATCTCTTTCCATGCAGGACAAACTGGCACACAACAGGAGGGAAAGGTCACAGACAGGTGGAGGGATGCTGGAATTCAAAGTTCTGACAGAATTCGAAAACAGAGCCATCCAGCTGGCTAGTGATGACTGGGACCGGTCCTGTACTGACGGTGAAGTCAACGCTGCTCTACCAAGTGAGGATCCAGCAGGATGAGAAAGAGAAGGGGTCCAAGAATAGACCTCGGGGAACACCAGAAGCAACAGTGAAGGAGTAGGAAGGGAAGCCATTGTAGGTGATTCTCTGGTATGAGTGGATAGATAAGAATGGACCAGGTGACAGCAATCCCACCCAAGTGGATCAGGTGGGAGGTGTTCAAGAAGGATGGTGGGCTCAACCGTGTCAAAGGCTGCAGAGAGGTCGAAAAAGACAAGGAGGGATAGCTTACCTTTGCTGCAGTCACATAGGATGTCACTTGTGACTTCGATAAGAGCTGTTTTGGTACCATGGCAGGAGCAGAAACATGATTGGAGGAATTCAAACATGGAGTTCCAGAAAAGACAAGGATGGATTTGGGTACTGACAGCATGTTGAAGGACTTTGGAGAGGAAATGGAGGTTTGGAGGTGGGCAGTAGTTAGCAAGAAATACACGGCTGATTTTTAAGGAGTGAGATGATGATGGCAGTTTTGAATGCAAGGGGCATGTATCTGAGGAGAAAGAACAATATAAGTCAACAAGGCAGCCAGGAAAGGATTTTGGGTGGTGGCAGTTTAGTAGGTACAGGGTCAAGTGAGCAAGCAACACAGTGCACTGTGGCTCCAGAGTGTACTAACTACAGGATACACTAAGCAACTTGCCAAGGCTGCTTCGAAAGCACCTCCCCAAACTCCCAACCTCAACCGCCCCCAGAAGGACATGGGCAACAGCTGAATGGGATCACCACCACTTCCAAGTAATCACAGTGCAGAAGAGGCCCTTCAGCCCATCGAGTCTACACTGACACGTGAGAAACACCTGACCTACCAACTAATCCTATTTACCAGCACTTGGCCCATAGCCTTGAATGTTATGACGTGCCAAGTGCTCATCCAGGTACTTTTTAAAGGATGTGAGGCAACCCGCCTCCACCACCCTCCCAGGCAGTGCATTCCAGACCGTCACCACCCTCTGGGTAAAAAAGTTTTTCCTCACATCCCCCCTAAACCTCCTGCCCCTCACCTTGAACTTATGCCCCCTTGTGACTGACCTTTCAACTAAGGGGAACAGCTGCTCCCTATCCACCCTGTCCAATCCCCTCATAATCTTGTACACCTCGATCAGGTCGCCCCTCAGTCTTCTCTGCTCCAACGAAAACAACCCAATTCTATTCAACCTCTCTTCATAACTTAAATGTTTCATCCCAGGCAACATCCTGGTGAATCTCCTCTGCACCCCCTCCAGTGCTATCACATCCTTCCTATAATGTGGTGACCAGAACTGCACACAGTACTCCAGCTGTGGCTTCACCAAGGTTCTATACAACTTCAACATGACCTCCCTACTTTTGTAATCTATGCGTCGATTGATAAAGGCAAGTGTCCCATGTGCCTTTTTCACCACCCCACTAACATGCCCCTCTGCCTTCAGAGATCTATGGACACACACACCAAGGTCCCTTTGTTCCTCAGAACTTCCTAGTGCCATGCCGTTCATTGAATACTTCCTGGTCAAATTACTCCTTCCAAAGTGTGTCACCTCACTTTCCAGGGTTAAATTCCACCTGCCACTTATCTGCCCATTTGACCATCCCGTCTATATCTTTCTGTAGCCCAAGACCCTCAACCTCACTGTTAACCACCCGGCCAATCTTTGTGTCATTTGCAAACTTACTAATCCTACCCCCCAACATAGTCATCTATGTCGTTTATATAAATGACAAATAATAGGGGACCGAGTACAGATCCCTATGGTACACCACTGGACACTGGCTTCCAGTCACTAAAGCATCCTTCTGTCATCACTCTCTGCCTCCTACAACTAAGCCAATTTTGAATCCACCTTATCAAATTACCCTGTATCCCATGTGCCTCTGCCTTCTTTAGAAGTCTCCCATGTGGGACCTTGTCAAAGGCTTTGCTGAAATCCATATAAACTACATCAACTGCACTACCCTCATCTACACACCTGGTCACCTCCTCAAAAATTCAATCAAATTTGTTAGGCATGACCTCCCTCTGACAAAGCCATGCTGACTATCCCTGATCAAACCTTGCCTCTCCAAGAGGAGATAGATACTCTCCTTCAGAAATTTCTCCAATAGTTTCCCTACCACTGACGTGAGACTCACTGGCCTGTAGTTCCCTGGCTTATCTCTACAACCCTTCTTAAATAGTGGAACCACATTAGCTGTTCTCCAGTCCTCTGGCATCTCCCCCGTGGCCAGAGAGGAATTAAAAATTTGGGTCAGAGCCCCTGCAATCTCCTTCCTTGCCTCCCTCAGCAGTCTGGGACACAAATCATCCGGAGCTGGAGATTTGTCCACTTTCAAGCCTGCCAACACCTCCAATACCTTGTCATTCCCTATATCAATTTGCTTAAGAACCTCGCAGTCTCACTCCCCGAGTTCGATACGTTCATCCTCATTCTCTTGGGTGAAGACAGATGTGAAGTATTCATTCAACACTCTAGCGATGTCCTCTGGCTCTACCAATAGATTGCCCCTTGGTCCCTTATGGGCCCTGCTCTTTCCCTGGTTATCCTCTTCCCATTGATATACTTATAGAATATCTTGGGATTTTCCCTACTTTTACCAGCCAGAGCTTTCTCATATCCCCTCTTTGCTCTCCTAATTGCTTTCTTAAGCTCCACCCTGCACTGTCTGTATTCCACTAATGCCTCTGCTGATTTGCTTCCGTTGTGCCTGCTAAAAGCCTCTCTTTTCCTTCTCATCGTAACCTGAATATCTCTGGTCATCCATGGTTCTCTGGGCTTGTTACTCCTTCCTATCGCCCTAGAGGGAACATGTTGAGCCTGTACCCTCCCCATTTCCTTTTTGAACACCCTCCACTGTTCCTCTGTAGATTTCCCCACAAGTAGCTGTTCCCAGTCTACCTTGGCCAGATCCTGCCTTATTTTACTAAAATCCACTTTCCCACAATCCAAAACATTTTTTGCAACTTGTCGATTTCTTTGTCCATAACAAGCTTAAATTGTACCATGTTGTGGTCGCTATCACTAAAATGCTCCCCCACCGCCGCCTCAGCCACCTGTCCGGCTTCATTCCTCAGAATTAGGTCCAGCAATACACCATTCCCATGTTGGACCCTCTACATATTGACCTAAAAAGTTCTCCTGTACACATTTCAAGAAATCCACTCCATCCAAGCCCTTAACACTATGTCTATCCCAATTAATGTTGGGAAAGTTGAAATCACCTAATATAATTACCCTATTGTTATTGTTTTTACATACCTCCACAAATTGTGCACATATTTGCTCCTCAATTTCCCACTGACTATCTGGGGGTCTATAATAATCACCTAATAATGTGGTTGCACCTTTTTTATTCCTAAGCTCTACCCACAAAGCTTCATTTGATGCTCCCTCCAATGATATCATCTCTCCTTACTGCAGTAACTGACTCCTTAACTAATAATGCAATGCCTCCTCCTCTTTTACCCCTCCCCTGTCTCGCCTGAAGATTCTATATCCCGGAATGTTGAGCTGCCAATCCTGCCCTTCCCTCAACCATGTCTCAGTGATGGTTACTTTATCACAATTCTACATGTCAATCCTCACCCTCAACTCATCTGTTTTACCTGTAATACTCCTGGCATTAAAGTAGAGGCCATCCAGCCTTGCCTTACTCCCTTGAAGCTTATTGCAACGGTACTCCCTTTGACTTGATTGTTTTACCGAATTATGGTGTGTCCCTATTCTGCTAACATTCTGTGTCCCCTCCCCCTGCCGAATTAGTTTAAAGTCCTCACAACAGCACTAGCAAACAGGCCCACAAGGATGTTAGTCCCGCTCTGGTTCAGATGTAGACCGACCCGCTTGTACAGGTCCCACCTTTCCCAGAAACGGTCCCAGTGATCCAGGAATCTAAAACCCTCCCTCCTGCACCAACTCTTAAGCAACGTATTCATCTGCGCTATTCTCCTATTTCTGAGCTCGCTAGCACGTGGCACTGGGGGTAATCCAGAGATTACAACCCAAGAGGTCTTGCTTTTTAGTCTACTGCCTAACTCCCTGAATTCTTGATGCAAGACCTCATCCCTCTTTCTACCTATGTCATTGGTACCAACATGTACCATGACCTCTGCCTTATCACCCTCCCCCTTCAGAATGCCCTGCAGCCGTTCAGTGACATCCCAGACCCTGGCACCAGGGAGGTAACATACCATCCTGGAGTCACGTTGATGGCCAGAGTAGCGCTTATCTCTTCCCCTGACTATAGAATCCCCTATTACTATTGCTCTTCCTCCCTTCCTCCCCTCCTGTACAGACATGCTGCTTATGGTGCCAGAAGCTTGGCTCTGTCCGCACTCCCTGGAGAAACCAGTGCACTCATCAGCCTCCAAAATGGAATACCGATTTGCGAGCGGGACTCTGGGGGCTCCTGAACTACCTGCCTGTTTCTCTTCGATGCCTGGTGGTCACCCATTCCCTTCCTTCCTCAAGTCTCTTCATCTGCGGTGTGACCACCTCTCTAAACGTGCTATCCACGATGCTCTCAGACTCGCAGATGCTCCACAGTGTCCCCAGCCGCCGTTGCAGCTCTGAAACCTGAAATTCCAGGAGCTGCAGCTGGGCACACTTCCTGCACACATGCTGGACCCGGGCACTGGAAATGTTCCTGGCTTCCCACATGGAGCACGAGGAGCACACCACGGCTTTGAGCGCTCCTGCCATGACTTATCCCTTTAAATTAAACCTTTTAGGTCAATTACTCTAGGGCCCTTCTTTCCTGATCCTCGTTACTGCAGAGTATACAAACTGTAAACCACAAAAAGACCTTAAACTATAAGTGATTAAAGTAGTAAATACCTTACCCACCACTTACCAGTGATTCCTTTCCCTTGTAGCCTCTACTGCTGCAGCACACTCTGAAGGTTTACGAAGTTGGATAGCAAAGAAAAAATGCAAAGGGCACCTCATCCCCTATGCACCGAATTCCCGCTTTGCACCAAATTCCGAATACCCACTCTGGCTGTGCCCCACTCAGGATGTGCTCGCACTCCTGTTCGTGTGCAAGCACACTGTAGCGTGCTTCCAAATAGTCCCTTTCTTAAATAGAGCTGACTTGACTCACCACTAGTTCAGGCCCTAATCAGGCTTCAGGTGATTGACAGTTGACTGTCGCACAGTCAGCTGAGTCAGCTACCTTACCAACCTTTTAATTAGACTACTGAACTTACAAAAATTAAAGAGAAAGACTTACCAGTTCAATTCCCGCTTTGCACCAAATTCCGAATACCCACTCTGGCTGTGCCCCACTCAAGATGTACTCACTCTCCTGTTCGTGTGCAAGCAATAATACACCATCTTGACCAGGACATGGATCGCCTCCTGGAACTCCCTACCTAAGAGAACTATGAGAATGCCTTTACCATGGTTGGAGTCATACCTAGCACAAAGGAAGACGGTTGTGGCTGTTGGAGGTCAATCATCTCAGTCTCAAGACATTGCTGCATGAGTTTCTCAGGGTAGTATCGGAGGCCCAACCATCTTCAACTGCTCCATCAATGCTTCATCCATCATAAGGTCAGAAGTGGGCATATTCACGGATGATTGCACAATGCTTAGCACCATTTGCAACTCCTCAGATACTGAAGTGGTCTATGACCATATGCAATAAGACCTGGACAACATTCAGGCTTGGGCTGACACACTTGGCAAGTAACATTGATGCCACACAAGTGCCAGGCAATGACCATATCCAATAAGGGAAAATCTAACCATCTCCCCTTGAATTGAATGGTATTACCTTCGGTGAATCCTCCCACTATCAACATCCTAGGGGTTACCATTGACCAGAAACTGAACTGGGCCAGCCATATAAACACTGTGGCCACAAGAGCAGGTCAGAAGCTGGGAATTCTGCACAGAGTAACTCACCTCCTGACACCCCAAAGCCTATCCACCATCTATAATGCACAACTCAGGAGTGTGATAGAGTACTCTATGCTTGCCTGGATGAGTGCAGCTCCAACAACAGTCAAAACACTTGACACCATCCAAGATAAAGTAGCCAGCTTGATTGGTACCCCATCCATCATCTTAAACATTTATTTCCTCCACCACCAACGCACAGTGGCAACAATGTGTACCATCCACAAGATGTACTGCAGGAACTCACAGAATCACAGAATTGTTACAGCGCAGGAGGAGGTCATTCGGCCCATCGTGTCTGCACCGGCTCTCCAAATGAGTATCATGACTTAGGGCCATTCCCCTGCTTTGTCCCTGTACCCTTGCACATTATTTCTATTCAAATAATCATCTAATGCCCTCTTGAATGCCTTGACTGAACCTGCCTCTGCCACACTTCCAGGCAGTTCATTCCAGACTCGAACCACTCACTGTGTGAAAAAGTTTTTTCTCACATCACATTTGCTTCTTTTGCAAATCACTTTCAATCTGCGCCCTCTCGTTCTCGATCCTTTGACAAGCGGGAACAGTTTCCCCCTATCTACTCTATCCAGCCCCATCATGATTTTGAACACCTCTATCAAATCTCCTCTTAGCCTTCTCCCCTCCAAGGAGAACAGTCCCAGCCTCCAATCTATCTTCATAACTGAAGTTTCTCATCCCTGGATCCATTCTTGTAAACCTCTTCTGGACTCTCCCCAAATGCGATCACAACCTTCCTATAGTGTGGTGCCCAGAACTGTACACAAACTCCAGCTGAGGTCTAACTAGTGTCTTATATAAGCTCAGCATAACCTTGTTGCCCTTGTACTCTATGCCCTTATTAATAAAGCCCAGGATACTGTATGCTTTATTAACTGCTCTCTCTACCTGTCTTGCCACCTTCAATGATCTATGCACATTTACACCCAGGTCTCTCTGTTCCTGCACACCCTTAAGAATTGTACCCCTTATTTTATATTGTCTCTCCATGTTCTTCCTACCAAAATGAATTACCTCACACTTCTCCGCATTGAACTTCATCTGCTACCTATCTGCCCACTCCACCAACTTGTCTATGTCCTTTTAAAGTTCTTCACTGTCCTCCTCATAGTTTACAATGCTTCCAAGTTTTGTATCAGCCGCAAACTTAGAAATTGTCCCTTGCACACCAAAATCTAGATCATTAATATATCAGGAAAAGCAAGGGTCCCAAAACCAACCCCTGGGGAACTTCCTCCAGCCCAAAAATTATCTATTGGCCATTACCCACTGTTTCCTATTACTCAGCCAATTTTTTATCCACGTTGCTACTGTCCCTTTTATTCCATGAGCTATAATTTTTCTCACAAGTCTTTTGTATGGCACTGTATTGAATGCCTTTTGAAAGTCCATGTGCACCATATCAACAGCATTACCCTCATCAACCCTCTCTGTTACCTCTTCAAAAAACTCCAGCAAGTTAGTTAAACACAATTTCCCCTTTAGAAATCCATGCTGGCTCTTCCTAATCAACCCACATGTTTCCATGTGACTATTAATTCTATCCCAAATAATTTTGCCTGGAAGATTCCCCACCTCTGAACTTAGACTGACTTATCTGTAATTGCTGGGCTTATCCTTATAAACTTTTTGAACAAGGGTGTAATATTTGCAATTCTCTAGTCTTCTGGCACCTCCCCTGAGTCTAGGGAAGGATGAAAGATTACAGCCAATGCCCCTGTAATTTCCACTCTTATTTCCTTCAATATCCTTGGATGCATCTCATCCGGTCCCGGTGCCTTGTCAACCTTAAGTACCGATAGTTTATCTAACACTTCATCCGTATCAATTTAGAACCCTTCCGGTGACAGAGTTTCCTCGTCTGTCACCGTGGCCTCATTAGCATCTGCTTCCTTGGTAAAGACAGATACAGAGTATTCATTTAACATCTCAGCCATGCCCCCTGCCTCCATGTGTAAATCCCCTCTTCGGTCCCTAATCAGCCGTACTCCTTCTTTTACTACCCTCTTGCTATTTATGTGCCGAAAGAAGACTTTGGGATTCCCCTTTATGTTGGCTGCCAGTCTTTCCTCATGATCCCTCTTTGCTTCCCTTATTTGTTTTTTCACCTCCCGTCTGAACCTTCTGTATTTCCCTTGGTTCTCAGTTGTATTTTCTACCTGACACCTGTCATAAGCACACTTTTTCTTCTTTATCTTAATTTGAATCTCCTTTTTCAACCAGAAAGCTCTGGATTTGTTTGCCCTATCTTTCCCTTTTGCTGGAATATACCTTGGCTGTATCCGAACCATTTCTTCTTTGAAGGTAGCCCTTTGTTCAGCTAGTTTTTCCCGCCAGCCTTTGGTTCCAGTCAATCCAGCCCAGCTCCGTTCTTGCCCCAGTGAAGTCAGCTCTCCCCCAGTTAATTATTCTTACTCTGGATTGCACATTGTCCTTTTCTACCGTCATCCTAAACCTTACAATACAATGATCACTGTCTTCTAAATGTTCTCCCACTGACACTTGATCTACTTGGCCCACCTCATTTCCAAGAACCAGGTCGAACAGTGCATCCTTTCTTGTTGGACTGGACACATACTGCTGCAGAAAATTCTCCTGAACACAATCTAGGAACTCTTTCCCCTCTCCGCCCTTTACACTACCACTGTCCCAGTCTACATTCAGGTAACTGAAGTCCCCTATCATAACTACTCTATAATGTTTGCATCTCTCTGTAATTTCCCTGCAGATTTGTTCCTCTACATCCTTCCCAATAGTTGGCTGTCTATAGACTACATCAAGCAATGTGATTGCACCCTCTTTGTTCCTTAGCTCTAGCCAAATTGATTCTGTCCTTGAACCCTCTGGGACATCTTCTTTCTCCAGCACTGCAATGCTCTCCTTAACCAATACCGCCACCCCTCCTCCTTTTCTTCTTTTCCTATCTTTTCTGAACACCTTGTATCCAGGAATATTTAACAGCCAGTCCTGCCCTTCCTTGAGCCAGGTCTCTGTTATCGCCACAGCATCATATTTCCACATGGCAATCTGCCCCGTAACTCCCGAATCTTATTTACTATACTCCATGCATTCACATATATGCACAGTAACCCTGATTTAGACTTCATGACTTTCTCCTTCACTCCGACTCCACCTATTAACTCACTATTCTCTATACTAGTGCTATCTGTCTCTCCCAGTAATTTGTGCACCCTGGTACTCCTCTCCAATACTCCCTCCTGGTTCCCACACCCCTGCCGAGTTAGTTTAAAGCCCAACCACAACAGCACTAGCAAAACGCCCCACAAGGAACTCAGTCCCAGCCTGCTCAGGTGCAACCCATCCAGCTTGTACAGAGGCCATCTTCCCCAGAGCCAGTTCCAGTTTCCCAGGAACCTAAAACCCTCCCTCCTGCATCATCTTTCCAGCGAAGCATTCATCTGCCTTATCCTTCTATTTCTGTACTCACTTGCACGTGGCACTGGGAGTAATCCAGAGATTACTACATTTGAGGTCCTGCTTGCTAATTTTCGACCTAGCTCCCTAAATTCTGATCGCAGGTCCATATTCCCCTTCCTAATTGTCATTGGTACCAATGTGGACCATGACCTCTGGCTGATCACCCTACCCCAGAAGAATGTCCTGCAGCCTCTCGGTGACATCCTTGACTCTGGCACCAGGGAGGCAACATACCATCCTGGAGTCACATCTATGCCAGCAGAAACACCTGTCTGTTCCCCTAACTAATGAATCCCCTATCTTTTGTTCTTCCACTCTTCTTCCTCCCCCTCCTGTACAGCCGAGCTGCTCTGACTGCACTCCTCTGAGGAACCAATGCCCTCACCAGTATCCAAAATGGAAAACCGATTTGCGACCAGGATCTCAGGGGACTCCTGCACGACCTGCCTGGTTCTCTCAGGGGTCACCCATTCCCTTTCTGCCTGCATGCTCCTAGCCTGCGGTGTGACCACCTCTCTGAATGTGCTATCCACATAGCTCTCAGCTTCGTGGATGCGCCACAGTAACTCCAGCCAACACTCGAGCTCCAAAACCCAGAGCTCAGGTTTCTGCAGCTGGCAGCACTTACTGCACATGTGATCATCTAGGACACCAGCAGTGTCCATGATTTCCCATATATTAGAGGACACACATAACAGACGACCAAGCTGCCCTGCCATGTCTTAACTTTACATCCTTTATGATAACTTTAATGTACTTTGATTTACTTATACTACTTTATTCTACTGGCCCTGATTTAATTTTACTCCTTTATTCCAAGTGTTTCTTACTTAAAAACAAGTAGCTACTCCTTTAAAAATAATACTCTTTTCTAATTTACAGCTATTTAAAGACACTCCCTAACAGCACTTGCTCACCAGCCAATAAACTTACAGTTTTCCTGTGATGTCATTCTTCATTTTTATCCCTTCAAACCCAGTGTTCTAAAGCTGAAGCAGAAGTAGCTGTGTTCTGTGTGTTCTCCAACCAGTTTCATTCCCTGCTTCTCTCCCGGGTTAATGTAGGCCCCGAGCCCCATGCTCTCTTTATATCCCCGCTGTCTTCTCTGTGTTCTCCAACCAGTTTCATTCCCTGCCTCTCTCCCGGGTAAATGTAGGCCCCGAGCCCTGCACTTTCTTTGTATCCCTGCTGTCTCCTGTGCATTCTCCAATCAGGCTCACTCTCTGCATCTCTGCCGGGTAAATGTAGGCCCCGAGGCCCATGCTGTCTTTATATCTTGATTGTCTCCTGTGCATTCTCCAACCAGGTTCGCTCTCTGCCTCTCTCCCAGGACTCATCAAGGCTCCTTAAACAGCACCTTCCAAACCTACAACCTCTACCACCTAGGAGGACAAGGGCAGCAGATGCATGGGAACACCACCACCTGCAAGTTCCGCTCCAAGTCACACACCATCCTGACTTGGAACTATATCACCGTTCTTTCACTGTCGCTGGATCAAAATCCTGGAACTCCCTAACAGCACTGTGGGTGTTCCTGCAAAACATGGACTGCAACAGTTGAAAAAGGCACCTCACCACCACCTTCTCAAGGGCAATTAGGGATGGTCAATAAGTGCTAGCCTAGAATCCCATGAACATCCCATGAATGAATAAAAAAAACTACAATGCTTCAAGCAGGCAGCTCATCTTTTCTGCAACTAAGGATGGTCGATAAATGCTAATGACCCCATATCCTGAGAATGAATTAAAAACAGACAAGGTGATTGGCCATTTTGACAGGAGATTTTGGGAGAATGGGAATCTCGGCATAGTAAGAAGAGGTTACAAATTTCCATTTTGATTGTGGCAGGAGATTGAAAGTCACATTTTTGATGACATTCAAAACAGTTCTAACTGGTCAAGAAGAAGCAGCAGCCACTTTGAATGCAACTTATTGGTGATTGTGAATCAGTTATATTTTTACCTTTTGATAAAGTTTTAACATTTAATTGATTGATGAGCTTTTAAGAATTGGTTAATAACTTCCATAATTTTAGAACTTTTTAGGGTTTTTGAAGGCAGAACAATTACATAAGTCTAATTGGGGGATCTCAGAAACATGTCCAATTGGTGCATAAATTAGCGCAACAGCAATATTCAACTGCCCCCTCTGTTCACTGTGCATTGCATGAAAACTGAACTGCAACTTGGCCTAAACAATGATTTAAAGTAAGTGATTGGTACGTGGTTTCTCACCTGCAGTTCTGTGCTGGTTTGAATCAAATCAATCTTCAGTGTTGGATCCAAACTCTTGTCTATGTGGAAGAGAAAGTCTTCATTCCACACAGGATTTGACAGAGGTTTGAGAGTGGTGATCTGCTCCTCTTCATAGGCTCCATCAACTTTCACAGACATATTATACTGTGCGTTAACACCTGCAAGGGAAAAATAGGACTAACTGAGCATCAATGGCTTAAAAAACACCTTATCAAGATGAGAATGGTGCACACGACAGGTGGAATCTTGTGCTGGCGATGGGGGTCTCAGGCGCTGACTGAAAAGCTGGCAAGAGCCCCACGTCGCTGCTTTCTGGGAAGGTCCGCTGGTAACATGTGCCAATCAGGCACTTGAGAGGCCACCAGCAGGCCATTCCTTAGGATCAGGACAGCTGGGGAGGAGCTCCCACTGCTGACAGCTGCCAGCCAATAAGCTCTGTTCAACAGCACCACCACAGGGGAAGCAGTGATTGCTGCCAGAACGACACCCACCCAAGGTTGATGACCCAAACTACAGGTGAGTGATGGGGTTTGTAGAGTGAGGTCCTGGGAAGGGGGTTATAGTGGAGTCGGTAGCAAGTATGGGGGGAGAGGGGTGGCTCTCAGCAAGTCCCTCACTTCCTGATAACAGGTCCCTCCATCAGGTCCTGAGTGCCTTTGAAGGAGGCCATCACCCCCTCCAACGGGAGCTGTCAAGTAAACCTACTCATGCCACACAGCAAGCCCCTCGCCCGTCACTGGGTTCATACCAACGGCAGCAGGATGAATCCCTTAATTGGGCACAAATTTTCCACTTAAGGACCTCAGTTGTCAGCAGGGCGAGAAGGCTGTCCATAGGCCTTCCCACCATGGATTTAATTGGGGTAAGGAGTTAAGGTAGTGGCAAATCGCCATGAGGGAGGACGCAAGAGTCCACTCTACCACTTCACCTGGGTTCAAATCCAGCTGAAATTTATTGGATTAAGTCTCTTTTACTTGCAAGGGTCCTATGTAAAATCCGTTTTGCACAATTCAGCGTGTTGTCCACCATATTTAAAAAAGGTAGATGTTCTGCTGGCAGGAGCTGAAATCGGGAACATTTGATGGCACGAAAATTTAATTCAAATATGAGTTCTGCACATCTTGCAGGATCCGCTTTCAATTTTCGAATGCTGCAGCATTTCACTGACCGCTTGCTATATTTGCACAACAAAAGGTGGCACTAATCAGCAAGATGGAGTTTTGGCTTTTAAGGTAAACCAACATGATTTTTAAGATTGCTCGAGGCTAGTTCAGATGTTGTACTTTTGTGTTAATTTGGGTCAAGCTTAAAAATAAGGCAGCTGCCTGCATAGGACCTGGAAAACTGTGATGCTCACATGTTCGGTGGGAAACTGTTTTTGCACTAATACAAAAGCAAATAGCTACATGCTTGATTTTGCACTAACAAGAGGGTATGAAAACAGCCATGTTACTAAATTCATTGAGACACTAGTCAGTAGACAGACCAGGAGGGTGGTCTCAAGACAGTAAATTTGACCATGCTGAGTTTTGATTTGCGCTAAATTGTGAACATCTCTATACTGTTTTCATGTTATTAAAACTAACTCTGGATTATTCTAAAGCAGTGCTTCCAAAACTTTTTCCCAGTGTGATCCCATTTTAAGGTCTCAGACTTCATTTGGGGGGCAGGGGGGCGTGGTTTGGAGGATTGGCTACAGCTTCTGAGTGGGGTTGGGGAGGGATGGTCTCTCTCCTGAGCATGTTTCAGCTTTTGAGCCAGGGGCAGAAGGGGCTGTGGTTTAGCTCTTGAGTGGGGGTTTTAGCTTCAGGTCCTGAGCAGGGGTGCAGCTAGGGGTTCAGTGTACTTGGAACTGTTTAAAAGTCTTGGGTCAGAATTTTCCATTTTTGAAACTAAGTGCGGTGGAGGGCAGGTTCTGCGGCACGTGTCCCCCTGCTCAGAGTGGGGGATAATTGGGCCCAATTCCGCACTTGGAAGCTCATTAATAATGCACAGGTGAGTATCTCACTGAGTCACTTGGCAAGTCGGGAGCTGATTCGTCCATCCCGCCATTACCTGGTGGGGTCGAAGGTCCAGGTGCCATATTTAAACACCACCCAAGCACACACCTCACTCACTCCAGCAGACTGTTAGAGATACCTGGCAACCAGAAGGAGGTAGCTGAAGGCTAGAAGGTGGCTGCTACACCCCGTTTGAGCCACCACGCTGTCCTGGTGTTGATAAGAGCAGTGCATGTGCATAGGGATATGCTTTATCCGAGGGGTGGCTCCAGGAAACACACCAGTCTCACCATTCCGGCCTGGCAGGCCATCGCAGAGGAGGTCAGCGTGGCTGGTCACCACATCCAAAATACCATACAGTGTAGGAAGAGGGTGAATGATCTCGTCTGCTCTGCCAGGGTAAGTCATACAAATAAGGCGCAGGAGTAGGCCATTCAGCCCCTTGAGTCTGCTCCGCCATTTAATAAGATCATGGCTGATCTGATAGTAACCTGCAATCTGCCTCCTACCTAGCCCCGATAACCTATCACCCCCTTGATTACCAAGAGTCTATCCACCTCTGCCTGGAAAATATTCAAAGGCTCTGCTTCCACCACCTTTTCAGGAAGAGTTCCAAAGACTCCCGACCCTCTGAGTGAAAAAAATTCAGCTCATATCTGTTTTAAACGGGCAACCCTTTTTTTAAATCAGTGACCCATAATTCTAGATTTTTCCACAAGAGGAAACATCCTTTTCACATCAAACCTATCAAGACCCATCTGTACGTTTCAATCAAGTCGCCTCTTACTCTTCTAAACTCCAGCAGATACAAGCCTAATCTGTCCAACCTTTCCTCATAAGACAACCCACCCATTCCAGGTATTAGTCTGGTAAACCTTCTCTGAACTGCTCCCAACGCATTTACATCCTTCCTTAAATAAGGCGACCAATATTGTACACAGTACTCCAAATGTGGTCTCATTGGTGCCCTGTACAACTGAAGCATAACCTCCCTACTTTTGTATTCAATTCCCCTCGCAATAAATGATAACATTCTATTAGCTTTCCTAATTATTTGCTGTACCTGTATCCTAGCCTTTTGTGATTCATGCACTAGGACACCCAGATCGCTCTACACCTCAGAGCTCTGCAATCCCTCACCATTTAGATAATATGCTTCTCTTTTATTCTTCCTGCCAAAATGGACAATTTCACATTTTCCCACATTATACTCTGTTTGCCAGATCTTTGCCCACTCAAATAACCTATCTCTATCCTTTTGTAGCCTCCTTATGTCCCTTTCATAACTTACTTTTCTACCTATCTTTGTGTCATCAGCTAATTTTGCAACCATCCCTTCATCCAAGTCATTTATATAAATTGTAAACAGTTGAGGTCCTGGCACTGATCCCTGTGGCACACCACTCGTCACATCTTGTCAACCTGAAAAAGAACAATTTATGCCTACTGTCTGCTTCCTGTTAGCCAGCCAATCTTCTATCCATGCCAATATGTTACCCCGTATACAGTGAGCTTTTATTTTCACAGAATCACAGTGCAGAAGAGGCCCTTCGGCCCATCGAATCTGCACCGACATGTGAGAAACACCTGACCTACCTACCTAATCCCATTTACCAGCACTTGGCCAATAACCTTGAATGTTATGACATGCCAAGTGCTCATCCAGGTACTTTTTAAAGGATGTGAGGCAACCCGCCCCCACCACCCTCCCAGGCAGCGCATTCCAGACCGTCACCACCCTCTGGGTAAAAAAGGTTTTTCCTCACATCCCCCCTAAACCTTCTGCCCCTCACCTTAAACTTATGTCCCCTCGTGACTGACCCTTCAACTAAGGGGAACAGCTGCTCCCTATCCACCCTGTCCATGCCCCTCAATCTCATACACCTTGATCAGGTCGCCCCTCAGACTTCTCTGCTCCAATGAAAACAACGCAAGTCTATCCACCCTCTCTTCATAACTTAAATGTTTCATCCCAGGCAACATACTGGTGAATCTCCTCTGCACCCCCTCCAGTGCAATCACATCCTTCCTATAATGTGGCAACCAGAACTGCACACAGTACTCCAGCTGTGGCCTCACCAAGGTTCTATACAACTCCAACATGACCTCCCTACTTTTGTAATCTATGCTTCGATTGATAAAGGCAAGTGTCCCATATGCCTTTTTCACCACCCCACTAAAATGCTCCTCTGCCTTCAGAGATCTATGGACACACACGCCAAGGTCCCTTTGTTCCTCAGAACTTCCTAGTGTCATGCCGTTCATTGAATACTTCCTGGTCAAATTACTCCTTCCAAAGTGTATCACCTCACACTTTTCAGGGTTAAATTCCATCTGTCACTTATCTGCCCATTTGACCATCCTGTCTATATCTCCCTGTAGCCCAAGACACTCAACCTCACTGTTAACCACCCGGCCAATCTTTGTGTCATCCGCAAACTTACTAATCCTACCTCCCACAGTCATCTATGTCGTTTATATAAATGACAAATAATAGGGGACCCAGCACAGATCCCTGTGGTACGCCACTGGACACTGGCTTCCAGACACTAAAGCAGCCTTCTGTCATCACCCTCTGTCCCCTACAACTAAGCCAGTTTTGAATCCACCTTATCAAATTACCCTGTATCCCATGTGCATTTGCCTTCTTTAGAAGTCTCCCATGTAGGACCTTGTCAAAGGCTTTGATGAAATCCATATAAACTACATCAACTGCACTACCCTCATCTACACACCTGGTCACTTTCTCAAAAAATTCAATCAAATTTGTTAGGCATGACCTCCCTCTGACAAAGCCATGCTGACTATCCCTGATCAAACTTTGCCTCTCCAAGTGGAGATAGATTCTCTCCTTCAGAATTTTCTCCAATAGTTTCACTACCACTGACGTGAGACTCACTGGTCTGTAGTTCCGCAATAACCTTTGATGTGGCTCTTTATCAAATGCCTTCTGGAAATCTAAGTACAGTACATCCACTTGTTCCCCTTTATCCACAGCACATGTTACTTCCTCAAAGAACTCCAATAAGTTGGTTAAACAGGGTTTCCCTTTCACAAAACCATGTCGGCTCTGCCTGATGACCTTGTGCTTATCCAAGTGCCCTGCACAATAGCTTCTAACATTTTCCCTCCGACAGATGTTAAGCTAACTGGCCTATAGTTTCCCACTTTCTGTCTCCCTCCCTTTTTGAATAATGGAGTTACATTTGCTATCTTCCAATCTAATGGGACCTTCCCCGAATCTAGGGAGTTTTGGAAAATTATAACCAATCTCACAACTATCTCACTGGACACTTCTTTTAAGACCCCAGGATGAAGTCCATCAGGATCCGAGCTCTTGTCAGCCCGCAGCTCCAACAATTTGATCAGTACCACTTCTCTGGTGACTGTAATTTTTCTGACTTCCTTCCCCACTTCCATTTCCTGGTTTATAGCTGCTTCTGGGATGTTACTTGTATTCTCTAAAGTGAAAACTGATGCAAAATATCTGTTCAATTCATCTTCCATCTCCTTGTTTTCCATTATCAATTCTCTAGACTCACTTTCTCTAGGACCAATGCTCACTTTGTTAGCTCTTTTCTTTTTAAAATATTTATAAAAACTTTTACTATCTGTTTTTATATTTCTGGCTAGCTTTCTCTCGTACTCTAATTGCTACCCCCCGCCCCCCTCAGCCATTAGTCTTTTAGTCATTCTTTGCTGTTCCTTATATTCTGTCCAATCTTCTGAACTGCCACCTGTCTTTGCACAATTATATGTTTTTTCTTTAAGTTTGATGCTATCTTTAACCTTTCTAGTTAACCATGGATGGTGTGTCCATCCCTTGGACTTTTTCTGAAATTCTGAAATATCCCCTTAAATATGAGCCATTGCATTTCTACTGACCTATCCCTTAACCTAATTTGCCAATTCACTTTAGCCAGCTCAGTTTTCATACCTTCATAATTGCCGTTATTTAAGTTTAAAAACTTAGTCTCAGTCACACTCCTTTCTCCCTCAAACTTAATGTAAAATTCAATCATATTATAGTCGCTGCTACCTAGGGGGCCTCATTATGAGGTCATTAATTACTCTCATCTCATTGCACAATACCAGGTCTAGTATAGCCTGCTCTCTGGTTGGCTCCTGAGCATGCTCTTCTAAGAAATTATCCTGAAAACATTCAATGTACTCCTCATCTAAGATATCTTTGCCCATTTGACTTTTCCAGATAATATGTAAATTAAAATCTCCCATGATTATCGCCATGCTTTCCTGACAAGCTCCAATTATTTGTTCCTTTATGCTCAACCCTACCATGTCATCCTCCAATATCAATCTCTCATCATGGCATCATGTACTCAAAGGGCCACTCTTTTTAGGGATCTCACACAACCATTAACAGGGGACATGCATCAGCACTGGTTGTCTCATGGAAACTTTCACATCACCACCATCTCATCTATCATGCTGCTCACACTCCATCCTCAGCCCTTTTTGGGGAAGGCTCACCACTCATAGGGGACATGCATGTTTCCGAACCTGTGCTCTTCTCATCATATTCCTCCTTTTGTCTTCATCCAGGGCAAGCTTGCCCACAACAGACAGGAAAGATTACAGACTGAGGGAAGGACAGCCGACATAATTGCCATCACGGAATTTGAGGAGGATGCCGCCGAGATCGCTGGGGGTGACAGGGATCGCTCCTGTGGGGGAAGGGGAGATCGGAGTGTCTCAGTAACCTAGTACGGATCACACCTCCATCAGTTCATCACATCCTGACACTCACAGTGAGTGACATGCAATTTTGTAATCCGCATGCTCATCAACTAACACTCTCTTCTCTTTCTTATAAGCGCCAGCAAATTGAGACCCACATAAGTCCCAGCCCCCAGACCACATTGGATGAGGAAGCTGAGGAAGAACTACCACCGTGCTCACCTACACCCTCCACCAACGCAGCGGCACACACCTCGATGGGGTATAGTTCCATATTAGGCTTGGGCTCACCTACTGGAGAACACCACACTGGCACGTCCACGCAGCAGTCGCAGCACTCAAAGGCAGGGACAGCCCAAGTCTCCAGCAAACGGAGGGCTGCTGGAGTCCAGTCGCCCATTCAGTCCATGTCAGGTGATGAGCCTCTGAGAGCGGCCGCCAACTCAATGTTGGTGATGCAACAATAGACAGCAGAACATCAGGCAGAGATTCGGCGGTCACTCAGCAGACTAGAGTGAAGGATGGAGGAATTCGTTCATGTTCTGACTGATGCTATGGCTCCGACATGCAAGTGCCTCAAAGTCACCGTGGGAAGGATGGTGACCACCAAACAGACCTTGGTCTAGCAGGTTTTGCGCTTGGCCCTGGACTCCATGGCCACATGCACTGGTGGGCACCAGCAATGTCTAGGCGAGAGGGGAAACGAGGCACCCTGATCTTCCTCCAGGTGCCCCTTCTCCTCTTGGAGTCAGGGAGAGGCCCTTGGGCACCCACAGGGAGGATGAGCATCAGCATGACACCCCATGGGCCTCCACTCATGCGATGTCCAAGGGTGTCTAGCCGCTCCGATCCCCTCTCCCTCTGATCCCATCCACTCCAGCTCCTCAGGCTGATGAGCCCAATTGATCTATTTACTAACATTTGCAAATTTGGGGTGGTTTTATGTCCTAGGGTCACATCTGGTAGGAACTACGCTCAATCAGTGCAAACTTATCAGTTGGAGTGGGTTCAAGTAAGTCCTAGAGGCGAAGAACAATGTTGATTCCATTGTTGCGCCAAAGTAACAAATTTCACAGTACGTGCAATATGACCTAATCAGTGAAAATGGCATTCACAGCAAATTGCACCAGCGAATACTGACTCAGTATACATTAATCTCCAACATGTGTAAAAAAGAAACAGGTTTTGGGTCACCAGAGGAGTCTGCCAAGATCATCACAGACAATAAGACGTAGTAGTCAACAGGCTCTGCTGCGGATGTCAGGGCTGCACCCAGACGTAGTGGTAGGGTTATGAAAGTAAAGAAGTACTGAACTCACATTTTGGTTACAGGTGTGCAACCACTGTAAAAATATTGCAGTTTTAAAAATACATTTGGTGTTCATGTGAATGGCTTGGTCAACTGAAGGTGTTGTGATTATGTACATTTGAATCCTCTTATTTCGAGGTTTAGCCATCTCCCACTCAGTGAAGGTGTTCCCCTGTGAGATTCACATTTATGTGATGTCAACCCTTGTGTGATGTCAGGGAGATGTGTGAAAATCTTTAATGGAAATGTGTGATTAAATTGCTTGTGACCCTTCCTCCTCAGAAAACACTATTGTGTGAGGGCAGCTCAGCAGCTTTGGGGGATTAGCGGCAGTTGTGTCTCCTCAGCGGCAGTACCAAAGGACAAGACCTGGACAGGAGGAAGACACCCCCAAACATGTCCTCATCTCACTGGCCGCTGTAATTTCTCATTTATGTGGCGACGACTGCTTCAAGTAAATTTTTGCAGTGTCATCACTGCTCAGTGGACTCTCACTTCCCAGAGTGAACGCAAACAGGGGGCACTGATGACCTTCTTAGAGATTGCTATGTGTAGGTCCTTGGTATGCAAGCACTAAGTGTCACTAGGTGCTGAGGTTCTATCTGCCCCCGGTGTTGCGAAGGGTGGACCCTTCATGCTGCCACAGAATGCTCTATTCAGTTGGACAGTGCTGTACCATCTGCCCCTTGTGGAATAGTTTCAGAGGAAAACACCCTTGGCCACAAGTCCATCAGGCAGTGGTTTGCATGTAACATCTTCGAGGTCCAGCAGAAAAAGGAGATAGTTTCCCTGCACAGGCTGTCAAAGTCATTTGGCAGAATGCCTCATCATCAGAACTTTCAAACAAGCACCAAGACATAGCTTGGCTGTTGGTGAGCAGAGCCCTCCCCATCAGATCCTTCCTGCAAGCCCGGAGTCTCACTGCCTCCAGACACTGCCCTTGAAGCAGCTGTGCTGGGGAAGAGACTGTTCCTCATCTCTTTCTGGAACATGCCTTTGCAAAGCAGGTCTGGAAAGAGATGCAGTGATTTTTATCGAGGTTCACCCCAGGCAGTTCTGTAATGCAGAATTCCGTGCCCTATGGGCTGTTCCCAGGGATACACAGCGCAAATAAACATCAAATGCTGCCGGAGTCATCAACTCAGTGAAAGATGCTCCTTGGTCTTGCTAGGTCAGCTCCAGTGCAAAGAGCTGTTGATGACTGAGTGCTGCAGACACACCATGGTTCAGGACTATGTGCTGAGGGATGCTTTAAAACTTGGTGCAGCTACCACAAAGGCTCAAAAGGGCCTCAAAAGGCCACTGTCTAAGGCCCTTTGGCCATAGTACACCAAGCGGTTGGATAGAATCCATGTAAAACCCAGAATGTTTGCCATGTAATGTAAATTGTAAATGTAACCTATAATTTTAAGTGTATTAAAGGCATCACAAGAGTGCCACATACTATAATGAAAGAAACTGATCTCTTTTGCACTTTATGTAATGACAAATTTGGATTGTTATGCAATGTACCTTTACAAACTTTATGAATAAAGTATATTTTTGGAAAAGAATCCCCAATGCACCCCTTTCCCCCCCTACCCACTGCAAGCTCTCTACTCAATCACTCACCCTTCCTCACTTACCTGAGGGCTGTCACAACACCAGAAACAGCCTCATCTTCAATTCTGCGAGAGGTGCCTCCTCTGGCCCCTGCATGCTCATAACTCGGTGTGCTCAGATTTCTAGGCCATGATGCTTTCATAGGCATTTAATGAAAAATATTAATAACCTAATGTCTCTGGATCGTGAGAGTAAAGAGAAAGGACACGGTTGAAAACAATGAATTTTGTGGCCAAAAACGAGTGCACAAAGGGAAAACGCTGTAAGCAGCGCGTCTCAGCTGCTTAGGTCCTGAGATCTGCAATTCCTTCCCTAAACTGCTCCACCTCTTTATTCTCCTTTAAGATGCTCCTTAAAACTTACCTCTTTTTGGACACCTCCCCAGTATCTCTTCATGTGGTTCGGTGTCAGATTTTGTTTGATAACACTTCTGTGAAGTACTATGCTAAAGACATCATCTAAATACAACTTGTTGTTGTAAGTGTTTCTCCTGGCGTAGAGAAGCCTCAATGGGGTCCTTGATACATTGGTACACTTTGAATTGAGAGATGTTGCTGATGTCAATTGTTGCAGCCTGAAAAAAGCCCATGGCATAAAATGTAAGGGCTACAGTGACCTTGACAGCCACAGGCAGTGCTGTCCATGTCCTGGTTTGAGCTCAGAGTTGTGGCAGCAGCAGTTGATGTAGCTCAGTGACAACTTCCTTGAGGACATTGCTCCTCAAATAGGAAAAGTGTTCTGTTGGAACTGCTGTGGATATGGCCTCCTGTGCATTACCTTTCAGCTCCTCCCTCTTGTCGGAGCTGTTCCTGCTATCTGCTGTCTTCTGCTCTTCATCATTCTCCAGGCTACTCCTAGGTTTGTGCTTTGCAAACTGTAACTGAAATGTACAACTCCTAGTGATAGAACAAACCATTCTTGATGTCTTTCTGCATACCCAAAACTGTCCAATTAGCCTTCAAGAACCTCTTATCACATCACAACTAAAGCCAAGTTGGAACTTTATGAAGGTTGACTGCAATTAGGGAATACCTGTGAATGCAACAGGCTAAGACAGGTTTATCAACCTCCTTCAAGCGGCCATGAAAAGAACATTCCTCGCGGGTACAGGAAAGTCTACACTCCTAGCTGATCAATCTAGTTAGGCAATTATATGACAATACAGGACAACAGGTAACTGCTGCTGCAACTACACTCGGAGTCATTAAATTCAGCTAGAAGGAAGTGAGGGACAACAGGCAGACCCTAGATTTGACCCACTTGAGCAGCAAAACCTGGAGAGTTCTCTGTAACCTTAATGTGCTAGCCTCTCCCAAATTGGCTCCATTGCCAACCAACCAAATACTGAATTCCAAGATCAATGCAGATCACCACCAAGAAAAGAACATTAACAAGAGCTGAAAAAGAGTCATACGGACTCGAAACGTTAACTCTGTCTTTCTCTCCACAGATGCTGTCAGGCCTGCTGAGTTTTTCCAGCAATTTTTGTTTTTGTTTCAGATTTCCAGCAGTATTTTGCTTTTACCTTAGTGTTTAATTGACTGCCACTTCTCTTCCAGGAATGCCTACCTTGAAGAAGTACTGCTCTTCTCTCCAACAGGATCGTCTCTTTTGCCCTGTTCACCTTCATTGCTTTCCATTTCCCTCCTGGTGTTTGACAAGGTGTTTACTAAAACTCGTTTTCACAGCCATATTTCCTTCCTCATTGACTGTCTCCTTCTCCAACTTACCCTACGTGGATTCCAACTGAAGTTCCATCCCTCATGTTTCGAATCCACCCAGGATTACAGGTATCTCCAGGGCATACAATGCTCCTTGGACTGCTGTTCTCGCCGCATCCTGAGATCCACGCTCAGTGCCATGCGCCGCCATATGAACACACTCAATCTCTCCAGCAGCACCGACTCACCCTATCTCAAAGTTGTTCTTGACCCCAGTTTCATTTCATTCTTCGTCTCATCTAACGGCTTAACAAGAAACTTTGTCTCTTTCTTTCAGGTGCTAAGGAACGCAAGCTCCAACAACTCATTGATACCAATGCTCATCCAGGACCCTCCACCCCTTCCCGTCCCTCTGACCCCATCCTGTCTTCTAATCCCAGCCCGGCCGTGTATTCACCATACCCCCTGACCTTCTCCTCTCTGATGCTGAACGTTCAGTACTCAGCAAAGGACTCAGTTTCATACCCTTACGCTCTACCTCAAGTTCTGAAGAAGAGTCATACAGACTCGAAACGTTAACTCTGTTTCTCTCTCCACAGATGACCTGCTGAGTTTTTGCAGCAAATTTTGTTTTTATTTCGGATTTCCAGCATCCGCGGTATTTTACTTTTATATTAACAAAGAGCTGCTCTGCTCCCTTTCCTATTATCTACCAATTTCATATTTATCAAGGCCCTTCAACAGAGAAGCAGACAAAGTTCTGGCACTTATCAAATCTAGAAAGACTGCAAACTCAGGCAGCATCTTCCTGGAATTCCTGAGGAACCGAGGACAATATGTTCATAACTGTCTGGCATGCTTTACAATATACAAGCCTTTGGCCAGATGCTCAAGGTTATGTCAACACATAAAGTCATTGCAATCTTGAAATTGGTGAATGCAGCCGCCTATCTGAAAAACTACCAGCAATATCACTGCTGTGTGTCATGTTCAAGCTCCTGGTGAGGATTTTACTCCAGTGAGTGATAACACTTTGAGGATTAAATTCCAAAGGAGCAACATAAGTACAGACTTAAACTTGAGCTCACAATCCACAATGAAGCCTGTTTAAGCGCAAAACAACAGTGGACATGTGTACAGTTTAAGTTTGCTGTAATCTGATATATTGGGAGTCCACTGCTGAAAGTGTCTGGAGTCGTATACTGTAAACCAAACATTGCACCAAGTAACAGACATGCTCACCAACCACAAGTTCGACGTACATTTCATGCGGCAGATTAGCAGGCTTCAAAGACTGAATAATAAGTTCCCTGCAGGGATCAGTCTTGGTACTAGCACATTTTAACGTTAAGATATGTGATTTTCCACTGGCCCAGTCCAAGATATTTGAATATGTAGATGGCCTGTTGATAGTCATCCAAGTGAAAACTCTTGCCAACTGGAATCCACTGTTATATGTGGTAGTTTTGTCTGAATCCTGAGAAACTGCTTGCCTCTGCTCATCATGTAAACAACTGGCAGGCAATGAATCAAAGAATCTCAGTGGTACTAAACCTAGGCACAACTTCCCAGATAACTGTGGAATGGTTTTGGAACCTAATCTTACATATTATCAATATCTGACAGAAAATGCAGCAGAGATGAAGACTAGGATCAACTTAATCCGCAAATTATCTAACACCAGACCCTATCAACAGCTACCTTTCTCAGTAACTGAATATTGCACACCACACATGGACATGAAGTGCACATACCAATCTCATTGGCATGGAACTGAAAACAGTTATAAGAATTATCACAAGAGTTTTGAAACAAGCATGGACAATCTGACTGCATATCTTCACACCACCTCCCAAAAGAGGAGCAGCAATAATCAGAGGATACAACCAAGCCGTAACAAACTCAGACCTGCCTGTTAATTAAGATTTCTAGAAGCTCCCAAAATGCCATCTAGGGCCACCAACTTATTCCAGTTACTCGTCAAACTCTCAAAAACTCAGAACTCTTATCTAAAGTCAAGAAGGGGAGGATGCGAGAAACCAGGACTGTGGTTTCGCCTGAATCCTGAGAAACTGCTTACCTCTGTAATATCAATTATATAATATTAATCACTCAGCTTCATCATGCCACTTTAGATGTATGTCACTGTGAATCACAATAGAACTTCACTAGTGGTGCTCCCACCTACGATATAAATGGAAGATGAAGAATATCCTGATTTGCGATTTTGGAGCATCCTTAATACACTACTGGTGGCTAAGATCCTTTGCTGGTAAAGTAGCTTCCATCACTCTGTATCACCAGATTCCATGGAGTGGATGACAAACTCGGACATCGACGTTTAATGTCAAAGGATATCAAGGCCTTGGAGAGGGTGCACTGAAGGTTTAATAGAATGATACAGGGATGAGGGACTTCTGTTATGTGGAGAGACTAGGGAAGCTGGTGATGTGATTCACAGTGTTCTTCCTAGAACAGAGAAGTTAAGGGGAAATTTAATAGAGGCGTTCAAAACAATGAAAGGTTTTAATAGATTAAATAAGGGGAAACGATCACCCATGGCAGGAGGGTTCAAAGGCACAGATTTAAGGTAATTGACAAAAGAACCAGGAATGGAGGGGCTGGTGAGGAGAAATTTGTTTATGTGGTGTGCTGTTATGATCTGACATGCGCCACCTGAAAAACAGGTGGAAACAGACTCAATCGTGTATTTCAAAAACAAATTGGATATTTACCTGAAAAGGAAAAAAATTGCAGGGTTATGGGGAAAGAGCAGGGGAATGGGACTAATTGGAGAGTTCTTTCAAAGAACTGGCACAGAAATAAATGGGCTGAATGGCCTCCTTTTATGCTGTACAATTCTATGCTTGTATAATGTTGCTTTCAAACCGCCACACAAAAGAAGAATCTCTCCAAGTTGTCTATTGAGTGAAAACAAAGCCTAATTCTGCAACTAAGTCATACGGACACAAGATCTCAGGTTTGATTCCCAGTCCTGAAGCAGTGTTGGGAATATTCCAATTGCCCTGACGATTCCTGGGTTAAAGAAGGGGAAAAATAATATGCTAAGGTGCCTACTCCCGATTGTCGTTTATCCTGCTGGTGTGTAGTGATGAGAAAAAGGCTAGGCTAGCAGAGCTGCTCTTCAGCTCTTCACACATGAAGAATGGTCATTTGGTTGAGATGGCTGCCAGTACCCATAGAGCTTATCACAGGACGCATCTATTTCATCAGTTGAAAGGGGAAAGACAAAATAACGTAACAAACTGAATTTTCAGCCTTTATTTTTCTCCTCCACTACTGTAAGGAAAGTTATTGAAATTTACCTCTTTATTAACGTTGATTTTTTGCCTGTTAAAGAGCAAAATTGGAGCAACTCTGAGGCTTGTAGGACTGGAGAAGTTTACAGAGATAGGGAGGGGTGAGGCAATGGGTGGAGGGGATGAAAACAAGGATGAGAATTTTTATATCAAGGTGTTGCCAGACTGTGAACCAATACAGGTCAGCAAGTACAAAAGGAAATAAAATAAGTACCAGGCCGAAATAGTCTTTAGCTGATGGGAAATGTCAAGGAAACTTTATTAGCTCCAGCTTTCTAAAGGTACCTGACTGAGAAAAAGGGAGTCTGATCTTTACCCTGCCAAGAACAGGACAATCAAATCAGTGTTTAACAATAAGCGTGGATTAGGTTATGTAAAAACGTGAATTCTCATGTAACAGAATGCAAATAAGTGGCTTAGAAAGCAGGGCTAAGAGCCTCAAGAGCTGTAATGTGCTTGAATTTCCCAGCGAACCTGCGAAGTATCGCTTAAAGTGCTGCCAAGTGTAACTGTCATGTCCATAAGGTATGAAAGAGATCATAAACTGTTCAAATCAAACCTTACTTTCTATTTATTTAACGGACTTTGCTGGACCAAAAACATGGCTGCTACAGGTCACACGATTTGCAAGTTGGCTACAATTCTGGAAACTTCCAACAGTAATTACAGGACAAAGCTCAACCCTTATCCTTATGGAGTCTATCATTGTGTGGACCCATTACAATCAATGAAACAAGGGAACTACAAACTGTCTCCCCAGCCTTGACTAATAACAAAGAGAGAGAGCCATCGAAACTCATTATACCTGAGAAGGCACTGATAGCCACCATCTATCTCCATAGGTGAACAATGGATTTGGACCAAAGACATAGAAATTGATTGTTAACCTGAAACTGACTCATCAATGGGCAACACCACATGACCCAAGCTCCTTTGGCCTTTGGAAAGTTATAATGTCACATACCTGGACTCCCAGGGCAGTCTGCTGTTAACATCCAGCCTGTCAACACCAAAGCAGGACTCTCGGCTGACAACAAAGCCTGCCTCATCTAAACCTCCTCGAAATCTGGTTCTCTGGAAGATTTCTGTCATCACCTGTAGAATGGAGCAAGTCACTGTATACCAGCACCATCTTGGAAGGAATTCGGCAACTCCTGCTTTCAGCTAGCTGAACCCACCTGAATTTTACCTTCTACATGAAGGAACCTTTACTGAACTCTGGCATTCTGGACTCTAACATTCATATGGATTAATATTCCTTTTTTTGCTAAGTTATTCCTAGTAGTAAAATCTTTCTCTCCTATCTGCTTCTTGTGTGCTTGTGTGTATGTACATAGTTGCAATGGCCATCCCCTGGGTTTGAACGTAAAAATAAACCATACTTCTGATTTAACCCCAAAGGGAGTTTGCCGTGAGTCACTTTAAAATTGACTTCACAAACAGAGGGTTTGGAGAAACATGCCACAAGCTATTTCAAAAAGTAAAACACCTCTGCTTATGGACAGATGGAGAGAAAATAAAGTTCAGTTTGCCTCTCTCCCCTGTGCTTAACAATAATAATTGTCAAATAATAGTTTTCAGTATCTGATTAATTTACTGTAGATCTCATCAATAAATACTTGTTTATTGTTTTGAGAAGTAACATATAAACCTATAGGGGAAAACACAATCCTAAAACACCCCTGTGATACAGCACTTGCCTGTTCCTAACACCTGGAGATTGTTGACCTTCTTCACCTTGGCTTCCACACACGTACAGGGTTGAGCCTAGTCAATGGAGGAACAGAAAACAAATTAGCTCAGTATCAAGCTAAGCAGGAGTTATCAACTGCACAGGCATTGGACTACAGGTACTGGGTTACCAATAAGATTATTAGGTATAATTTCACTTCATTCTTGCCTTTTTGCCCCTATTAATGCCAGGAATTACTGTCATTTTCATCATAGACTGGCCACCTGAATCATGTGCAGTTGCATGGAAAGTTCAACCAATGCTGTACACATTAAGCCACTGACTCTGAATTATAACTTCAGGGAACCGCAATCCATGAAAACATATCAACTAGCAACCATGATTCAACTGAAGCTCATTGAAGGGATTACTCAGGACTGAGGGCTTCTTGTGGCGATTACTTTTAGCTAGTGATGAAAGTAAGAAGTTTCAAATATCTTTGAATCACACTCCTCACACCAGAAGTTACATTAATTTGGCTGGAAGTTTTCTTTTGGGGGTAAGGGGAGCAAAGGACAATTGAGAGTGGGACAAAGGAATGTGAGGATCTTAAGTAAAAACAGGGACCTTGGAGGATAGATAGAAGTTGGTTCACAGCTGTGAAAAAGATTCATGGAAAGTCAAAACTGAGTTGCTGGAGGTTCATGGTGGAGTAAATAAGGGGCAGAATTTTGCCCTTTGCGGGGGTGGGGGGGCGGTCAGGAAGCCATCCGCCGTCCACAATCAGCACTGCACTGCAATTTTACGCAGGTGGGCCAATTCAGGCCTGCCCAGTGTTGAACGTGAGCGGCAGCGCTGCCTGTGTAGGCAGGGGGAAGACTGAGAGCGAGCCTAGCACGAACTTCGCGCGTGCGCGTGAAAGAACGCTTCAATAAAGCGCTGTTTAAAAAAAGCAGTGAAGAAAATAAAGTTGTCATAAAACATGCCCCCTCATGTGACTCTGTCGCATGAGCAGGGACATGTTTCTAATTCAAGTGTTGAAATTTTTATTTTATTTTTATTTGCTTTAGGAAACCTCATCCCGCCCATGGATGGGGTTTCCTAAAAAATGCAAAGGCCACTTGGTGTTTTTGCCTGCCTGCCAACCGTTAGGTTGGATGGGCAGCATAAATTTGAAATCAATTACCTTTTTAGTGGCCTTAATAGGCCTTTTAATTGTTGGCGGCTGTGCTGCCGACTCCGGGGCGCGCCCGCCAAACAAAATATTGCGGGACGCTCGCCCGATGTCATCGCACATCATTTTACACTCGGCCGGGTTGGAAGTGTGTCCGCCCACCGAGCTCAATATTCTGCCGAAGAGTCTGGAAGTGGATTAAAGGGAATTAAAGTTGATCAGTGATTTTAATAAATGATCTCTTGAAGGGAGCAGTATAGATAGTCTTTCAATATAACAGTAGCAGCTTTATGAGTAATAAATTCATGGAGGAATCTGGATTTGGTATTTAGGTAACATTTGCAACTAATTATATTTGAAGAACAACTGTTCTGGTTCATTATTTCTTAAGATACTTGTTTGCACAACGTGAACTGCTATCAATATTCTAATGCTCTAGGATTAATAAGTGAGCCCAATGGTGTGAGGCAGCTAGTTTGAAAAAGTGCTCTCACAATATTAAAGTGACCTGGTCCTTGAAGCATATCAAATGTACTTTTACTAATGCAGAACTTGTTTTGTGGAGATGATTGACTTCCATGGGCAGAATCTTCTGTTTGGCGTCCTGGGGCAGGCCCCGCATACCGACGGGTAAAATGACGTGTGATGACGGCAGGTGTGTGTCCCGGCATCACCGCCCGTCATTCTGACCCTTTGTTCGGTGGGCGCGCAGCCGACTCCGATGCGCGCCCGCCGAACTGTCAAAGGCCTGTTAAGGCCGTTAGTAAAACAATTAAGCAAATTGACAGGGCTGCCCATCCAACCTTAAGGTTGGTGGGCAGGCAAAGAGCCCAGGCGGCCTTCGCATTTTTCATGAAACCTCATCCATGGGCGGGATGAGGTTTCATGAAGGATTTATTAAATTAATAAATATTTTTCATAAATTTCATAAACATGTCTCAGCTCATGTGACGCTGTCACAAGAGGGGACGTGTAAATTATTTTTTACCCTCTTCATTAAAAATTCACATTCTGAAATTAATCTCCCTGAGGCAGCTCCATGCCTCAGGGAGATTTCTGCGCTCTTTTTCGCACCTGCGTGAAAGAGTGCAGGCCCCAACTCTCCCTCCTTCCCCGCCCGCACAGGTAGCGCTCAGCACTACCGGGCGCACGTCACACTGGATGGGCCTTAATTGGCCCGTCCACGTAAAATGATCGGCTCTGCACCCGCTCCAGACTGGCCTGCCCGACGGGGAGAAAATCTCCCCCATGACTTTCTGTTTTCCCATTTAAATGGGGAAACGATGGCATAGTGGTAACATCACTGGACTAGTGATCCAGAAGCCAAGGCTAATACCCTGGGGAGAAGGATTCAAATCCCACCACGGCAGCTGGTAGAATTTGAATTCAATTAATTAATAAATTCAATGGATTAATAAAAAATCTGGAATTGAAAGTTACTCTTGATAATAGTGACCATGAAACTATCAGCGACTATCAGTCATAAAATCCCATCTGGTTCACTGATGCCCCTTGAGGGAAAGAAATCTGCCGTCCTTACCTGGTCTAGCCTACAAGTGACTCTACACTCACAGAAATGTTGACGATGGTTGACTCTTAACTGCCCTCCAAAATGGCCTAGCAAACCACTTGGTTCAAGGGTATTTAGGGGTGGGCTATAAATGCTGGCCAAATATATACAAAGGTACACTAACCTCCAAGTTCATCTTCATACCATTTTTAAAAATTAATTCACAGAATGAAAGCTTTGCTGGCTGGGCCAGCATTTATTGCCCATCTTTAGTTGCCCTTGAGAAGGTGGTGGCGAACTGCCTTCTTGAACCGCTGCAGTCCATGTGGTGTAGGCACACCCACAGTGCTGTTAAGAAGGGAATTCCAGGATTTTGACCCAGTGACAGTGAAGGAACAGTGATATATTTCCAAGTCAGGATGGTGAGTAACTTGGAGGGGAACTTGCAGGTGGTGGTGTTCCCATCTATCTGCTGCCCTTGTCCTTCCAGGTGATAGTGGTCATTGGGAGGTGCTGTCTAAGGAGAAGCTATGATTCTGTGAGGATGACTATATCAGGCTGTTGCTTGACTAGTCTGTGAGACAGCTCTCCCAATTTTGGCACTAGCCCCCAGATGTTAGTAAGGAGGATTTTGTAGGGTCGACAGGGCTGAGTTAGCCATTGTCATTTCTGGTGCCTAGGTCAATGCCGGGTGGTCCGTCTGGTTTCATTGCTTTTTTAAGGCTTTGTAGCGGTTTGATACAACTGAGTGGCTTCCTAGGCCATTTCAGGGGGCATTTAAGGGTCAACCACATTACTGTGGGTTTGGAGTCACACGTAGGTGTGGTAAGGTAAGGATGGCAGGTTTCCTTCTCAAAGGGGCATTAGTGAACCAGATGGGTTTTTACGACAATTGACAATGGTTTCATGGTCATCGGTAGACTTTTAATTCCAGATTTTTATTGAATTCAAATTCTACCATCTGCTGCGACAGGATTCGAACCCAGGACCCCAGACCCTGGGTCTCTGGATTACTAGTCCAGCAACGATACCACTACGTCATTGCTTCCCCCCTCACCACCAAAATAAACCAACTGTGAGGGCTACACGGTGTTCTGCAAAACACCAGAAGGGCTGGAAATGCCTTTAAACATTGCAACCTGACATACATAACAAGAGTGGCAGGTTTTAGCCTGGTCATCAGTTGGAGTGCTACATCTGCCTTTAGTACAACTGAATTAGAGAAAGGGGCAAAAACATTAGGGGCAGAACTTTTGGCTCGTTGGGCAGGCGTGCGCCCGACTTGAACAAGCATAAAATGACGCGCAATGGTATCAGGCGAGCATCCTGACGGCATCACGCACTCGTGCGATATTTCGGTCGGCGGGCACACGGAGATGGCAGAGCCTGGGCACGATTAAGCGGCTTATTAAGGCCCTTAATCAACTTATTGATTGGAATTTTTCACTGCCCATCCAACCGTTCGGGTGGGGAAAAGGCCAAGCAGCCTTTGCACTTTTAGTGAAACCTCATCCATGGGCGGGATGAGGTTTTGTCCAGTGATTTAAAAAAAAAACTTTTTGTACGCATATTTTACATGTCCCTGCTCATGTGGCAGAGTCACATTTGGGGATATGTTTTCATTATTTTAAAATTCTTTATTTTTATTGATTAAAATCTTCAGCTCCCTGAGGCAGCTCTGAGCCTCAGAGAGCTTTTACTGTGCGCACCTACAAACTTCAGTGTTCGCGCCCCTCCCGCCCTCACCCTGGCAGCAATGAGCGCTGCAGCGTGCGTTTCACGCTGACTGGCCGTTAATTGGCTCGCCCCCGCCAAACCACCAGAAAATCCTGGCCTAGGTTCCTGGAACACATCAATATTATGTGTTGGCTTGTACATGTATATATAAAAACACATAGCCAGAGGAAACTGTGGGTAAAAAGAAGGGAATAAACTAACCTCAGGCATTTAGTACAATCTTTAAGTCCCATTAGTTTAGTACGAATTCCCATCTTTTCCAACCAGTGAACAGATATGTGCTGATTTGAGCTATATGAAGCAACTTACAGAAAAAGCACAACTCACCACAAGCACACCATTAGTGAAGACCTCAATGGGAGGATCGTTACTACAAAAGAAGAAAAAAGGAACAAGCTGATATTATTAGAGACGTGAATGAATGTTGGTGGGTCAAGGACCACAAAATGGAAGATCCATGACTGAGATTTTTTGAACTGGAACATTCATTCACACATACCAAAGCTCCCTTGCTATAACATTATTGAACAACACTGATTGAAGTCAGCTCGAGGAAAGATTTGAAATGACATGATAAAAAGTGGGGGGAAACAAATCACGGAACTTCTAATGTACTCCTCCCTCTAGTTAGTTTTAGAAGCCCTGCAGCAGGCCCACTTGTCTCTGAGTTGTGCATGGCATGGAACATTGGAACTGGAATAGGCCTTTAGCCCTCTCGGGTTTGTTCTGCCATTCAACCAGATCATTGCTGATCTGTGACCTAACTCCATGTATCTGCCTTTGCCCCACATGCCTTGGTTTGTTTGGTTAACAAGACTCTATCATGTTCAGATTTAAAATTAACAATTGAGATAGCATCTTAAGCTTTTGGCTAAAGACAGTTCCAAACTTCTGCCTCCCTTTGTTTGTAGAAATTTCCAATCCCAAAAGGCCTGGCTTTAACTTTTAGGCTGTGTCTCGTTATTCTAGTCTTCCCAACCAGTGGAATTAGTTTTGCTCTGTATACCTTTCCGTTCCCCTTAATATCATGAAGTTTTGATCAAATCTTCCCTTAAGCTTTTAAATTCCAAGGAATAGATCCCTAGTTTGTGTAGTCTTTCTTTGTAATTTAACTCTTGTTCAGAGGAGACCAAATTGGGCAAATGTAGACTCGACACTCGATGGATGACATGTTTCATGGTTCTGAGAGCATGGGGAATGGTTGAGAGCAGAAGCACAGGAAATGAATAGACAAGGTTAAGGAGCCTGTTAACCACAGTAGAGGGGAATTCGCAGTTGAGGAAAAGGGGAGATACATTGGAAACATCGTATGGAAGGTGACATCGTCAAAACAGATGCGACAGAGACAGAAAATTTGCAAGAATAGATACAGTCCTTATGGGAAGTGTAGTCAAGGCAGTTTTGGAAGTCAGTGTGCTTATATGGATAGCCTACACCCAGAAATGGAGACAGAGAAGTTGAGGAAGGGAGGAGTTAGAGATTGATCTCTTAAGGGACAAAGAAGGGGTAAAATTGGAAGCAAAAGTGATTAATTCTCCACAGCATATTCCCATGCAAATCCAGGAGATCCTGTCCTTTACCTATGTCCAGGGCCCCAAACACACCTTCCAGGTGAAAAAGCAATTTACTTGTGTTTCTTTCAATTTAGTATACTGTATTTGCTGCTCACAATGTGGTCTCCTCTACACTGGGGAGACCAAACACAGATTAGGTGACCACTTTGCGTAACACCTCCATTCGGTTTGTAAGCGTGACCCCAAGCTCCTGGTCATCTGTTGTTTTAATTCTCCAACCCACGCACACTCTGATATTGGCCTCCAACATTGTTCCATTGAAGCTTAAAGAATAATACCTAATCTTTTGTTTAGGCACTTTACAGCCTTCTGAACTTAACACTGAGTTCAACAATTTCAGATCAAAACCTCTGCCTCCTTTTTTGTCAGATGGCAGCTGTTGGTGATGATTCCACTAAGCCCATTTATACCTCCTACAGACCCATTTCTTGTCCCCTCTTGCTTTGCACAAGCATTCCTTTTGTCATCCGATCTCTCCTGCCTTTCAGCATATCCTTTCTTGCCTCTGTACTTGCTCAAAACCTGGTACATCTCCAACTTTGTTTCAGTTCTGATGAAAGATCATCAACCTGTAACATTAACTGTTTCTCTATCCACAGATACTACCTGACCTACGGAATATTTGCAGAATTTTCTGTTTTTACTTCAGCAGTATTTTGCTTTTGCATTGGTTTTCCTTTTTAATTTGTTCTCAGGATTGGGGTGGGGCTATCAAGTCTACATTTATAATAATAAAAACAGAACATTCTGGAAGCATTCAGCAGGTCAGGCTGCATCTGTGGTGAGAGAAACAGAGTTAACGTTTCAGACCAATGATCTTTCATCAGAACTGGGAAAAGTTAGATAAGTAATAGTAAGAATAATGACGATATATGTTCAAGTTGCAGTCATGGTCCAGAGACTTGTTTGCTCTTTCCCTTCTCAGTGGTAGAAGTCACAGTACTGGAGTATGAAAGATTGAAGTTGTTGCATACATGCTGCTGTGGTGAGAAAGCCACAGTCTGCTGGTGGTGGAAAGGGTCAATACTGAGTCCAGCGGCATGGGCAGTAATCAAGCACTTTGTTCTATCATGATGTTCAGCTTCTTGAGTGTTTATGTACCTGCACCCAACCATGCAAATGGTGAGTGTTCCATCACACTCCTGAGCTGAGTCTTACAGATGATGGAGGGGTTTTGTGGAGTTGGGAAGTGAGCCACTCATCACATGATACCCAATCGTCCAAATACACCAAGTCCCTCTAAACATCAGCATTTAGAAGAAGTTTCACACCTTTTAAAAATATTCTGCTTTTCCATTCTTACTACCAAACCTCACAATTTTCCACGTTATATTCCATTTGTCACCTTGTTGTCCACTTAATTAGCCTGCTGGTAATTCTCTGTAGCCTCTATGTCTTTCTCGCAACTTGCGTTCCAACGTAACTTTGTATAGTCCCCAAATTTGAGTACATTACTCTCGAATCTTTGTCTAAGTCATTAATATAGATTGTAAATAGCTGAGGCCCCAGCACTGACCCTTGTGGGACTCCACTAGTTACAGCTGACAACTTGAGAATGCCCCATTTATCCCTACTCTCTGCTTCATGTTTGTTAGCCAATCCTTCATTCATGCTAATATATTATTCACAACTCTGTGAGCCCCTATCTTATGTATCAATGTTTTGTGTGGCAACTTACTGAATTCCCTTTGGAAATCCAAGTGTACTACTCCTACCGGCTCCCCTTTATCTACCCAACATGAATTCCCTTTCATAAAATCATGTTGGCTTTTTCTGATCACATGATTTATGATTTTCTGAGTGGCCTGTTAAGACTTCCTTAATAATAAATTCCAGCATTTTCCTGACAACTGATGTCAGATTAAGTGACCTCCAGTTCCCTGTTTTCTCTCTCCCTTCTTTCTTGAACAGTGGTGTAACATTAGCTAACTTCCAATCCACTGGAACCGTTCTGGAATCTAGGGAATTTCAGAAAATCATAACCAGTATCTCTGCAGCTACCTCTTTTAGGACCCGAGGATGTAGGCCATTAGGTATCAGGGATTTTGTCAGCTTTAAGTCACTTAACATTCTCCTATACTTTTCCTCTGCTGTTGTTAATTACCTTATATTCCTCACTCTTGTGAGCCACTTGGCTAGCCTCAATTTTTGGTATGTAATTTATGTCCTCTATAATGAAGACAGACACAACATATTTGTCAAAGGTCTCTGCTACTTTCTCGTTTTCCATGAAATTTTCTTCTGTGGCTTCCTCTAAGGGAATAACATTTACTTTAGCTACTCTCCTCCTTTGTTTATATGTGTAAAAGTTTCTACAATTTGTTTTTATATTCCTAATTAGTTTACTCTCATTCTATTTTTCCTTTTTTTCAACTTTTCGGTTACCCTTTGGTGATTTCTAAAACTCTCCCAATCCTCAGGTGAACTATTATTCTTCGCAATATTCTAATCATGGCTGCCTTCCTCTCTGTTAACTTCGGTTCCAACAACTTGAGGGTTTTCCCCTAACCTGTTTACCTCAGTTCAGTGAGTTCCAAGATGTGACATACTTAGCCATTCGAAGCCTTTATGTTGAGGGCAGCTACCCCCACTTCTGTTATCAGCTCTTGCATCCATATCAGGATCAAGGCTAGTGATCCAGTGGCTTTGGTGGAATCTGATCTGAACATCAGTAAGCAGGTTGCCAATGGATAGGTGTCGCTTGATGACAATGTTGAGATCTCCTCTCATTGCTCTGTTGATAAGTGGAAGAAGGTTGATAAGATGCTAACTGGTTTGGTATGATTTGTCTTGCTTTTTTGTGTAAAAGGCATACCTGGGCAATTACTCCAACATACAGGAATAGATGCCAGCAACATAGACCCACTAGTGCACAGGTTTCAGCCAGTCCCTAGGCTACACTGTTCAAAATATTCAGCTGCTTCTTAAATCTCACATGGATTGACATTGGTATCTATGAAAAATCGCTTTGAAAACAAACATGGTTTTAAAAATGGTTGATAAAAATGAAAGGCATTATCCTCAAGCCCCCTGAACCCCATAATTTCAATACTCACCATTTTTCCAAACGAAAGTCCACTTCCAGTTGCTCATCATTCTGGAAGGAACAGGTTAAATGTAATGAGATTCCATTTATTATTTTTACCGTTCAACCCTGCATTGAGCTTAAAAGCAATCCATTGTATTTTAGTTTATATTTCGTGAAAAATATCATTGCACGGAAGACTGGATGGAGCCCTCTATCTCTTGAACGTTGGTTTAAAATCAGCCCAGATCGATGGCATTATGACTGGCCTCAACCAGGCAAAGAAAGACAACTGCTGCATCTGTAGTGGGTTCCAGCACATTATGATTATCAAAACAACGCTCACATGAGAAAGAATGAGCATTTATACAGATCTTGCATGTCCTCAGAACATTTCAGAGTCTTACTTTTGAAGCATAGCTACTGTTACATAGGCAAATCCTACATCATGCTACAGTCCTGTGAACTATTTGGCAAGGTTCATAGAAACAGAAAATAGGAGCAGGAGTAGGTCATTCAGCCCTTCAAGCCTGTTCCACCATTCAATAAGATCATGGCTGATCCTCTCAACGCCATACTCCTGCTTTATCCCCACACCCCTTGACACCTTTGGAGTCTAGAAATCTATTTCCTTCTTAAATATATTTAGTGGCTTGGCCTCCACAGCCCTCTGTGGTAAATAATTCCGCAGGTTCACCACCCTCTGAGTGAAGGATTTTCTCCTCTTCACAGTCCTAAATGGTCTACTCCATATCCTGAGACTGTGACCCCTTGTTCTGGACCCCCCAGCCAGAGGAAACATCATCCCTGTATCCAGTCTGACCAGCCCTGTCAGGATTTTATACATTTCAATGAGATCCCCCCTCATTCTTCTAAACTTCAGTGAATACAGGCCTAGTTGATCCAATCTCTCCTCATACGGCAATCCTGCCATCCCAGGGATCATTCTGGTGAAAGCGCATTCCAAATCCTAACCACTCGCTGTGTGAAAAAATTTTCCCCGCATGTTCCCCTTCTACAAACACCATCTCTGTTTGTTGGTCGCTGTTGTACATCTCTAAACGTTCATGGCACACACTACTAATATGCATAGAGAGGGAACGCTTTTCCAGTGGTTCTATCACAGCAAAGTGGATGCCTCACCTTCAGGTCTATGAAAGCCTTCATATCGTGCCCAAGTTCAAATTTTCCAATATCGATGGCCACTGTCGACAGATGTTTTGTCCCTTTAACACTGGTATCATAGAGGGAGAGCTCCAGTACATGCTAAATAGATCAAAAAAAAACTCTCAAACAGAAAACGCATCACAATGAGCCACTGCTAAACATGAGGACAGCATCAGGCAAATGACTTCAATTGTCGGGGAAACTGCTAACTGTCATCAAATAAGCCAAATTGTAAAATGGTGAGTGACACATTACCGGAGACAACCTCCATCACTAAGTGTAAAGGGCTAACTTATACTGCAACAAGTACAGACACAGAAAAAACATATTTATTCAAAAAATTAAAAGTAAAGAACTATCCTGTTAATACCAGCATGTCCCTTCAGCAGCTCAGGGACCAATAGCATCAGATAATTATGCAGCGGGTAGCCCCTGGACTGCGCCCTGTGCTACAAGGAAATCCGTATGCAGTGCTCCTTATATTGATTTCCATATAATCTAAGCTGCTCCATCTTTTTCAGCTGTGGAACTAACAAAATAACTCTTTCAAAAAGCTGAATGTGTTGTAAGGTTCTTTATAAGCCCTGCAACTTCCCTTCCAATGTGATATAATATGCACTGCGGACACACCTCCCAGTGTGATCCAATACGGGCTCGCCACTCCCCTCCCAGGGCAGAATCATCCCAGCTTTGCACTAAGAGCAATAGCAGGTGGGTAAAACAATGTTTACCTGCTGGCTGCTGTATCACGCTGTATCTCCCAAACCTGCTGCATTACTTGTGCATTCCCGGAAAACACGCCATTTCCATGGCAGGCAGGCTCTCATTCGCCCGCCACGCCATCACCTCGCTGCTTCATCACGCCAGGCGCCATATTTAAAATCCAGCTGCGCACACACATTTCAGTGCTTCCAGTCCATGACTACTGCAGGCAAGATGTCCACAAAAGGCAAAAAGGCTGTAGCCCCAGGTTTAATGAGATGTCACTGGAATGAAATTTGGACGCTATGGTGTCCTCTACCCCCACTCTGGCCACGGGACGGGCAGCGGCATCTCCAATCCAACATGGCAGGCAGTGGCAGCGGTGGTCAGTGCCAATGCTGCACAGAAGAGGTTGGCCATCCAATGCAGATAGAGGATGAATGATCTCATCCATGCAGCCAGGGTATGGCAACTATCTCATCCCTCTAAACATACACACTCAGGCTCATCGCACATTCATTGGCATCTCACTCACTGCCTGCTCAAGAAACATCACTACCCATTCTCACACACACCCTCACATGTCCATCTTTGCCTCATTTCCTCCGGAACTTGCCTCCTCAGCCCTCACCATCTTGAGGCCATTTGCACAGATCAACATGTGCCCCCAAACACACCCTGGGATACCCTCCTTCCCCAGTACGGCTCTTGACTACAGCCTCTTCCCTTGCCTGAGGCCACTACTCCCCCTTCCCCAAGCAAGACCTTGCCCTGCAGCCATTGAAAAGCACCCCACATATGGCTGATCTGGTAGGTCAAGACCTACTCACGAGCCCCCCTAAAAGTGATGCGGTGCTGTCTGTGAAGCCAGATGCTGATGGCTGCGAGTGCTGACCAAAGCAAGGTAGGCAAACAAACCTTGCAGTGCCAAGCGAAGTGTAGCCCGCCAAGTGCACGTTGCTTATGTGCTGTTGTGAAACACGTTGGCATGTTTTCCCACCAACCTGGGCGGACGATCCGTATGATATACTGATGTATTAATGATATGCTGATGTATTACAATAAGGTTCCCGACGTCCAATAGTGGGAAACGCGGCCCGCCTTCAGTGAGCTGAGCGGATGATTGCAAAGTGGTTTCATGCCATCATGAAACCGATTGCGCCATATTGTCTGCTCACACCACCGAACACACCCGATGGCGGCAGGCACGAAAATCCCGGCCCCAGTTTGACACAACGTGGCCTCTGCACACAATTCCACATGACGACAAAATATGAGCTTTGGCTAACTCTCCTAACATGACAATATGAGTACTGAACATCCATCCCAGTATGATACAATATGGGCTCTACACATCTCTCCCAATGTAACACCATATGGACTCTGCAAACACCCAGAATGACAGAATAAATACAGAACAGGAGGCCATTCAGCCCATTGTCTCTCTGTTAGCCCTTCAAAGCAGCCACTCACCTAGTGCCACTCCCCACCTTCTCCCCGTAGCCATGCACATTCCTCCTTTTCAGATAATAATTCAATTCCTTCCTGGATGTCTTGATTGAACCTGCCTTCACCACACTCTCAGAAAGCACATTCCAAATCCTAACCACTCGCTGTGTGAAGAAGTTTTCCTTCATGTCTCCACTGTTTCTTTTGTCAATTAGACAAAATTGTGTCTAATGGTTCTGGTTCTTGAATCTTCCACCAATGGAACAGTTTCTCCCTATCCGCTCTGTCCAGAACCCCCATGATTTAGAATACCTCTTTCAAATCTCTTCTCGACCTTCTCTTCGCAAAGGAAAACAGTCCCAACTTCCCCAATATATCTACGAAACTGAAGTTCCTTATTCCTGGAACTGTTCTTGTGAATCTTTTCTGAACTCTCTAATATGCCTTCACATCCTTCCTTAAGTCTAGAGCCCAGAACTGGATGCAATACTCTATTTGAGGTTGAACCAGTATTCTAGATAAACTTAACTTCCTTGCTTTTGTACTCTAGGTCCATATTAATAAATCCTAAGATGCTGAATGCTTTATTAACAGCTCTCTCAGCCTGTCCTGCCATCTTCAATCATTTATGCACAAATAACACCTTTTGAATTATACTCTTTATTTTATATTTTCTCTCTCAGATTTTCCAACCAAAGTAAATCACTTCATTACCTGGAAAAACTCAGCAGGTCTGGCAGCATCGGCGGAGAAGAAAAGAGTTGACGTTTCGAGTCCTCAAACGTCAACTCTTTTCTTCTCCGCCGATGCTGCCAGACCTGCTGAGTTTTTCCATGTAATTCTGTTTTTGTTTTGGATTTCCAGCATCCGCAGTAGTTTTTTGTTTTTAAATCACTTCATGCTACTTTGTATTAAATTTCATCTGTCACTTGTCCACTCAATCCACCAACCTGTCTGGGTCTTTTTGACGTTCTACATTATCCTCCTCCCCCCATTTCATAATACTTCTAAGTTCTGTATGGTCTGGAAATTTTGAAATTGTGTTCTGTACACCAAATCTAGGTTATTAATGTCTTCCAGGAAGAGAAAGGGTCCTCAAACCCATCCCTGGGCAACTCAATTATAAATCCTCCAGTCTAAAAAACATCCAATAACCACTGCCCTGTTTCATGTTAGTCAGCCAATTTCGCATCCACGTTGTTACTGTCTCTTTTATTCCATTAGCTCTAATTTTGCTCACATACCTGTTGTGTGGTGCTTTATCAAATGCCTTTTTGGAACTCCATGTATACCATATCAACATCAAACCTCTCTGTTAGCTCATCAAAAAACTCAAGCAATTTAGTTAAACACAATTTGCCCTCCACAAAGCCATCCTGACATTCCTTATTTAACCCACATTTGCTCAAATGACTATTGATTTTGTCACAAATTATTGTTTCTAGAAGCTTCTCCACCATTAAGGTTAAACTGACTGGCCTGCAGTTGCTGCACTTATTTTTACACCCTTTTTTGAACAAAGATGTAGACTGGGAAATTATGGCCAATGCCTCTGGAATTTCCATTCTCACTTCCCTCGGTATCCTTGGATATATTCCATCTGATCCTGATACCTCATCAACTTTAAATACAGACAGTGTTATGATATGGCAGGTGGTATTCGCCAGGCTGACCAAATCCACAAGGGAAACTTGGCCACGCTATCGCAATGATTTTGCAATTTTTATTTATTACAAGAAGGCTGGTGCACTGAAGTCAGAAGTGATGAGTCCACTACCACCTTAGGGATATTAAAGATTAAATTAAAACACTTACTAACAAAAGAAGAAAACACTTAAACACACAAGGTTACAGTTACACAGTTCCCAAAATTTCGACTTAACTAGACTCCCAGCTACATACCCCCTTTAAGGCAACAGTCTAAATAGATTCCAAATTTATAAAGTCATGCAGCAATTTTACCGCAAGCACCCCTCTGGACAATGGGATTCTAAAGGTTTTCAACACAACTTTGGTTACTGGAACAGCAAACTTCTGCAGGGTGGCCAGAGGCTTTTTCCCCCAAGTCTGTTTCACACAGTCACCTTTAACGATCTCACACGGACACCCCTCACACAGCCTTCCATCCTTTTTAAATAAATTTCTCCCTTTTCGATCTGTAAATCCCATTGTTTCAACTTGTCTTTAGAAGTCACTTTTCCCAGAATATAAAAATCTTTCATGTTATCATTATGGCCAGTACTTTTGGGAAAAATAAATGTAATCACTTTGCCTTGGTTATCTTGCTAGTTGTAAACATCTTCTATGTCCCTTTGAAAATCAAACACTTCTCCATTTATCTAAAAATGCAAATTTCATTCACACCATCTCTGCTCAGACTTCACCTAGCTTTACTGACCTCCATTTCAAATGCCTGTTGTACACCTCACTTATTTGATAATTGAAACCTTGCAGTCACATATATATATAATATAAGCCTGCTTTAAAATATCCGACAATAATATTAAGAAAAATATGATAGTTTCCTGACAACAGCTTATCTAATACCTGTTTCCAATCTATTTTAAACCCCTCAAGTATCTGAATTACATCCTCTTTCACCATGTGCAGCATCATTTTCCTTGGTAAAGATAGATGCAAAATATTCACTTAATACCTTAGCCATGCTCTTTGCCTCTGTGCGTAAATCCCCTTTTTGGTCCCTAATCGGCCCCGATCCTCCTTTTACTACTTAAATGCCTTTAGTAGATTTTTGGATTCCCTTTTATGTTGGCCGCCAGTCTTTTCCCATATTCTGTCTTTGCTTCTGTTATTGCTTCAACAATTCCCCTCTGAACCTTCTAGATTCAGCCTGATTCTCTGTTGTATTATAAATCTGACATCTGTCATGAGCACACTTTTTCTTCTTCATCGTAATCCCTATCTTTCTGTCATCCAGGCGCTCTAGGTTTGTTTGCCCTATCTTTCTCTTTCATGGGAATATACCTTGACTGTGCCCCAACTTTCTCGTCTTTAAAGGTAGTCCATTGTTCAGTTACTGCCAATTTTTGAATCCAATTTATCTGGGTCAGATCCATTGTTACCCCATTGAAGTTGGCTTTCCCTCAGTTAATTATTCTTACTCTGGATTATTCCTTGTCCTCTTTCATAGCCAACCTAAACTTTATGACACAATGATCACTGTCTCCTAAATGTTCCCCTACTAACACTTGATCCACTTGGTCCATCTCATTTCCAAGAACCAGGTCTAGCAGTGCCTCCTTTCTTGTTGGAACAGACTCTAGGAACTCTTGCCCCTCTCTGCCCTTTACACTACTACTATCCTAATATATATTTGGATAATTCCCCAAATTCCAGAAAGTCCCCGATTATAACTATTGTATAATTGCACTTCTCTGTAAATTCCTTGCAAATTTGTTCCTCTACATCTTTCCCACCACTCCCAATGTGACACAATATGGCTGATGCACATGTCTTAACAGAGCTCTGCACACCCTTCCCCATTATGACAAAATATTAGCTTTGCATTCAGCATGGACTCTGCATATCTTCCTCAACATAACACAATATGGGATCTGCTCACCCATCTCCAACGTAACACAATATGGGCTCTGCACGCCCATTGTCAATGTAACACAATATGGGCTCTGCGCACATATCTCCGACATATCATAATATGGGCTCGGCACACCTCAGTCTAACATAACACAAAATGGAGTTTGCACTTACCTCCCAGTGTGACACAGTATGGGCAGTGCACACACTCCTCTTAACGTGATACAATATGGGCTCTGTATGCTTCTCTCAATATGATCCAATATGGCTCTGCATGTCCCTCCAAATGTGACCCAACATGGGCTCTGTATACTCCTTGCAATGTGACCTCATATGGGCTCTACATCCCTCTCCAAAGTAACACAGCATGGGCTCTGCATGCCACTTATAATATGAGGATAATATGAACTCTTTACACCCCACCTAATGTGACACAATTTTTTTTATATTTGTTCATGGGCTGTGGGCATCGCTGGCTAGGCCTGCATTTATTGCCCATCCCTAATTGCCCTTGAGAAGGTGGTGGTGAGCTGCCTTCTTGAACTCCTGCAGACCATGTGGTGTAGGTACACCCACAGTGCTGTTAGGGAAGGGGTTCCAGGATTTTGACCCAGCGACAGTGAAGGGACGGCGATGTATTTCCAAGTCAGGATGCTGTATGGCTTGGAGAGAAACTTGCAGGTGGTGGTGTTCCCATGTATCTGCTGCCTTTGTCCTTCAAGATGGTAGCAGTTGTGGGTTAGGAAGATGCTGCCTGAGGAGACTTGGTGAGTTCCTGCAGTGCAACTTGTGGATGGTACACACTGCTGCCACTCTACAGTGATGGTGGAGGAAGTGAATGTTTATGCGTGGGATATCACTCAAGCGGGTGCTTTGTCCTGGATGCAGTTGAGCTGCTTGAGTGTTGGAGATGCACTCATTCAGGGAATCACACTCCTGACCTTGTAGATGATGGACAGACTTTGGGAGATCAAGAGGTGAGTTACTCACCCTAGGATTCCTAGCCTCTGACCTGCTCTTGTAGCCACAGTATTTACATGGATAGTCCAGTTCAGTTTCTGGTCAATGGTAACCCCAATGATGTTGATAATGAGGGATTCAGCGATGATAACGCCATTCAATGTCAAGGGGCAATGGTTAGATTCTCTCTTGTGGGGATGGTCATTGCCTGACACTTGTGTGGCGCAAATGTTACTTGCCACTTGTCAGCCCAAGCCAGGATATTGTCCAGGTCTTTCTGCATGGGTTAGACATGGTCTGCTTCAGTATCTGAGGAATTATGAATGGTGCTGAATATTGTGCAATCACAATTGAACATCCCCACTTTGGACCCTATGATGGAAGGGAGGTCATTAGTGAAGCAGCTGAAGATGGCTGGGCCTAGTGCACTACCCTAAGGAACTCCTGCAGTGATGTCCTGGAACTCAGATGATTGACATCGAACAACCACAACCATCTTCCTTTGCGCTCGGTATGACTCCAAAATGCAGAGACGTTGCCCCCAGATTCCCAACTGACTTCAGTTTTGCTAGGGCTCCCTGAAGACACACTCAGTGAAATGCTGCCTCAATGTCAAGGGCAGTCACTGTCACCTCACCTTGGGAGTTCAGCTCCTTTGTCCATGTTTGAACCAAGGTTGTAATGAGGTCAGGAGCTGAATGACCCTGGTGGAACCCAAACTGAGTGTCAGTGAGTGGGTCATTGCTAAGCAAGCGCCACTTGCTAGCCCCCTATGGCCCGTTTCATCACTTTACTGATGATCAAGAGTAGACTGATGGGGCAGTAATTGGCTGGGTTGGATCTGTCCAGCTTTTTGTGTACAAGACATATCTGGGCAATTTTCCACATTGCTGGATAGATGCCAGTGTTGTAGCTGTACTGGAACAGTTTGGCTAGGGGCGCAGCAAGTTCTGGAGCACAAGTCTTGAGTACTATTGCCAGAATATCGTCAGGGCTCATAGCCTTTGTAGTATCCAGTGCCATCAGTCGTTCCTTGATATTACATAGAGTGAATCGAATTGGCTGGAGACTGGCATCCGGGTGCCTGGGACCTCCGGAGGAGGTCGGGATGGACCATCCACTCAGTGCTTCTGGGTGATGATTGTTGCAAATGCTTCAGCTTTATCTTACTGGGTTGCTGGGCTCCCTATCATTGAAGATGGGGATATTTGAGGACCCTCCTCCTCCAGTGAGTTGTTTAATGGTCCACAACCATTCACAATTGGATGTGGCAGGACTGCAGGGCTTAGATCTGATCCATTGGTTGTGGGATCGCTTAGCTTGGTCTATCACTTGCTGCTTATGCTGTTTGGCCAGGAAGTAGTCCTGTGTTGTAGCTTCACCAGGTTGACACCTCATTTTTAGGTATGCCTGGTGTTGCTCCTGGCGTGCCCTCTTGCATTCTTCATTGATCCCCAGATTGATGGTAATGTTAGAGTAGGTGATATGCTAGGCCATGAGGTTACAGATTGTGGCTGAGTACAATTCTGCTGCTGATGGCTCACAGCACCTCATGGATGCCCAGCCTAGAGTTGTAGATCTGTTCAAAATCTATCTCATTTAGCAAGGTGGTAGTGCCACACAACACGATAGAGGGTATCCTCAATGTGAAGATGGGACTTCGTCTCCACAAGGACTGTGTGGTGCTCACATCTACCAATGCAGATCCATCTGGGACAGGAAAATTGTTGAAGATGAGTACAAGCATGTTCTTCTCTCTTGTTGGTTCCTTCACCACCTACCACAGGCCCAATCTAGCAACTATGTCCTTTAGGACTTGGCCAGCTCAGTCAGTAGTGGTGCTACTGAGTCAGTCTTGTTGATGGATATTGAAGTCCCCCATCCAGAGTACATTTTGCACCCTTGCCACCCTCAGTGCTTCCTCCAAGTGGTGTTCAACTTGGAGGAGTACTGATTCATCAGTTGAGGGAGGGTGGTACATGGTAATCAGCAGGTTACCTTGCCCATGTTTGACCTGATGCCATGAGACTTCATGGAGTCCACAGTCAATGTTGAGGTCTCCTAGGGCAAATCCCTCCCGATTGTATACTGTGCCGCCACCTCTGCTGGGTCTGTCCTATCGGTGGAACAGGACATACCCAAGGATGGGGATGGTGGTGTCTGGGACATTATCTGAAGGTATGATTCCGTGAGTATGACTGTCAGGCCATTGCTTGGCTAATCTGTGGGACAGCTCTTCCAATTTTGGCACAAGCCCCCAGATGTTAGTACGGAGGACTTTGCAGGGTCGACAGGACTGAGTTTGCCATTGTCGTTTCTGGTGCCTAGGTCAATGCCAGGTGGTCCGTCCAGTTTCATACCTTATAGGCTTTCTAGTGATTGTGATACAACTGAGTGGCTTGCTAGGCCATTTCAGAGGGCAGTTAAGAGTCAACCACATCCCTGAGGCTCTGGGGTCACATGTAGGCCAGACCAGTTAAGGATGGCAGATTTCCATCCCTAAAGGGCATTAGTGAACCAGATGAGTTTTTACGACAATCAACAATGGTTTCAGGGTCAGCATTAGACTTTTAATTCCAGATTTTTTGAATTCAATTCCACCATTCGCCGTGGTGGGATTCAAACCCGGGTCCGCTGAGCATCACCCTGGTCTCTAGATTGCTAGTCCAGTGACAATGCCATGCCACCGCCTCCCCCAAGCATAATCTCTGAGTAACCCCAAAAATGCCACAATAATATTAGTTTAATCAACAACACTGTTCCCCGTACACAGTCTCGAATGTGGTAATACAACTGGAGCTCCCTTTCCTAATTTGCAGGACATATGTTCAGGGTGTAACATTTAGATTATAATCTGTGATATAGGCACTGACTGTTCCACACCATAGCATATTGCCTTCTTTTCTCAGGCTTACCTTCACCATACTCTGTATCCTGAAATTGAAAGTTTCATCCCACTCAGGATTGGTGTTATTAGAAACAATTTTCGTTTTGTAATCGACTGCAGATGCCGTTGGGAGATGTAAAGAAACATAACAGTCTGCTGAGCTTACTGTGAACAGTCATAAACATGAAACAATCAAAAGCTATGTCAAAGGATCTTACAGCATGGTGTACAAGGTAGGCAGTCTTGGTCTCTGCTATTTCTACACATTAAAACAAGTTAATTCAGAACTATCACAAATATCAAGAGCCTGCATTTATCACTCTGATGCCTCAAAAAAAAGACTTTTGTTTGAACCTCACATTTAAGGAGGTCTTGTCGCCCAGAAGTTATAACCTACTTAACATTTCCACAGATACATAAATGGAAGTGCACCATCATGCTAATAGGACAATGGTGCTATTTATCACTGATTGCATTTCACAGAATCAGACAGTACAGGAGGCCATTCGGTCCATTTTGCCTGTGTCACTAAAAATTTCCTGCTTGACTGAAGGTTTATTTTGGTACCATCTACAAATCTGGCCCATTTGCACTGAGGTTCTGAATCGCATTATTGATGCAAACTGAGAGCAGCAGTGATCCCAACACCAAACCCCACTACACTCTACTCGCTTTACCTCCACCCTACACTCTCCATGCTATACATTAAAGCGGCATTATTTAGGGTTTTGCCCCTCTATCTGGATATGGGTAATTTGAGCCACCAATAATATAGAACTCTCAAACTATAGAAATAGAAGAGGCCAGACTGATGAGGGGAATGAAACAGAGAGAAGAAAGATACACAAGAAATTACTTCACATAAGGACAGCAAAAGCTAGTTGATCAGCGATGCCTGAGAATATGCTGTACCAAAATCTGAACGATTCCTCTCTACAGGATTCCTGGGCAGACTCAAGCCAGCACCTGGTGAGCATTAAGGAGATTTGTTTTATATTTGTTCTCAGGATGTGACTAATTCTAGCAAGGCTTAATTTATTGTCCAACCCAAGTTGCCTTAATAACATCTAATATGGCCTTCTCCATGAACCGCTGCCACTTAGTGGTTTTATACCTAACTTCTTTGATAATTTAATCTTGCAGTCTAATTGCCTCTAGTTCAATTAAATTAGCCACACATACAGAACCATAGACACACACACAAACATAAGCCTGCTTTAAAGTATCCTACAATAATATTAGGCAAAATATGATAGTTCCTCGACAGGTTGCAGGCCTGTCAGAGAAGCATTAGAATAGTCAAATCTATAGGTTAACAAAGGTATGAAGAGGATTTCAGCTCCAAGTGAGCTAGGGTAGGGGTGAAGGTGGGTGATGTTCCGGAGGGTGCAAGTAGGCGTCTTGTTGATCAAGAGAATAAGGGGTCAGAAGCTCACTGTTGATAAATATAGCCACCATGTTAATATGGATGGTACAGTTGAGCTTCTGGTCAATGGTAATCCCAAGATGACACTGGTGGGGGATAATGATGGTTGAGGTTCAAGGGGATATGGCTAAGCTTTTCCTTGCTGGAGATGATCACTCCTTGACCTTTGCGTTATGTTCCAACTGGCAGCCTAAACCTGGATACTGTCTAGGTCCTGCTGCAGGTGGGGCTGTTTCATGATCAGAGGAATTTGGACACAGTTGGACTGTGTCAGGAATAGAAATATCACACTGATGCATTAAGAAACACCCTATTTACATGGGAGCTGTTAAGGCACAATAGAGGGAATTTTACTGGTGAAGAGGAAGAGATTGGGGCGCCATGTAGAAATCAACCTGATTTCTAACTTCACTAATATTCATTTCTACCTTTTAGCACTCAGAGTTGAAATGAAAGGGACAGAGTTGGATCTACTTCTGAACAAGCTGGAAAAGAAACATATCTGTTAACACCAGATTAAGGAGATGGAAATTAAACTTGCTGCATGAAATGAAAATAACACACATATCAGGCCTGTATATCTTCAAACAATACTTGCACTTTCAACTGGGGATTCACTGCATGCGAGAAACAGCATTTATTGTAGTTAGTTTTTGTTGCTTACTAGTTTTATTAAATAATGGAGGTAAGAAAGGAATTCTATGTGCAACAAGAACAGGCTATTCTAGTTTAAGGGGGATACTATTATAGTGGCCAAGCTTTCTCAGGTTGCCAAGGTCTCATAAAGAACAGACCAGTATTGTTCGATTCCAAACAAAGAGATTGGTTGAATGCAGAGATTCAGGGTTATACAGACATTCTCAAAAAGAAGACCCTCTTTATCCTTAACTACAATTTGACATGTTAAACAACTACAGGTTATTCAGAAATGCAGTTTGAAATAAAAATGCTACTCTTGTCTCACATTTTACAGGATATTTTGAAGCAAGGTGAGCTGCTAGGCTGGAGCATCTACAGGCACATCAGATATTGACTCCAGTACAGAACTATCGAGGAGAACGAGAACAATTAAATAAACAAATTTACATGTGTCTAAATAGCACCAGCTATTATGGGAAGCAATGAATCAGCAATCAGTGATGGAGTCTAGAGTGCTTCTATGACAGAAATAAATTAGTCTGATTAAAATTAGTACACAACTTCTGAAAGAATCAACAGAGTCACAAATATTTATACAGATAAGCCGAAATGTAATTGCTTACATAAATCTCCTCCAACAATATTCTTTGCTCGTCGAATTTTCACAGATAGGTCATAGTAAGGTTGTTGCTCTTTCTGAAAAGGAAAGCAGTATTATTGCCCAAAGTCATGCTGAAGTTGAATCCAATTAATGAAGCCACTGGTACAGAAAATTAACATATCCATATACTACACATTAATTCCAAAGGACTCAATCATGCTCAACTCATAGAACCACTTCCTATTCATTCATGTATGATATGTTTTTGCTTTTGGTTGAATTATTGAATGAATAATGTTAATAGTATATTAATTATATTGTTAAGATACACAGGTGAAGGGTGTTATTTAATTAAGTACTTTGAACACATATAAATAGGAGACAGCTGGGACACTGGGTGTGTGAGGAATGTTGAGACTGAATAAAGTCAATAATCTCTCTCAGTGAGGAAAAGCTCTGTGCCTTGGTTTGACTTCACCAACTGGCTTGGATTCTGCTAACAAATAATTCAATAGGATCTGGATCCATCTTGCCTGGAGTTCATGGTCAATTTTCTAACAATATTGAATTCAAGGAATTAATGAAGAATTGAAGCTCATAATGCAGGACATCATTGAGGGTGATGAAACAGAGATGATGAAAGAGTTAAAGCTCAGATGCACACAATGTATGCATATGATTACTGAAATCACAGGCCCAAAGAGGAACAATCAGAAATACAATTAGCAACATCCCACATGTGGCTAGTGGCTAATGTATTGGACAATGCTGAATTATACCACAGGCACAATTATCTTGGTGTCTTCCTGAGGCTAGAAGCTCATTATTCTTGTCAGATGAAGTGGTGTCTGTACATTCCACTGGTACCAGTAGGACTCAGTCCTAAATATCAATTGGCTGCCCTGCTCTCTTAGTTTAGGATTAACAAGACAAAGGGGGAGTGGAAAGGACCAGTATATTTCTGTTGGATTTGCAGTGAACTGAATTAGCTGTTATCAGCAGGATGATGTTGGGCAGCCTCAGTGTCCCTGAGCTAGGAAGGCCCTGGTTCCCACTCCTGGACACTATCTAGCAACTGTGTTGGTGGTACTTGTATGGATAACAAATGAGGACAGGATCAGGCTTAGCCATGATACCTACTCTGGATGAATAGTTAGCTGACACATACTATGCACTACCACAGAGTCTAAAGTGCTCAATACCTGATTAATGTCTGTGGAACTGTACTCCAGCAAGGAATCTTATTCTTGCAGGAAATAGTTGCAATACTGATAAAATTTCAGAATAATTATAAGTAAAAATGTTGGAAGAAATGTCAATTTCTTACAGTTCCAAGGTAACTGTCTGATACAGTCAGTGTCAACTGTATTAGCAATCTTGTGTTGCTAGAGGACTGTAAGCAGTGAAGTACTTAGATAGTGAGGCAATATATATCTCCAAAAAGAAAAGCATTCTCTCTCCAAGGTCATAATTTTTACTTTCAACATTAATAAATTGGCAGATTGCTCCGCTGATATAAAACCTGCCCTTTTTTCATTTGCACAGATTTCAATTATCTTTATGGGCCGACAGTCTGCTGGATACAAACTGGTTCGTTTCCTGGATACAAACAGATCTCCCACACACAGACACTCACTCTCACAGTCTCACACACACACATTCACTCTTTCACTCCTATACACACACACTCTCTCTCTCCCACATGCATACACTCTTTCAGTCCCCCCGCCACACGCACACACACCCACTCTCACTCTCCTCGTTCTCTCACTCCCACACACACTACCTCACAAACACACACAAACTCTCTCTCTCTCGCTCCCATACACACACACTCAGCTGTCAGCCTCTTCCCGCCCACCCCGGATCCCACAACGTGGGGCTCCGCTCCGCAGCGGCTCATTCCAGGATCTTGCAGCCAGCCTCTCCTTCCCGGGGGCACGGACCTCGCAGCCAGCCTCTCCTTCCTGGGGCCCCAGACCTTGCAGCCAGCTTCTCCTCCCCAAGGCCCTGGCACTCCACTCCACCGCACTCTGTTCTCCTGGCCTTGGTTAGAGGTGCCAGAGCGGACACCAGTGGTCAGGGAGCCACCCTCAACATCAATGGGAGCCACCACTGGCTCGCGAACCTTGCAACGAAGAACACTGATTTATCTCATTGCTGTCTATGGCTCTTGCTGTGTGTAAAATGCCTGCAAATCTCCCAAAATTACAACACTTTAATATTTCTTTGGCTGTGACGTGCACTCAGGTGTCTTGACATCATGGAAGTCTCACTAAAAATGCAAGTTTATAATTTCTTTCACCCCAGTTTTTACAGTGAATTTTCTGAACTGAGATGTCCTTATGCACTGATCAGCACTTCAAACGTCCTTCCTCCATTTATAAATCTACTTTATGCTGTTAAACCCATCAGCTGTTGCTTTATGAAAGGAGCTCACATAAGAGTGACCAAATTACTGAGTCCATCCTTGGAGATCTGGGTCACAGAACCCAGACACAATTAATTCTATTTCTATTTATAATTATTTACTGGTTTGACCTGTTCTAATTTCATGGGTCTGAAGTTGCCTAATCAGTGGTACATATCCCAAATCACTCAAAAGTTGTTATCATCAGAAAATTAGGAGGACAGGTTCAAGTTTATATGTGGTCCTCTCCCAAATCTAAATTGGGTGGCCACAAACAAATACCAAATTGTGACACTCTTGAGTTTAATACAGCTAAATACTTAACCTCTATTCTCCCCTATCTTCTTTGTTTAGGTCCACATTATTAAGGGGCTTCTCTTCTGGTTGCTCCACTATCTCCAGTGCAAAGGGGAGAATCTTACAATGATTGGGAGGCAAAACATGAAATATTTTGCATTTTTTCTTTATTGCATCCTGGGGCTTAAAACAGCTTCGCTTTTGTTGACATGATAGTGTTCCTTGAGCTCACAACCTCAAACAAGCACATGTCCACTCAGGAAATGCAAGCAACAATTTAATCTCAAGCAACCATGTAGGCCATGAGCCAGCAATGAGAATGTGCCAGCCTCATCCTGCAAAGCCTGCTGCTCCTAACAAGATCTCCTGTGGAGTGGAACTGTTCATTCACAAGAGAGGAGAGAGGCATGAGGAGGACTTTCTTTTAACTATTAGGCAAGGATATTTAGGACATGGAATGTGTCAGCAGGAACCATAATCCATATGAGCTTTCAAAAAGGGAGTGGACAAGTATCTAAAAAAAAAACAAATTAATGGCATATATTAGAGGGGAGGGGAATGGAACTAAGTGGATAATCAGCAGAGGCACACTGGGTTGAGTGTCCTTCTCCAGTGTTGTAAAATTTTATTATTATCTGGGCTAAATAACCGATCAATACTCGTAACAGCTGACAATTGGCAATCACATACTTTCAATCACAATTCTGACGTTTTTCTGGGGTCAAAATGCATGGCAAAAAAAACTTAGTATGAGAGAAAAATATAGCTACTACAATGCCATGTAAAATTTACTGGCTGCGTCCAGTCGAACCATGGTTTAAAAAAAACAAGGGGATAGCAGCCTTACTTCTGCTGCCCAACCAGTGCTAATTTTGATGGTGGGTTTACATCTCATATCGTTAACCTATTTTTCTCTTTCAGCTACTGGGCGTTTGCTGTGTATGTCTGTTGTTCACCATGTTTAAAATACAGGAGCACCATCAGTTGCAGTGCAGGTGAGTAAAGGAGCCAGCAAAATTTGACTAAACACTTCCCATTTCTCCACCAAGTAAAATTTATTCCAAAAAAAAACCTTTTATTGCTCTGGCTGCTTTCCAAAGTCACTGCGTTTTATGCGTATTATGTGCATTTAAGATGATTATAAAAGCAGTAAAATCAGATGTTTATTTAGTTCAAGTGAAAACATGGGTATTGTAAACAATGTGGTCTTCTGGTTGTCGAGATTGTGGTGTTTGATATGATGTTACAAAATGAAAACCACGTGATTGAGACGTGTTTTGACCATGAACAAAAAACTGGTTTAGTTTACATTAAACATAAGAACAAGTAGTAATTACAGTAAGGTCCCAGCATTCGCGGGGGTTACGTTCCTACAAAATTTTGCAAATGGCGAAATCGCGAATGGGGAACATGCTTTTGAATAGGACTCAATTAGATATGTTCCAGCCATGCGAGGGCAGCATTGATTTGGGCAATATTGTGGTGCAGTACCTGTATACAACAGACGGGGAGCTTCTGAGCAAGACATCAGTGACGATTTTAAATTGGACCGGGTATTAGTTTTGATGAAAGATCTTTTGGTAAATTATATTTTTGGTTGGAGAAAAAACAGAAGACCCAAAGGATTTCAGTATTATTTCATCACAGTGGTGTCACCACAAATGGTAATTAGGTATTTTGCCTGGACATATATTAAAAAATACTCCAACCCACTATCTCCACCCTTGCACCACTACCCTGGTTTCTACTGTGTATCAGCTCAATGTAGCAGCCAGATGAATTCACTCTCTTCCTAACTGATGGGCTGCCTCAAGAGTCTTTTAGGCACTCGCAGCCTCTTGTTAATGTGGCCGATGTTAATGCAGCCCAGCCACCAAGTTGGTTTGAGCTTCTCGCTGATGCTATTGGTACACCGCTCGCCCAATCACTGCAGAAAACTCAAAATATGCTGAGATTATGGCCAGGATTTTCAATTCTGAGTCAGGAAACTGCCCGCCAGTTCAGTTCAAGGTCCCATCTCAGCACGCCGTGTTCCTGACATGCCCACCCCAAATTTTCAAAGGGCCATGCCAATTAATGGCAGGGAGAGGTTCACCATCTAATTAAGGATGGCAGGAAGGCTGGAGAGCCAAAGGGGGGCCCTCCATATCGGCAGCCCCTCTGATCGAAGTGGGAACTAACTGCCCATTCGTGATGCAGAAAAAAAGGATGCCCCAACACGGAGAAACTGTGAATAACTGAACATTGCTCACATGATGGGAGAAGCGGTGTAGAGTACAAAGTGTGAGTAAGTGAAAACGCAAACCAGGAAGGCACAAACAACAAGACTTTACTGTACCACAGTGAGACTTCATCAATTTCATGCTCCTCTTTCTATCAATCATACAATATGTAACATTGTTTAGATTTGATGTCAGGACCAAGCCTTTGCCAATTAACAGTCCATGTAATTTAAGCCAAAGTTTAAAGTTACAGTACCTTAACAGACAATGGTGCAGCTTTTCTTGGCACATCTTCTGATTCATACAGAGTGCTGACTACACATGGGAGGAGTCGTGTTGACACTCGCATGAACATCATGGGATTTAGATGGGTTGCTCTGGTTGCTCCTCTTAACTTGGGTCTTTATTGCAGTCCATTCAGCCCTCCTCTCAACTGGTTAGCACTATCATTCACGGTCACTTTTTATCTGCAAGTGGAGGAGCTAAACTGCTGAATAGATGTAACACGGATGAAAGCCCCAGAAAAAAAACTATGCAGTAAGAAAGTTCATCAGTGCAAATTAAGTGGTTGTCTACTTAACTATTTGTTCTACCGCTAAATGAAAAAAATCATTATTTTAAAATGTATGCACTCCGTTTCCAACACACATCTTGTGAAAGGGAGAGAACTATGAAACAATTGCAGGGGCGCTATTTTCAAACACAAAGATGTTCTAATGCAATTTCCAAAAGGAATTTTTGTTTACTTTCCACCTAACTTTTTCCCCTCTTGGCTCCAGAAGGAAATCTGTTTGGGTACTGTTCCGTGTATGCTTGCAAACACCTAGGCAGTAAATTTCAGCAGGCTGATTGGTCCTATATTGGCATATTAAAGCCAAACCTGTTCCTGTCCTCATCTAACAACAAACTACCCACAAGTTTATTCAATGTTATGAAGACAAATATTACATCTTTTCTGACAATGGAGAAACAGAGTACATTCTCAGGAAATTTTCATCTTGTGACGATGGCACAGGGCAATAGGAAACATTTTAAACTTTATGCCAAGCATTCTCATGACACGGGGAGCACAGTATGAACATAGTAAAATGCTGCTTATTTCACCCCAATAATTTATTCCATAACTTCCTTTGCTGCACTTGAGTGACATTCGGATTTCCCAAATGAACCATCCTGACCAAATAAAGTTGTCAACTCAGTACCAGTTGACTCCACATGCACTCGGAATTAGCTTCAGACTGCCAAGCTGTTTGTGAAACACTTGCTGACGCACTTTCCACAACAGTAAATGGGATAATAGTGTCTCCAAAATACTAAACCACTCAAGAAAGTACACATCCTTCCAATTGGGACCCAAAGTTGTTCTTAGCAATAAGTGGATCTGAATTATATGAACTGGTACTATCTGTGAAAGATAAAGAGGAACATTTATTTTAACTACTCCTGTTTAGTACGAGTAATCCATTCAAAGCAACTTTAAATTTAAAAAAATCAATGGAGCAAGAGCTGGAAAGTGAGATTAGATTGAGATTTGCCAGTGCAGGCACAATAGAATGTGGCCTCTTTCCAAGCTGTAAATTTCTATGATTCTATGATCATCTCTGATTGCAGGAACATTTGTGGAAAGGGAAATTGGCCATTACAATGGTTTCACAATACTTCTGTGAAGGAGTTTGAGTCAGCTCCACTCGCATGGAAAATCTTGTTAAATGAAATCCCACCAATGACCAGAGCAACAAGCTGAAGCAGCTGGAGAGAAAGGTCATACGTGCGGTGGACAATTATAAGACATTTTGATTTATTCATAATGCACATACAGCAATGCTATATTACTGAAAATCTCTGTCAATTCAGAACCGTGTAGACACTTCAGAGTCAGACATGGTTAAGCTGACCATCGAGCTGAACCTCCGCTAGTCTCAACCCTTTAGGATTCGATTAATCAGGGCAGATGACAATGGAACCTCCAAAACAGGAGGGAGAACCGATATTTCAGGTGGAATGACTGCCATTTTAGCGGAGAAGCAACTGCAGCTTCAGGGGATGTGGTAAATTAATTTGCTATTAGTAGATCTTGTTTAATCAAAAGTGAATATCGAGTTTGGACTATCCTTCAAATTTAATTAAATATTAATTTGATCTGAAGTACATGCAAGGAGGCGGGAAGGACAATACAAATCTAAAACCAGTTTACAGCAGTCCACATTGTTGAAAAACATTGATCTAATCAAATGTGGTGGCTGTCACCTTCTTATGAAGAGTTTGATAGCAGACCCTTCGCAAATGATAAACTATCCACACTGTATAATAGGGAATAGAAGCAACCAGCTGTTTGGCATGTCTGGCCCTCGCAAAAGATATCTTATTACCTCAATGGGAGTGGAAATATCCAGAATACAAATTCAGTGTTTTCTTAGAAAAATGAATGCACACAAGAACTCCTTTGCTGCTAAGCAGTGAATGGCAGATCAGGTATGGTACAGATTTGATCCCCTACTTATACCGGGTTCATTATTCAATTGGGGTAGCAACTGAGATTCCAGAACTACCTTCTGTATATCTAATTAGAGAAGGTAAAACCATCTAGGGTCCCCACAACCAATATTATTCAGTCACCCCCAGGGGGAAATGCGTAGATGGTCACGGTGTTAAGACAGGACAGAGCTCTGTTCAGACGTGTCCGACCAGTTGTCCTAGCACTCAACGGTCAACTACGGACAATGGACACAGGGGTGGGATACAAAACTATTGGTGTGCAACAAGGAGCCAGTATCTTTGGAAGAGAATGGGGTGCGAGAGGAGAGTTTACAGGAAAAATCTATCAAGAAAGACAAAATGCAGAGCTCCTACAATATGAAAGCTCTAGAAAAACATGTGAATACTCCACCCTATAAACCTGACTCTAATGGAACCATACAGTATGGCCTAACTATAGAGCAGTGATTTGTTTTGTATAAAACCAGAAAATGCTGAAAATCCTCAGCGGGTCTGGCAGCATCTGTGGAGAGAGAAACAGAGTTAACGATTAAGGTTGTGACTTACATCGGCTTTTCTGGCGAAGTGTCATGACCTGAAACATTAACTCTGTTTCTCTCTCCGCAGGTGCTGCCAGACCAATATTTATTTCAGATTTCCAACATCTGCAATATTTTGCTTTTCGTACTTGTTTTGTATGTTTATCAACAGTATTGCAATACCAGCCATAATGCCCTGAATTCTGGCTCACTAATTGTGAAGGTTTATGTTACCCTATGTCGTCTATTGCTGCAAAATCTCTCCAAGTAAATAACAAGCACGAGGATATGTGTAACCAGAGAATTGGATCTTCAATGTTAAAGCCCCACCTCTGACCCACACACCCTTTCTTTTTATATATTCTTTCATGGATTGTAGGCATCACTAGCAAGACCAGCATTTGTTACCCACCCCTAAAGTGTGCACTTTACCTTCAAAAGCATATTTTATTCTTTCATGGGATCTGAACGTTGCTGACAAGGCCTGCAATTATTACTCATCCCTAATTGCGTTTGAGAAGGTCCATCTGATGTAGGTGCACCTGCAGTATTATTGGAAAAGGAGTTCCAGCATTTTGACCCAGCAACAGTGAAGGAATGGCAGTATAGTTCCATGGCAGGATGGTGTGTGTCTTGGAGGAGAACTTGCAGATGGGAGTGTTCCCATACATCTGCTGCCTTTGTCCTTCCAGGTGATAGAGGTTGTGGGTTTGGAAGGTGCTGTCAAAGGAGCCTTGGTGAATTACTGCAGTGCATTGTGTATATGGTACACATTGCTACCACAGTGCATCGTCAGTGGAGGGGGTGAATGTTTATGATGGTGGATGAGGTGCTGGCTTAGCGGGCTGCTTTGTCCTGCATTGTGTCAAGCATTTCAGGTGCTTTGGAGCTGCACTAATCCAGTTAAGTGGAGAACATTTCATTACACTTCTTACTTGTGGGCCTTCATTTATGTCACATAAGTGGGAGGCAATGACCATCTCCAACAAGAGAGAATCTAACCATCGCCCCATGACATTCAACAGCATTCCATCAGTAAATCCCCCAACAACATCCTGGGGATTAACAATCAACCACCAACAACCACAACCATCTTCCTTTATGCTACATATGATCCCAACCATTGAACAGTTTTCCCCCTATTCCCGCTGACTTCAGTTTTGTTAGGGCTCCTTGATGCCATACTCGGTCAAATGCTGCCTTGGTGTCAAGGGTAGTCATTTTCACCCCTTGAGTTAAGCTCTTTTGTCCATGTTTGGACCAAGGCTGTGATGAAGTCAGAAGCAGAGTGGCCCTGGGGGTGGAACCCAAACTGAGCGTCAGTGAGCAGGTTATTGCTAAGTGCTGCTTGATAGCACTGTTGACGACATTTTCCTTCACTTTGCTGACGGTCAAGCAATTAGCCATGATTGATTTATCCTGCGTTTTGAGTACCAGACATATCTGGGCAATTTTCCACACTGTTGGATAGATGCCAGTGTTGTAGCTGCACTGGGACAGCTTAGCTAGTTCTGGAGCACAAGACTTCAGTACAACTGTTGGAATGTTGTCAGGGCCCTTAGCTTTTGCAGTATCCAGTGCATTCAGCCGTTTCTTGATATCGCGTGGTGTGAATCGAATTGGCTGAAGGCTGGCATCCGTACTGCTGGGGATCTCAGGAGGAGGCCGAGATGGATAATCCACATGGCATTCCTGGCTGAAGATGTTTGCAAATGCTTCAGTCTTGGCCTTTGTACTGATTTTCTGGGCTCCTTCATCATTGAGAATGGGGATATTTGTGGAGCCTCCTCCTCCATTTAGTTGTTTAATTGTCCACCACCATTCATGACTGGATGTGTGAGGACTGCAGAGCTTTGATCTAATGCATTGGTTGTGGGATCCTTTAGCTCTGTCTTTTGATGCTGCTTCCGCTGTTTGGCATGCAAGAGATCCTGGGTTGTAGCCTCACCAGGTTGACACCTCATTTTTAGGTATGTCTGCTGCTGCTCCTGGCATGTTCTCCTGCACTCTTCATTGAACCAGGTTTGAGTCCTGGCTTGATGGTAATGGGTAGAGTGAGGGATATGCTGGATCATGAGATTACAGGTTGTGGTTGAACACAATTCTGCTGCTGCTGATGGCCCATAGCGCTTCATGGATGCCCAGTTTTGAGCTGCTACATCTTATCTAAATCTACCCCATTTAACATGGTGGTAATGCCAAACAACATGTTGGAGGGTATTCTCAATGTGAAGGTATGACTTTGTCTTCACAAGCACTGTGTCGTGGTCATTCCTATCAATACTGTCATGGACAGATGCGTCTGTGGCAGGTTAATTGGTGAGGACGAGGTCAAGTAGGCTTTTCCCTCTTATTGGTTCCCTCACCACTTGCTGCAGGCCCAGTCTATCAGCTTTATCCTTTAGGACTCAGCCAACTCAGTCAGTAGTGGTACTATTGAGCCATTCTTGGTGATAGACATTGAAGTCCCCCACCCAGAGTACATTCTGCACCCATGCCACCCTCAATGCTTCTTCCAATTGGTGTTCAACATGGAGGAGAACTGATTCATCAGCTGAGGGGTGCAGTAGGTGATAATTAGGAGGTTTCCTTGCCAATGTTTGACGTGATGCCATGAGTCTTCATGCGGTCTGGAGTCAATGTTGAGGACTCCCAGGGCAACTCTCTTCCGACTGTATACCACTGTGCCACCACCTCTGGTGGGTCTGTCCTGCCAGTGGGAAAGGACATACCCAGGGATGGTGATGGTAGTGTCTGAAACATTATCTGTAAGGTATGATTCAGTGAGTATTACTATGTCAGGCTGTTGCTTGATGGTATGTGGGGCAGCTCTCCCGATTTTGGCACAAGCCTCCAGATGTTAGTTAGAGGTATTTTGCAAGGTTGACTGGGCCAGGTGTGCCGTTGTCATTTCCGATGCCTAAGTCGATGCCGGGTGGTCCATCTGGTTTCATTCCTTTTTGGCTTTGTAACAGTTTAACACAACTAAAGGACATTAGTGAACCAGATGTGTTTTAAGGCCAATCGATAATGGTTCCATTGTCACCATTACTGGGACTAGCTTTTAATTCCAGATTTATTAATTAATTGATTTAAATTCCACCAGCTGCTATGGTGGGATTTGAACCTGTATCCCCAGAACATCAGTGTAAAGGGGCCCCTAGCCTCAGCCTACAGACCAATTTGAAGGGGCTGAAACCAGTCAACTCATTTGGTGTGCCCCTAGTCATGAATACTAAGAACAATATCCTTTCAGACCAATCCTGGATGATATCCTTTTATCTCAATCATGGGCTCAAAACATTGGGCCGTAATCTCCGAGTTCCCCAGCGTCAGATTTTGGGGGTACCCCAAAGATGCGCTGGGGAATCCCTCTCGGAAGTTCCCAGGTAAGGGTTTGCATGGCAATTTCCCAGAGGTGCACTCTTCCTCTGGACAATTGCACTGTGCTGGGAACAGCCAAAAATACGATTTAAATTGCAAACTTTAGATGGTTCCGCCAGAATTAAAACCTCTTCTAACTTCTGGATAACTTTTGTAAAGGCCCAGACCGATCCCCCCACTGGACACCCCCACAGCCCAAACACCCCAGGGACTCCCACCACCCACCCCTGATTAACCACGTCCCCAAAACGGTATTCCCCATCCGCCAAATCCCCATGGGATTCCTCCCACCCGCACGGGACTCCTGACACTACATCGTTCCCCCACCCCCCCCACCCCACCTGACTCTTACCCCCTGACGCCCCCCCATGTCCGACCCACACCCCCTGAAATTCCAAACCTCCCCAGCCACCCAAATGTCTGACCCCCCCCACCCCTTCCCAATGTCTGACTACCCCCACACCACCCTCGATATCCAACCCTCTTCCCCCCATCCCTGCCCGACTTCTGAAAACCACCCCGCCCCAACTCCCAAATCCTTTTCACACCTTAAGCACTTATCTTCTCCCTGGCCTGTCAATTTCAATGGGACCTTTAAACTTACCTACTTTACAGCAGCAAATGACATAAATAAGGATGCATGTCCTCCTTCAATTCGATGGTGCTGGACTTCGATGCTGGACTTTGGAGACAACTACGCTGCCTGGATCTCGCCTGGCCTGAGTTGGAAGGTCGGGCGAGACAAACAAGGAAGAAATTTAGCGTAGGTAAGTGGGCACGGATTGGCAATCCGACACTGATTGCCATTCCAAGGGAGTTTTGGCCCAATAAGGCCTATTCATAGTCTTTAGGGTCTGGTGAAATTTCTCCACCTTGGGACTGCAGGTGATAAGCAGATGATTTGAATTACTTCACTCCTAAATTACACAAGACCTTCTGAAACACACCTGACATGGAATATGACCCCTGATCAGGCTGAATTTCTCTTGGCAACCCATACCTAGTGAAAAACTGGACAACTCCTCAATCACAACTTTCACTGTGATATTTATCAATGGCACTGCCTCTGGAAAGCAAATGGACAAATCCATGATGGACAGGAGATACGTAAGACTCAATTTAGTCTTAGGCAAGGAACCAACACAATCCACAAGAACCCTGCGAAATGGCTCATCAGTTGCAGGAACTGGGATTAATGTGGCTGACTTGATCAAAGGCTGTGGCTTTCCAACCATCTGATATGTGTGACACGTCTTTCAAAATTTCACCACATCCTGATGCAACTTTGACCAATAAAAATGTAGTATTATCCTAGCCCGAGTCTTCCGAATGTGATGGACAACAGCCCAATCTTCATCGACTGGCCTCTGGGGAGTTCGCAGCTTCCTCATCAAAATGTCATTCTTGACCTAACACCAGGCAGGGTCCTTTTCAGCTTCTGCCTCAGAACATGCCGTCTGAGACAAGCGCCGCAAATCAGGTCTGCCTGTTGTGCCTCAACCAAGGAGGATCTGCTAAACAATTCACCAATTCCTGCAAAACCTCAGTTCCAGCAGCCTCCGCCAGTTCTCCTGAAACCACTGGAGATGCCAATACCCCATTCCCCAGCCAAGTTACATCCTAGCAAAAAATCCACACCTTCAACAGGCAAACTAGGAACTACACCCAAGGGTAACAGGGCCAGTGACTTAAGTCGCATTTTAAATCAACCCGATACAAGGGAATGAATAAATAATTTCCATCAATACCTTTGCATTAATTGAACTGCCTGGAGGGAAATCCACGTCACCTGCCAACATCGGTGACTGTGTCACTCACCCCTGTATCTTTAAGGGTAGTAACTGAATTGCCTGCCTCACTGCACAAACATGGGTACACTTTATTCTCAAGCACAAAACTTCTACAGCTTTCTGCAGCCTGATTCACTTTATCAGTGAACGTGGGAGAATCTACCTGCTTGCTGTGAACTTCACCCATTGGATTAGTATTTCCTGGTGTTGGTAGGGAGTGGGGGAACACCATCAGACCATACTAATGCGACAGGCGTTTTTTCCCCACATCCAACACTCACCACATGTTCTTTTTTATGACAAAAATAGCAATGTAGGTCACCTCGTACCAAACTTGTCCTCCGGGCTTTTTTTTAACTAACCCAGCAATTATCAGTGTCTTTACTTTTTTCATCTTTCTCAATAGCACCAGATTTCTTTTCATTATCAAACTTCCTTTCTCTATAATGTCTCTGGAAGTCTCCAAACTGGGACCTGTTACTAACATGCTTGTGAGTCAATTCATAATCACTTGTCACTAAAGTGGCTTCCTTTATTTTACAAACTTTATGTTGTTCCAGGTGGGTTTTTATTTCCACAGAGACATTTTTAATTTTTTTTTTCATTCATGGGATGTGGGCTTCGCTGGCTGGGCCAGCACTCATTGCCCATCCCTAGTTGCCCTTGAGAAGGTGGTGGTGAGCTTCTGCCTTGAACCGCTGCAGTTCATGTAGTGTAGATACACCCACCGTGCTGTTAGGGAGGGAGTTCTAGGACAGGCTTTGGGGAATCAGGAGGTGGGTTACTTGTCGCAGGAATCTTAGCCTCTGATCTGCTCTTGTAACTACAGTATTTGTATGGCTAGTCCAGTTCAGTTTCTGGTCGATGGTAACCCCCCCAAGATGCTGATAGTGGGGGATTAAGTGATGGTAATGCCATTGAACATCAAGGGACGATGGCTGGATTCTCTCTTGTTGGAGATGGTCATTGCCTGACATTCGTGTGGCATGCATGCTACTTGCCACTTGTCAGCCCAAGCCTGGATATTGTCCAGGTCTTGCTGCATTTGGACATGGACTGCTTCAGTATCTGAGGAGACGCGAATGCTGTTTTCCCCCTGATTCCCATTGACTCCAGTTTTACTAGTGCTCCTTGATGCCACACTTGGTCAAATGCGGCATTGTTGTCAAGGGCAGTCACTCTCACCTCACCTCAGGAGTTCAGCCCTTTTGTCCATGTTTGAACCAAGGCTGTAATGAGGTCAGGAGCTGAGTGGCCCTGGCGGAACCCAAACTGGACATCAGTGAGCAGGTTATTGCTAAGCAAGTGCCACTTGATAGCACTGTTAATGACTCCTTCCATTACTTTACTGATGATCGAGAGTAGACTGATGGGGCGGTAATTGGCCGGGTTGGATTTGACCTGCTTTTTATGTACAGGGCATACCTGGGCAATTTTCCACATAGCCGGGTAGATGCCAGTGTTGTAGCTGTATTGGAACAGCTTGGCTAGCAACGCGGCAAGTTCCGGAGCACAAGTCTTCAGTCCTATAGCTGGAATATTGTCAGGGCCCATAGCCTTCGCAGTATCAGCACCTTCAGCCATTTTTTGATGTCACATGGAGTGAACTGAATTGGCTGAAGACTGGCATCTGCGATGCTGGGAACCTCCGGAGGAGGTTCCATTAGAATCACTTCCCTAAGTTTCTCAAAGTCCTATGCAACCTTTATTGATCCATACCACTTTTTGAACATCATTTTGTCCTCTATAGCAAATTCCACAGACATATGGCCCTCTTTCCGTTTCAAATTTCTGTTGATAGGCCATTGGTACTAGCATTGAGAGCGGCTCTGTCATAGTTGTTATGATCCCAGCTGATGTTACTAGACAAGTTCCCAGGGTGGAACTTGGCTTGATAGATCCTAACTTTCATTTTTTGTTTAGAAACGTGGAGGGCGGCTACTGAACAGAGTCACAGGAGTCTGCTGATGAACTTTTAACAACAGAATAACCGCATTTATTAAATAAGAAAAGATGAATTATATTACACTACTCCTTCAACCCAACTATACTTTTACAGATATATACAAATTCTAAAGGTATCACAACTTAGAAAATCTATCTTACACTCTAATGTCCACAGTAAATATACAGTCCATGTAAACTAATAGGCGAACTGTGGTCGGACACACCACACTCCAAATTGAAGTTTTTATGGATTTCTCATCAACCCCACAGACGCTTGTTACATCCTGAGCCAACCAGTCTCACTGATGCTCTGTCTTTCTCACGAGGGTTTCAAATCTCCATGCTTGAACTCGCTTTGGAATTCTCTCCCAAATAACGCTCTCTCTCGGAAGTCTTCAATACGGATCCATCTCCAGGGTTTCAACCTCTCTTTCCAAGATTCCCTTCCCCTGGATCGCTACGTGCATTCAATCTGCATCTTCCACGCACACCCTAAGATATTCGGACGTGCCAAGCAGAACACCACTGCTCCAAAGGCGGTAGTAAGGAGCCATCAACCTTCGGCTACCTCCTTGGATCTTCTGGCTTCTCTCAAGTCCATCTCGTTCCAAGTCTGCACCCCGCAGCTCTGTCTCTTTAATTCAGAGGCTTTTCTTCCATTCCTTACTTTCAATTCCACTTAACAGGATCTGTTTTAGATTTCTGTCCTTGTCCCTGAACCTGACTGTTTTTTTGGGACCTCTTTCTGTTCCACTCCCTGGTTTTTGGGACTTTCTTTTTTTCTTTGGGACATACTCCCTGCAGCTCCCGTCCTGTCTCTTCTGGCACTTTCTGTGGAATGGTGTTCTCTTCTAGGTCACCTGACCCTCTTTTCCTACTGTTTCATTTTCTTCTTTGGATTTCTCTTCTGTGCAGGTGTGCAGTAACAGTTTCCAGCTGGAAGAACAAAAGATACAAACTGTGCATATGCGCAAGGCCGTTTACCAGCCTTTGACTGAGAAAATGCACCAACTGCGCATGTGCGGCCATTCACTGGCTAACACATGCACAGAAGCCGGAGATATAAGAAAGAATGATTGGCACACATATGCGGTCATTCTATGGTCAGCGCATGCGCAGAGACCGCCGAGGCCCAATGGAAACTGTAGTTCCCAAACCCCGAGGCCTGATCTCGGTTTTTAAAAGGTAAGTTCAAGTTTTTTTTCTTTTTCCGTTGGGTTCATCACATAGTCACCTGAATGCCCTTCTGAAAGAGATGAGTACACCTCCAAAGCTTTCCCTACTATCACGGCTCACTGGGGATATAGTGGGGCCATATTAAGCCCCACTGTTCCCCGAGCCACGACAAATGCGAAAAGTTTGATCAACCCACCTAATTGTTTAATTTAGGTTAACAGAATACGAGCGCCAGGTTTGTAAACTTAATAAGTAAATAACTGTTTATTAAACAAATTGTCTTTAACCAGTGGCAAAAGAAATATGAACTGCTGATTTCTAACTCTATAACCTAAACTCTACCCCTTCTTAAATCCCTATACACACACAAGGCACACAAAAACATGGATTTTAAGGGTGGGACAAAACAGTTCAATAGCACCAATTCTGGAGTACAGGATTCGATGGGTTGATTTTGATCACTGTCTTCCAAATTCCTTTCAATCCTTTGTTGACAACACGAGGTGGTCTTCCAGCACTTTCAATCTTTAGTTCACTGGTTGAGCACTTGCCTTTCAATGTCTCTAATGGTGATTTTCCCCTTTGCCTCTTGACAGGGGCTTTCAGAGAGAGGGAGCAGGTTATAGAGATATGAGGAAAGAAAGCCAGCTAGCTTTCATTGTAGAATTACTGGAATCTTACATACACAGAAGCAAAAGGTTTTAGGTCTTTTACCTTTCAGGCTAGGAGTTATTCTGCTGCACTGGTCTCACACAAACCCTGGTCACCTGGTCAGGAGCCAATTAAAATGTTAATGGGCAGTTCCCCATTAGCCTGGATTCCTCCTCGGCACCATCCTGTCTCTCATGGCACACTCTGTTCCAGGACAGCAACGCTGTATATATATCTCACACTGTTCCAGTAGATATGTCTTTCAAACTGCAGCCATTCTAATTTTAATCCACAGTCCAACAGAAATAAAAAGATATGTTCTTTACACTACGAAGAAAACTCTGGAGGAGCTTAGTCCAAGGTCGTTTAGGCCAATTCAGATTCATGGTAAATTTTCTCAAATGTTATAAAGTACATTTCTACTCCTTCCTCACTAAAATTAGGTACCAAGTGACTGTATTTTTATTTTACAAAACGGAAGGACATGCATGATCTGGACATTTAAATGTTAACCTGGGATTTTTTTTAAGAGGTCATAGGTTCATCTTGAAACTGTCAGCAAGCAGGTCTCTTCCAAGAAATCACCTGGCCTTTATGGTACTTGAGGAAGATCGAGTTTAAACTGCAAGCATTTTAATTGATGGAGAAAAAACTGAAGGAAAGTTGATAACTTGCTAGGAATCACACAGGAGAGGGAAAAAAACTAAAGTTCCGCAGCTTGTTTGGAAGGCAGTCTTGTTGGAGAACAAGCTGAGGAAAGAAGGCTCCCTCTCTCTACCTTGCCTAAAATTGTGTGTGGCTATTAACCTGTAGCCAGGAAACCCTCATCTGAGTGTAACCAGTCTGTTTTTGGAACTGCAAAGCTGAGAGGTGGTGAGAATTTCCAGGCATCCACCAGGACCAGCAGCCCATCTTCACACGAGCGAACTCCAGGTCGACAGCATCGAGACCCAGTGGAGTTTATCCTTTATTTTTATAACACCCATTCTCTAAAACACATCTCTGCAGAGGGATTCTATCTGTTCGTCCTTTGTTTTTCTGTGTGTGCGCTGGGGGAATTCTTTAGGAAGAGACAGATAGTTATACTTCCGATTACAATTGTGTGATAACCAGTACTTGCAACTGGTAAAAAGAAGTTTAGCTTTAAAATAATTTAATCATTCCGAGTTTTTGACAGAAGCCTGGTCAGAGTCTCTTGCCTTCTGGGTACTAGAGGTCAGGGTGTACAATTGGCCATTTTGGTGAGAAAATTAAACATTTAAATGTGGACTAGTGGGGCTTGATAATCTGTGCACTCCTCCCATCCCAGTCATAACATAAATTGGGCACTGTTGCAGGATATGAAATATGGACAGCGGGTGACTGGATGCGGAATAATAATTGGTACGGGATGAAAGGACGGAGATCAGGTTTCTTATACGTTGGTAAACTAAAATGGCGTTGGAAGTTGTTTGGGCTATTTTATAGATGGGAGATGTAACCCTGACCGCTTTACAGAAATTAACCAAGAGTAAGCTAATGGAATTGGCGGATAAACTGGAGTTATAATTACACGAAGGGGCGAGGAAAGCAGACATAATTGAGATAATAGCACAGCTTTTGAAACTGGAAGGGATAACAGAGAGACCACATTCTCTAGAGGGTGAGTCAATTGAGTCAGCTAAGATCCAGTTGCAAATGAAGCAACTCAAACATGAAAAGGAACTGAAAATAACTTGAACTGGAGGCAAAAGAAAAAGGAAAGAGAAAAAGAGGAAAAAGAAAAAGAAAGAGAATTTGAATTGAAAAGGCAAGAGGTAAGAGAAAAAGAAAAGGAAAGAACAAGGGCAGTAAAGGAAAGAGAAAGAGCATTTAGGAAGCTGGGACTGGAATTTCAGGCAAGGGAGAAGGATAAAGAAAGAGAGGCAAAGGAAAGAGAGAAGGAACAAGAAAGGGAATATCAGCTTAAAAGGCTGCACCTTAAAAAACAGGCCTCAGATGCTGAGGAAGGTTCCGATGATGAAAACATTTCCAATCCAAAGACCAGTGGGGAGATGTTTAAGTTTGTGCAAGCTCTCCCAAAATTTGAGGAAAGGGATGGAGAGGCATTCTTTATTTCATTTGAAAAGGTAGCTAAGCAAATGAAGTAGCCAAACAAAATCTGGACATTGCTCTTACAGAGTAGGTTGGTGGGTAGAGCTCACGAGGTTTAGGCTTCACTTTCAAAAGTGTTGATGGATTATGATGCAGTAAAAAAGGCTATTCTGGGGGCATATGAATTGGCTCCTGAAGCATAAGGCAGAAATTTCGGAATATAAGGAAGCAGCCTGGGCAGACCTATATTAAGTTTGAGAGGATAAAGCAGAGCAAATTTGACCACTGGATACAGGCATTAAAGGTACAGACAACATTTGAAGCTCTTAGAGAAATAATTCTCTTGGAAGATTTAAAAATTCACTTCATCCAGTAGTTAGAACCCATGTTGAAGGCCAAAGGGTTAAAACAGCTAGACAGGCAGGGGAGATGGCTGACAATTATGAACCGGTCCAGAAACCTAAACCCTTTTTCTGTCATCCCCACAAACCAAACAAGGATAGAAGGTGGGAAGATGAAAGGAAGACAAATAGCCAGAGAAGAGAAGGGCCAGCTGGGAATACCCTGGGAACTCTTCCTCAGGCCATAAAGGAATGTGCTGAGGGTGGAATTGATATTCACAGGCCTACGTGTTTCCATTGTAATAAGATGGGACACGTTTGTGCCGATTGCTGGAAGTTGCGTTGGAAATCCATGGGGCTTACTGGGATATGCAAGGGTGATTTAGGAAAAGGAGCCCTGACTGAAAGCACAACAGATCAAGTTGTAGTGTTAATGGCAACTGTGAAACCAAGTGTGGACACTGGTGTGAGTTCAGGAGAGGTAAATGAATACATGAGAGTTATAAAGAATTTTTGTTGAGTGGAAAAGTAACCCCATTTCCCTCAAATGAGATAGCTAAACCTGTAATCATACCTAGAGATACAGGAGCCACTCAAACACTTTTTCTGGGGAAAGGCATAATTTTTCCACCAGAGAATGCATTAAAGCCAACGTTTTAGCCAATGGTATTGGTGGGGAATATAATACCCTTACCTTTGTACCGGGTGCACTTGGAATGTTATCTGTTGTCTGGGACAGTGATGGTAGGGGCTGTTCAGCAGTTACCCATAGATGGAGTTGATTTACTCCTGGGAAATGATTTAGCTGGAACGAAGGTAGTAGCTTCCCCCATAATTATAGAAAGCCCAAGTGAGGTTAAAGAGACGGAGCAATTACAGGAAAAGGTTCCAGGAATTTTTCTTTCATGTGTGATGACCCGAGCAATGGCTAAGCAAAGTCCATCATCAAAGGTCAAAGTGATGCCACAGACAGATATTTGACTGGCTGAAGCTTTCTTTACAGACTTAGATAACCCGAAAGAGATGTTTAACAAATCTTCTCTAGTTGAGGTTCAACAAGCTGACCCAGAGTTAAGTAAGATAGCACAATCAGTCCAAACTGAAGCTGAGGCTAAAGAAATTCCAGAATGGAATTCTAATCACAGAACTGTTACGGCGTAGGAGGCCATTCAGCCCACTGTGTCTGCACCGGCTCTCTAAGCATTTTAATTTAGTGCCAATCTCCTGCCTTTTCCCCGTAACCTTGTACATTGTTTCTATTTAAATAATCATCCAATGCCCTCTTGAATGCTTCCATTGAACCTGCCTCCACCACACTTCCAGGCAATGCATTCCAAACCCTAACTACTCGCTGTGTGAAAAAGTTTTTTCACCTTGCATCCTTTGCAAAACACTTTAAAACTGTGTCCTCTGATTCTCGTTCCATTTACGAGTGGGAACAGTTTCTCCCTATCTACTCTGTCCAGACTCCTCATGATTTTGAAAACTTCTATCAAGTCTCCTCTTAGCCTTCTCCTCTCCAAGGGAAACAGTCCCAACTTCTCCAATCTTTCTTCATAACTGAAGTGTCTCATCCCTGGAATCATTCTCGTAAACCTGTTCTGCACTGTCTCCAATACATTCACATCCTTCCTATAGTGTGGTGCCCAGAACTGTACACAATACTCCAGCTGAGGTCTAACCAATATCTTATATAAGTTCATCATAACCTCCCTGCTCCTATACTCCATGCCCCTATTAATGAAGCCAAGAATGCTGTATACTTTTGAAACAGTCTACTAGTCCTGCCACTCATAATGCCTTATGTACATATACACCCAGGTCACTCTGCTCCTGCACACCCTTTAGAATAGTACCCTTTATTTTATACTGTCTCTCCATGTCCTTTGTGCCAAAGTGTCAGCTTACACATCATTGCATTGAACTTCATCTGCCACCTATCTGCCCACTCCACCAATGTGTCAATGTCCTTTTGAAGTTCTACACCGTCCCCCTCACAGCTTACAATTATCCCAAGTTTTGTGTCATCCACAAACTTTGAAATTGTTCCCTGCACACTAAGATCTAGATCATTTATAAATATAAGGAAAAGCAAGAGTCCCAATTCCGACCCCTGGGGAACTCCAATACAAACCTTCTTCCAGCCTGAAGAATACCCATTAACCATTAATTTCTGTTTCCTATCCCTTAGTCAATTTTGTATCTACGTTGCTACTGTCCCTTTTAATCCATGACCTACAACTTTCCTCACAAGTCTATTGTGTGGCACTGTATCAAGTGCCTTTTGGAAGTCCATATACATCACATCAATGGCCTTGCCCTCATCAACCATCCTGGTTACCTCTTCAAAAACTCCACCAAGTTAGTTAGATATGATTTTCCTTTAACAAATCCATGCTGACTGCTATGACTGAGCAGTTGATAAAGCGGAGTTATTTAAAAATCCCAGAGGGAAACTTTAAACAACTGTCAAAATCTATAATTTTAAGTGTTATGTTTGAGATGCGACTCTAAATTCAGGAACCAGACCACCAGTTCTTGAGGTTTTACATTAAGCTAAATGAAACATTTTATTAATTTACACAAGTTAAAATATATATACACATGGCTACAACTTGCTACTTTCGTGACTTTTAACAAATTCCCAAACTAATCTCCATTAAGGACTTAACCAGACACCAGGCAAGGCATTTTCACCTTATGAATTCAAAATGAGGTTCTTTTCACTTTGGTTCCTGTAGAGACAGTTGGAGGTTTACAGCTGCTTTTGATCTCACATTGCCTCTGCCCTGCACACACAAAACTGCTGACGTTATACCTAGCACTGCTCACTGAATGTAAATTCTCATTGTATCACCAGCCTCTTTGAGCTCCACCTTTTAACAATAAAACCACTTTCAAAGTATCAATGTAATATAAACATATTGCTTGGTATCTGCTAGCTAGGTGGTAGTTTTCACCCCACTCCTTGAATGCTCTGTTCAAAAAATGCAAACGCACACTATCTCTCTTACAAATCAAAACTAGTACACATCAAAGCACCCAGGCTAGCTGGCTTTAATTTAATTAAGACACACCCACAGACTAAACCTCTATTTTAAAAGAAAAATATTTCCAATAATATTATATACATTAATAGCTTCATGACACTGACTCTTCTGAATCAATCCACATTTGCCCATGTGACTATTAACTCTATCCCAAATAATTGTTTCTAGAAGTTAAACTGACTGGTCTGTAATTGCAGGGCAGATCTTTACAACCTTTTTTGAACAAGGGCATAATGTTTACAATTCTCCTGTCCTCTGGCACCTCCCTCAAATCTAGGGAACATTGAAAGATTATTGCTAGTGCCTCTGCAATTTCCACTCTCACTTCCTTCAAAATTCTTGGATACATCTCATCCGATCCCGGTGTCCTATCAACTTTAAGTACCGACAGCTTATCCAATATCTTCTCCTTATCAATTATAAGCCCTTCCAGTGACTAAGTTTCCTCCTCTGTCACCATGGCCTGGGCAGCATCTGACTTGTAGATAAAGACAGATGCAAAGTATTCATTTAATACCTCAGCCATGCCTCTTGCCTCTGTGTAAATCCCCTAACAAGGAAGTAGAGATCTCCTCACAGACCTGTAAATGAGGAGCAGACGCTTGTTCATCAGGTATTGGTACCATCCAAATATCATAAAGACATACTACGGATAACTCATGAAATTCCTATTGCAGAACATGTAGGGAAACGGAAAACCCAAGTGCAGATAAACGGGCAGTTTTACTGGCCAGGTTCTTCATAAGGACGTGGTGTGGTTTTGGGGGATGGGAACCTGTGCAAGGACAAGAACAAAAGACAGAAAGGGGAATAAGAAAAGTGATAGGCAGAGAAATCAACGGCAAGAATCAAACAGGGCCTCAGTGAAAAATAGTGGGAACGGGACAAGTAATGTTAAAAAGACAAGCCTTATGGCTTTGTGCCTTAACGCAAGGAGCATTCGCAATAAAGTGGATGAATTAACCACGCAAATAGATGTAAACAGGTATGATATGGCCAGGGTTATAGAGACATTGCTGCAGGGTGACCAGGGATGGGAACTGAACATCCAGGGGTATTCAGTATTTAGGATGGACAGACAAAAAGGAAAAGGCGGTGGAGTTGCATTGCTGGTTAAAGAGGAAATTAACGCAATAGTGAGGAAAGATATTAGCTCCAACGATGTGGAATCGGTATGGATAGAGCTGAGAAACACTAAAGGGCAGAAAATGTTAGTGGGGGTTGTATATAGACCCCCAAGCTGTAGTGGTGATGTTGGGAATGGCATTAAACAGGAAATTAGAGATGCATGCAATAAAGGAACATTTGTAATTATGGGTGACTTTAATCCGCATATTGTTTGGGCAAATCAAATTAGTAACAATACCATAGAGGAGGAATTCCTGGAGTGTATACGGGATGGTTTTCTGGACCAATAGGCTGAGGAACCAACTAGAGAACAGGCCATCCTAGACTGGGTATTGTGTAATGAGAAAGGAATAATTGGCAATCTAGTTGTGCGAGGCCCTCTGGGGATGAGCGACCATAATATGATAGAATTCTTCATCAAGATGGAGAGTGACGTAGTTGATCCTGAGACTAGGGTCCTGAATCTTAATAAAGGGAACTACAATGGTATGAGGAGCGAGTTGGCTATGATGGATTGGGAAACATTAAAGGGATGATGGTGGATAGGCGATGGCAAACATTCAAACGGCGCATGGGTGAACTGCAACAATTGTTTATTCCTGTCTGGCGCAGAAGTAAAATAGGAAAGGTGGCTTACAAGGGAAATTAGAGATAGTATTAGATCCAAGGAAGAGGCATACAAATTGGCCAGAAAAAACAACAGACCTGAGGATTGGGAGCAATTTAGAATTCAGCAAAGGAGGATCTAGGGATTAAGAAGGGGAAAATAAGCTTGCAGGGAACATAAAAACTGACTGTAAAAGTTTCTATAGGTATGTGAAGAGAAAAAGATTGGTGAAGACAAATGTAGGTCCCTTACAGTCAGAAACAGGGGAATTTATAATGGGGAACAAAGAAATGGCTGACCAACTAAATACATACTTCGGTTCTGTCTTCACAAAGGAGGACACAAATAACATACCAGAAATGTTGGGGAACACAGGGTTTAGTGAGAGGGAGGAACTGAAAGAAATCAGTATTAGTAGGGAAATGGTGTTGGGGAAATTGATGGGATTGAAGGCTGATAAATCCCCAGGGCCTAATAATCTGCATCCCAGAGTACTTAAGGAAGTGGCCCTAGAAATAGTGGATGCAATGGTGGTCATCTTCTGAGATTCTACCGACCCTGGAACAGTTCCACCGGATTGGAGGGTAGCTAATGTAACCCCACTATTTAAAAAGGGAGGTAGAGAGAAAACAGGGAATTATAGACCAGTCAACCTGACGTCGGTAGTGGAGAAAATTCTAGAGTCCATTATAAAAGATTTAATAGCTGAGCACTTGGAAAACAGTGGCAGAATCAGACAGAGTCAGCATGGATTTACAAAAGGGGAATTGTGCTTGACAAATCTACTGGAATTTTTCGAGGATGTAACTAGTAGAGTTGATAAGGGGGAGCCAGTGGATGTGGTTTATTTGGACTTTCAGAAGGCTTTCGACAAAGTCCCACATAAGAGATTAGTGTGTAAAATTAAAGCTCTTGGGTTTGGGGGCAGTGTTTTGAGATGGATAGAAAACTGGTTGGCAGACAGGAAACAAAGGGTAGGAATAATTGGGTCTTTTTCCGAATGGCAGGCAGAGACTAGTGGGGTACCGCAGGGAACAGTGCTGGGACCCCAGCTATTCACAATATATATTAATGATTTAGATGAGGGAACTAAATGTAATATCTCCAAATTTGAACATGACACAAAGCTGGGTGGGAGGGTAAGTTGTGAGGAGGATGCAGAGATGCTTCAGTGTGATTTGGACAAGTTGAGTGAGACGGCAAATGCATGGCAGATGCAGTATAATGTGGAGAAATGTGAGGTTATCCACTTTGGTAGCAAAAACAGGAAGACAATTATCTGAATGGCTATAAATTGAGAGAGGGGAATGTGCAACGAGGCCTGGGTGTCTTCATACATCAGTCGCTGAAGGTAAGTATGCAGGTGCAGCAGGTGGTAAAGAAGGCAAATGGTATGTTGGCCTTCATAGCCAGAGGATTCAAGTACAGGAGCAGGGATGTCTTGCTGCAATTATACAGGGCCTTGGTGAGGCCACACCTGGATTACTGTCTGCAATTTTGGTCTCCTTATCTGAGGAAGGATGTTCTTGCTATAGAGGGAGTGCAGCGAAGGTTTACCAGACTGATTCCTAGGATGGCAGGACTGACATATGAGGAGAGATTGAGTCGGTTAAGATTATATTCACTGGAGCTCAGAAGAATGAGGGGGGGGATCTCATAGAAACCTATAAAATTCTAACAGGACTAGACAGGGTAGATGCAGTTAGGATGTTCCCGATGGTGGGGGAGTCCAGAACCAGAGGTCACAGTCTGAGGAAATGGGGTAGACCATTTAGGACTGAGATGAGGAGAAATTTCTTCACCCAAAGAGTGGTGTGAATGGTGGAATTCGCTACCACAGAAAGTAGTTGAGGCCAAAACATTGTATGTTTTCAAGAAGGAGTTAGATATAGCTCTTGGGGATCAAAGGATATGGGAAGAAAGCGGGTGAAGGCTATTGAGTTGGATGATCAACCATGATCATAATGAATGGCGGAGCAGGCTTGAAGGACCGAATAGCCTACTCCTGCTCCTATTTTCTATGTTTCTATGTAAAACGTGCCATGCGTGCCAGATAGTAGGAAAACTATAACATGCAATCAAACCGGTACCCATAATTCCTATACCAGTTTTTGAGGAACCATTCAGTAGGGTGTTAGTGGACTGTGTGGGACCGTTACCAAAAACGAAAGCAGGACACCAGTATATCCTTAATATTATGGATATGACAACTCGATTTCCAGAGGCCATCCCTTTCAGAGCCATTATGGCTAAAGTAGTGATAGAAAAGTTAACCCAATGTTTTACTCGATATGGCTTAGCGGTAGAAATCCAATTGGGCCAAGGTTTCAATTTTATGTCTAAAATTTTCAGAATATAATGCGTAGTTTGGGTATAAAACAGTTCAAGTCCACAGCATATCATCCACAAACACAGGGAGCTTTAGAGAAGGACCATCAAACTCTCAAAACAATGATTAAAGCATATTGTCATAAATATCCCCATGATTGGGACAAAGGGCTGGATTTTCTTTCATTTGCTACCCGAGATTCATCAAATTTACTGGTTTTAGCCCTTTTGAATTAATTTACAGACATGAAATTAGAGGTCCTCTGAAATTAATCAAAGAAGTTTTTCGGGGAGAAGGACGAATCCTCTATGTTAGATTTTGTGTCTGTGTTCTAGAAATGGCTCACGGGAGCCTGTAAAGTGGCTCAAGAACATCTTGAAGTTTCTCAAAGAAAGATGAAAGAATGGGCAGATAAGCAAATTGTGACCCGAACAATACAACCAGGGGATGAAGTGTTAGTATTATTGCCATTACAAGGGGAACCTTTGAAAGCATGTCTCAGTGGTCCATACAAGGTAATTAAGAGGGTTAGTAAAGTAAATTATTTGATAAATACACCAGATCATAGGAAAAAGAATCGGCTATGCCATATTAATATGCTAAAACAATACCATTGTAAGGAGGAAGACAGGAAATAGCAGGTATGTCAAGTTGTAAGCATAGTGGAGGACGAAAGAGACGGTGAGAGTGAGGTAGAAGGAGATATCGACAGTTCACAAATTGAACCTCCTACTATCCGGTTAGCTAACACTGAAATATTAGGGCAGTTAGATACCGTATTTTTATACTTAAGTGGTAGGACATTGGGAGCATCCAGTGAAGTTACTTACAGAATTTAAAGGGATCTGTAGCGTTAAACCAGGGTCTATAATTTTAGCCATACATGATTTGGATGTGGGGGAATTTTCTCCCATAAAGCAACATCCTCATCGGTCAAGTCCACAGAAACAAGCAGAAGTGACAGCAGAAATTCAGTGTATGTTAGAAAATCACCTAATTGAGCCTAGTCAAAGCAGTTGGTTATCTCCTGTAGTGTTAGTGCCTAAACCTGATGGGTCAACCAGATTCTGCATAGACTATAGAAAGGTTAATGCAGTAAGAAAAATGGATTCCTACCCAATCCCTTGTCTAGAAGATTGTATTAACAGGGTTGGCAGTGCCATGTTCCTTACTAAGGTAGATTTGTTGAAAGGATACTGGCAAGTACCTTTAACATCGCGAGCTAAGGGGATATCGGCTTTTGTCAGGACAAATGGGCTAAAACAAAGTGGAGTAATGCCATTTGGACTAAAAAACGCTCCAGCCACTTTCTACAGGCTAATGAATCAGGTGATCACTAATGTTCCTAACTGTGTGGTTCACTTGAATGATGTATTGGTTTATGACAGCACATGGAAAGACCATTTAAAACATCTGGACGCTTTATTTAAACAATTACAGTCGGCAGATCTAATAACAAACCTTGTAAAAAGTGAGTTCACGAAAGTGCAAGTAATTTATTTAGGGCATATCGTAGGGAAGGGGCAAGTCTTGCCAAGAACAGTGAAGGTACAGGCTTTGATGAAATTCCCTGTCCCTAAAACTAAATGGGAAATCATTAGATTTTTAGGGGTGTGCAGTTTCTATCGTAAATTTGTGCTAAATTTCAGCACAATAGTGGTTCCACAAATGGATCTAATGCAAAAGAAAGCAAAGGTGGTATGGTCAAGAGTACACCAAACAGCTTTTGAGAAGCTGAAGGTAATTCTAACTAATAAACCAGTATTAGCTGCCCCTAATTTCGCTAAACCCTTCAAGCTGACAATCGGTGCTAGTGACTTGAGGATGGGTGCAGTCTTATTGCAAGAAGATAAATCAGGCATAGAGAAGCCAGTGGGGTACTTTTCTAAAAATAACAATCAACATCAAAAGAGATACTCTATGGTAGAAATGGAAACCCTGGGATTGTTACTGGCCCTTAAGCATTTTGAGGTATATATCCATCATGGCTGTAAAGAAACATTAGTATATACTGACCATAACCATTTGTGGAAAAATTTGAGACTCAGAATGAGTCTGATGGAGCTTGCTAATACAACCTGTAACTTGAAGATTGCTCATATTGCTAGAAAGGATAATTGCTGGGTGCATTATCAAGAATGTAAATTGTTTATAATTATCTGGAAAGTAGGAAAGTCAGAAAACTGAACAGCTTCTGTATAAGGAGTGAATGGCTGAGTGAATTCTGTTTGAATTCTCTTTATATGTGGTACATATTTTTTTCTGCATACTTTGCAGTGAAACACATTTGGAAATGGTGTTTCATCTCTTAGGCATGTTAGAATCATATCTCACAAGACTGAATTTTTCTTTTACAAAATGGAAAGACATGGCATGATCTGGACATTTAGATGTTAACCTGGGGCAGCATTTTCCCCCCCGTTGGGGGGTGATGTTGTGCAGGAGCGGGCAGGTTCCCGATTAAGGCCCGCCCAGCGTAACGTCCACCCAGAAGCGATACGCGCTCCCTGTATTCCCACTTGGAGAGGCAAGGTTTGATCAGGGATAGTCAGCATGGCTTTGTCAGAGGGAGGTCATGCCTAACAAATTTGATTGAATTTTTTGAGGTGACCAGGTGTGTAGATGAGGGTAGTGCAGCTGATGTAGTTTATATGGATTTCAGCAAAGCCTTTGACAAGGTCCCACATGGGAGACTTATAAAGAAGGCAAATGTACATGGGATACAGGGTAATTTGATAAGGTGGATTCAAAATTGGCTTAGTTGTAGGAGGGAGAGGGTGATGCTCTAGTGACTGGAAGCCAGTGTCCAGTGGCATACCACAGGGATCTGTGCTGGGCCCCGATTATTCGTCATTTATATAAACGACATAGATGACTATGTAGGGGGTAGGATTAGTAAGTTTGCGGATGACACAAAGATTGGCTGGGTGGTTAACAGTGAGGTTGAGTGTCTTGGGCTACAGGAAGATATAGACAGGATGGTCAAATGGGCAGATAAGTGGCAGATGGAATTTAACCCTGAAAAGTGTGAGGTGATAGACTTTGGAAGGAGTAATTTGACAAGGAAATATTCAATGAACAGCATGGCACTAGGAAGTTCTGAGGAACAAAGGGACCTTGGCGTATGTGTCCATAGATCTCTGAAGGCAGAGGGGCATGTTAGTGGAGTGGTGAAAAAGGCATATGGGACACTTGCCTTTATCAATCGAAGCATAGATTACAAAAGTAGGGAGGTCATGTTGGAGTTGTATAGAACCTTGGTGAGGCCACAGCTGGAATACTGTGTGCAGTTCTGGTCGCCACATTATAGGAAGGATGTGATTGCACTGGAGGGGGTGCAGAGGAGATTCACCAGGATGTTGCCTGGGATGAAACATTTAAGTTATGAAGGGAGATTGGATAGAATTGGGTTGTTTTCGTTGGAGCAGAGAAGAGGGGCAACCTGATCGAGGTGTACAAGATTATGAGGGGCATGGACAGGGTGGATAGGGAGCAGCTGTTCCCCTTAGTTGAAGGGTCAGTCACGAGGGGGCATAAGTTCAAGGTGAGGGGCAGGAGGTTTAGGGGGATGTGAGGAAAAATATTTTTACACGGGGGTGGTGACGGTCTGGAATGCGCTGCCTGGGAGGGTGGTGGAGGCGGGTTGCCTCACATCCTTTAAAAAGTACCTGGATGAGCACATGGCACGTCATAACATTCAAAGCTATGGGCCAAGTGCTGGTAAATGGGATTAGGTAGGTAGGTCAGGTGTTTCTCACGTGTCAGTGCAGACTCGATGGGCCGAAGGGCCTTTTCTACACTGTGATTCTTTCGCACATGCGCGCGAAAGAACACAGATGTCCCTGAGGCAAAGTGATCGGCTCAAGATTCAAGCTTTCATTTAAGGTAGAAATATATATTCCTGACATGTCCCCTCATGTGACACTGTCACATGAGCTGGGACATGTCAATTTCTTTTATTTAAATATTTTATACAAATTTTGATACCCTCATGAAACCTCATCCTGCCTGTGGATGAGGTTTCATGTTTTTTCTGAAGGCCGCCTGGGCTCTTTACCTGCCCACCAACCTTAAGGTTGGACGGACAGGTCCATTAATCATTTAAATTACTTTTTTAATGGCCTTAATAGGCTCTTGACAGTTCGGCGGGCGTGCCTGCCGAACTGAAAATCTAAATGACGCAGGGTGACATCGGCGAGCGGGCCCCGCCCCCCCCCCAACCGGAAGATGCAGCCCCTGGTTTTTTTTAAAAAGGTCATAAGTTCACCTTGAAACTGTCAGCAAGTAGGCCTCTTCCAAGAAATCACCTAACCTTTATGTTACTCGAAGAAGATCGAGTTGATCGTTTAAACTGCAAGCATTTTAATTGATGGAGAAAAAAACTGAAGGAAGGTTGATAATTTGCTGGGAATCACATGGGAGAGGGAAAAAAACTTAAGTTGTGAACCTGCTTGTTTTGGAAGGCAGTCTTTTTGGAGAACAAGCTGAGGAAAGAAGGCTCCCTTTCTCTACCCTGCCTAAAATTGTGTGAGGCTATTAACCTGTAGCCAGAGAACCCTCAGTGTAACCAGACTTCTTTTGGACCTGCAAAGCTGAGAGGTGGTGAGAATTTCCAGGCATCCACTGGGCCCACATGGGTCTTCACGCGAGCAAACTCCCAAATCGGCAGCATTAAAGCTCATAGGTCCTCATAGAGCCGCTCCCAGCAGCCACCGCTCTCTTCTCTCGGCTGGAATCCAAGATGGGTCGTGTCAGGACTAAGACGGTCAAGAAAGCTGCCCGAGTGATCATTAAGAAATACTACACCCGCCTTGGCAATGACTTCCACACCAACAAAAGGGTCTGTGAGGAGATTGCCATCATCCCCAGCAAGAAACTTCGCAACAGTGGACTTTATCCTTTATTTTTATAATGCCCATTCTCCAAAACCCATCTCTGCAGAGGGACTCTATCTGTTTGTGTGTGTGTGTCTGTGTTTGTGCTGGGGGAATTCTTTAGGAAGAGATAGATAGTTATACTTCCCATTACAATTGTGTGTTAACCAGTAGTTGCAACTTGTAAAAAATTTAGTTTTAAAATAATTTAATCATTCTGAGTTTTTGAAAGAAGCCTGGTCAGAGTCTCTTTTCTTCTGGGTACTAGACGTATATAGGTACACAATTGACCATCTTGGTGAGAAAGTTAAACATTTAAATTAATGGTACAGCCTGTGGAGTAGTGGGGCCTGATAATTCGCGCACTCCTCCCATCTCGGTCGTAACATAATTCTTTGCCAAATCAAAACTACAAGGAGTTTGCTCTAGGTCATCATCACCTTTTATCTCCAATGTGCGTAATTATTTTGAGCTTTTCTCTTTCCAATCCTAATTTCTCCCTTTCTAATCTTCCTGTTTTAAATTGACGTTTTTATTCATTTCGCTTGCAAATTTTAACTTTTTTTTTCTTATGAAAGTCTGGCTAGCCCTACTTGAGTCCTAGAAGAAACATCCATTCCTTCCTCAAGCTTCAGGTGACAAGCCAATTCTTCAGCAAATCCATTCCTTCCTCAAGCTTCAGGTGACAAGCCAATTCTTCAGCAATCTCTGCATTCTTAGCTCCTGATTTTAAGCTGGCCTCCATTTTAGAGACAAATCCTCCCTCCCCACAAAGGCTAAGTATCAAAGCTACTCATGCTGATTCCCCAATGAATACAGCAAAAGTAAATTTGAAATCCTGTTTGTTTAAATTCTGGAAAGTTCTGGTAAATTTGTTTCACAATCTAATTCGGATCGATCCCGAATGACTCCCCAAATTTGTTATGATCCCCATGGTCAGCAACAAACCAAAAGAACACAATTTATTGAATGGACAAGATTCCATTTCTTTTAACTTTTACTTTAGTGATCAAACCAAAATCAACATAAACCAAACATGAATTAAGAGGCAAATAATAGTCAATATAGATTATAAATTACACATTAAATAGTAGATACAACGAAGGTAGATCTCATGGATTTACTGGGCAATCCAGCCAGCGTAAATGGCACCAATTTCAGCCACAATCTCCTTCAAAACTCTGAACTTCCTCCGGTAAAATTCCAGTTCCTTTTCTTCAAAGGTTTAGCCACCAATTCTCATCCGACAGCAGCTCCTAACCAACCCAAGTTCTACGGGCACAGTTCATCAAAAATGGTGCACTTCTGCAGAATCTCAGCTCTGTTAATGACAGTCTTGATGGCATAGATCCACCAGAATCACCGTTGTCCGAACCCTCAGTAATAGCCCAGTGCACTACATGGCCAGTTCTGGTCAGTCAATTCGTTTAAAATAACTAAAGAAGCAGCTAGAATCTTATTTTCCTTTATCTCCACTCCCAGATTCAACCATCATGTTCCTTCAGCTTGACTGCTTTGCACCACTGGACAGTCTAAGCTTGTATGTCTCTGTGTCTTTTATCTGGTTTCGACCAGCTTTAGTTTCAGTTTTTGTTTTATTTTACCTAAAAACCTGAAGGTTCAGATTCCCTTTCAGTTAGGGTCTGACCCAAAAAAAAACACGCTTTGAAACCAGGGTGGGTGCACCTACAGAACCTTCGGCATGTCATCTTTTCAGACAGCAGCTCGTGCACACTCTCCCACTTGTCCCACAAACCAAGGATTCCATAACAATGGCATTAAGCTGCCGGCTATCAATGACACCAACGTCATGAATCGCCCCCAGTGCTCTACCTCACTGTAGTGTTTGGCTCTTCTTATGTTTTCTGCATGCTTTGCTCAATTATCAACCCCACCCACTCACATTCTTGCCTGATACAGGCTTATTCTTTAGCATGGGATTTTTGGTTCTAATTCTTATCTTGCCTTAAATTCTATGCCCTGGATTTACAGGTATGAAGGTCCCACCCACAATGACAATTAATCCTTAAAACCGAAAGACATGCTACAGAATGTATTAATTGCGTTACATTAAAACATTTCCTTCGGCAGGGCTGAGCCAGGGGATCCTGGTGGTGAACAGGAAGCAACAGACCTTGGGGGTGATCAAAGTCCAAGCTTTATAACAGTCCTGTGAAGCATCTTGGGACATTTAGTATATTAAAGGCACCTCATTTCTCCATTTGGCATCACAGCCAAATGACAGTAAAGGAACAGGGATATAGTCCCAAATCAGGATGGTGTGTGGCTTCAAGGCGAGTTTGCAGGTAATGGCATTCCCATGCATCTGGTCTCCTTGTCCTTCTAGGTGGTAGAGGTTGTGGGTTTGAAAGGTACTGTTGAAGGAGCTTTGGCAAGTTCCGGCAGTGCATCTTGTAAATGCTACATAGTGCTACAATGGTGGAGGGAGTGAATGTTTAATGTGGTGGACAGGGTGTTGACCAAGCAGGCTACTTTATTCTGGATAGTATCCAGCTTTTTTTTATTCATTCATGGATGTGGGAAACGCTTGCTATGCAATCATTTATTGCCCACCCCTAATTGCCTTTGAGAAGGTGATGGTGAACTGCCTTCTTGAACCATTGCAGTCATGTGGTGTAGGTACACCCACAGTGCTGTTAGGGAGAGAGTTCCAGGATTCCAGTGACAATGAAGGAACAGCGATATATTTCCAGGTCGGGATGGTGAGTGGCTTTAGGGGAGCTTCAAGGTGGCGGTGTTCCCATCTATCTGCTGCCCTAGTATTTCTAGATGGTAGTGGTTGTGGGTTTGGAAGGTGCTAAGGAGGCTTGGTGAGTTCCTGCAGTGCATCTTGTAGATGGTACACACTGCTACCACTGTGCATCAGTGGTGGAGGGAATGAATGTTTGTGGATGGGGTGCCAATCAAGGAAGCTGCTTTGTCCTGGGATGGTGTTGACCTTCTTGAGTGTTGTTGGAGCTGCACTCATCCAGGCAAGTGGAGAGTATTCCATCACACTCCTGACTTGTGCCTTGTAGATGGTGGACAAGCTTTAGGGAGTCAGGAGGTGAGTGACTTGCCGCAGGATTCCCAGCCTCTGGCCTGCTCTTGTAGCCATAGTATTTTTATGGCTAGTCTAGTTCAGTTTCTAGTCAATGGTAACCCCCAAGGATGTTGATGAGCTGCACTCATCCATTTAAGTGGAAAGCACTGCATCACACATGCCTTGCGCCTTGTAGATGATGGAAAGACATTGGGGAGACAGGAGGTGAGATACCACAGAATTCTCAACCTCTGGCATGCTCTGGATAGTCACAGTAATTATGTGGCAGGTCCAATTAAGTTTTTGCTCAATGGTGATCCCTAGGATGTTGATGGTGGGGGATTTAACAATGGTAACACTGTTGAATGTCAAAGGGAGATGGTCATTACCTTGCACTTATATAGCGTGAATATTACTTGCCACTCATCAATCCAAGCCTGAATGTTGTTCAGGTCTTGCTGCATGCAGGCATGAACTACTTCACCATCTGTGGAGTTGCAAATGAATTGTTCAATCATCAGTGAACATCCCCACTACTGACCTTATGATGGAGGGATGAAGTAGCTGGTTGGGCTTAAGACACTACCCTGAGGAACTCCTGCACTGATGTCCTGCGGCTGAAATGATTGGCCTCCACAACGACAACCATTATCCTTTGTGCTAGGTATGACTTCAGCCAATGCAGATCTTTCTCCCTGATTCCCACCGACTTCAATTTTACAAGGCCCTTATGGTCCTTCAACCACCACACAGATTGTGGACTTGTGGCTAAATACTGCCATGAGGATTGTGTCAGCCACACTTAATTCCACTCCTACTGAGTGGCTCTTATCACTGTTCTACATTTCCCCACCTGCTATTTGTTGAAACTCCATCATCCTTTGTAAAATGGAAAAAACAATCATGAGCAACACTGGCCTTCCCATTCATGAAAACGGGAAAAACCCAAGAAAGCATTAAAAATTGTGCCTGTCATACTTGGAAACTGGAGCTACCATCAACTGAGACGGACAGAATCATGGGATGCATGCAGCATTAAAGAACTGACATCTTATCACTGACCCATCAGCAGAGGTCCCTAATTTCAACTTCCCTTGAAGACAGTGGACAGGGCTCAACTAAATCCACACAGAGCATGGACAATGCGACCACGAGTTCCAGAAGTTGAACATGAGGGACAACTCAAAGTGCGATTGTGGCTGAGTCCCAGACCATGGAACCTGCTCCCCAAGTTCTGTTGCAGGAGGCGCAGACACAATGGGCCAAGTGGCCTCCTTCTGTGCCGTAACATTATACGATTCTAGGAGGCACCTAATTTCTCCACTCAGCCTCTCAGGAGGCCATTGAATGGATAGCCGAACTAGACATCCCATTTTAAACTTTTCCTGTCAAACAAAAGTAGTAGAGAAGAACATGCCTCAGATATAGTCAGCTACTTGGCATGACCATATGACATGAAATAGTGAACATGGCTCAGTGGAATGAGAAAACTTTTAACCAAGGCGCTGACTCATGTTCCACAGAGAAACCGACAAATCACTGAAACAATAGTGCTGAACACACTGGTAATTATCAAGAGTCATTGAAATTAACATACGGAAGGACACAAACTCAACCCTGAATTTTGGAACTCCAAGTTCTGAGTTATTGATGAAATTGGGACAATTGGGAAATATATAGCAAGAATACACACAAGATGGATAATGGTAAAAGAGTTGGCGAATCTTTTGACTCCAGGATTTATTGATAATATGGTACACTGCGTGATGTAAATGATTTCCTTTGTCTGCATAATAATGGATATTAACCAAGTTAAACAAACTAAAAGAGGAAAGGTTAACAGAAAGGTATGTGATGCTAGCAAGATGCGCGCCTGAAATAAGTCCGTGAGTGGTACCAGGAACTTCTCGAGATTAAGGCTGGGAAGTAATAAAAGGAACCATTTTCTTTGGATGTTTCTGTAATTCAAACCTCAATACACAAAGACACCGAGATGAAACATGTAATGCTGAAACTACAAAGGGGATTGTTACATAGGATATATGGCACAGAAATAGGCCATTTGTCCCAACTAGTCCATGCCAGCATTTATGCTGCACTCGAGCCTCCTCCGTCTTTCCTCATCTAAATTTATCATTGTAACTATCTGTTCCCTTCTTCCTCACATGCTCCTCTACCTTCCCCTTAAGTGCATCTATACTAATCGCTTCAACCAGTCCCTGTAGTAGCGAGCTCCACATTCCCACCACTCTTTGGTAAAGAAGTTTCTTCTGAGTTCCCCATTGGGTTTCTTGGTGACTATCTTATATTGATGGCCTCTAGTTAATTCCTTCCCCACAAGAAGTGTTGGCCTTCACTGGGATATTGCAGCAGGCCAAGGACGAACAGATGGGCATGAGAGCAAGATGATGAGTTGAAATCACAAGCGACAGGAATGTTGGGGTCATACTTGCAGACTGAGTGAAGGTGTTCTGCAAAGCAGTCACCTAGTTTGCGTTTAGTCTCCCCAATGTAGAGGAGGCCTCATTAGGAATACAGTAGATCAAATTGAAGAAGGTGCAAGTGCAGTGCTGCTTCTCCTGAAAGGAATGTTTGGGGGCTTGGACAGTGAGGAGGGAGAAGGTAAAAGGGCAGGTGTTGCACCTTCTGCAATTGCATGAGAAGGTGCTGTGGGAAGGGGATGAGGAATTGGGGGTGATGGAGGAGTGGACCAGGCCGTCACGGAAGGAACGGTCCCTACGGAATGATGACCGGAGGGATGGTAGATGTGTTTGGTGGTGCCATCACGCTGGAGTTGGCGGAGGGTGATCCTTTGAATGTGGAGGCTGGTGAGGTGAAAAGCGAGGACAAGGTGGACCCTATCATGGTTCTGGGAAGGAGGGGGACGGGGTGAGGGCTGAGGTGCAGGAGATGGATCGGACATGGTGAGGACCCTGTCAACTACAGTGTGGTGGGGGACGACGACCCTTGGTTCAGGAAAAAGGAAGACATGTCAGAAGCGCCATTTTGGAAGGTAGCATTATTGGAACAGGTGTGACGGAGGCAGAGGAACTGGGAGAATGGAATGGGGATACAGAGGGACTGGACCATAGTGAAGAAGAGGCGGTTAACGCCAGGAAACTGGAAATTGTTGATATGACATAGGGCATCAGAGGAGTCTCGAATGTAGGTGGGAAAAGACTGGCCAAGGAGAGAGAATGTAGTCACAATGAGTTCCACGATGCAGAAAGTGAGAAGCTGTAGTCAAGGTAACTGTGGGAGTCGGTGAGCTTGTAGTGAATATTGATAGACAGTTTATTACCAGAAATGGAGTCAGAGAGATCAAGGAAGGGAAGTGTCGAAGATGGACCATGTGAATGAGAGAGAGGGGTGGAAATTGGATGCAAAATCGATAAATTTTTCCAGGTCCAGAAGAGGGCATGAAGCGACACCTATACAGTCATCAATGTACCGGAAAAAAAGAGTTGCGGGAGGGGGCCGGCCTGAGTAAGACTGGAACAAGGTATGTTCCACATAGCCCACAAAAAGACAGGCATAACTGGGGCCCATGCGGTATCCATAGCCACAATTTTTATTTGGAGGAAGTGAGATAAATTAAAGGAAAAATTGTTCAGTGAGAGAGCAAATTCAGCCAGGCAGAAGAGAGTGGTAGTGGATGGGGATTGTTTGGGCCTCTGTTCAAGGAAAAAGCAGAGAGCCCTCAGACTGTCCTGCTCGGGGTGGAGGTGTAGACGGACTGGATGTCCATGGTGAAGAAGTTAGGGCCAGGAAACTATTGAAATGATGTAGGGCATCGGAGGAATCACGAATGTAGGTGAGAAGAGACTGGTCAAGGGGAGAGAATGGAGTCAAGATGAATCCCATGGGGCAGGAAAATGCTGACACAATGGGTCTACCAGGACAGTCCTCTTTTTGGATTTTGGGAAGGAGGTAGAAGTGGTCTGTGCAGGGTTGGGAGACTATGAGGTTGGAAGCTGTGGAGGGAAGATCTCCAGAGGAGATGAAGCCAGCGACAGTCCTGGAAACAATGTTCAGTGGTGAGGTCATGGTCCAGAGGAAAGTCAGAAAAAGTGTCTGAGGATTGGCGCTCAGCCTCTGCAAGGTGGAGGTCAGTAAAACAGCCAACTGCACCACCCTTGTCGGCAGGTTTAATAACAACTTCAGGGTTGGGCCTGACAGAACTGAGTGCAGTAAGATCAGAAGGAGACAGGCTGGAGTGGGTGAGAGGAGCAGAGAAATTAAGATGGCCGATGTCATGACGACAGTTCTCAATGAAAAGATCAAGAGCAGGTAAGAGGCCAAAGGGAGGGGTCCAGGTAGAGGGAGAATACTGGAGGTGGTTGAAAGGATCGTTGAATGGAGGGAGGACTCCCGCCCAAAGAAGTGAACCTGGAGCCGAAAGCAATGGAGGAAAAGTTTAACATCATGCTGAGCCTGAAATTCATTGGGGTGAGGGCATAAGGGTATAAAACGGAGTCCTTTGCTGAGGACCTGTATGGGCCCCAGTTACGCCTGTTTTTTTTTGTGGGATATGTGGAACATTCCTTGTTCCAGTTTTACTCAGGCCCCCTTTTACCGGGACTACAATGACTGTATTGATGCCGCTTCGTTCTGGAATAATTTATTAATTTTGCTTCCATTTCCACCCCTTTCTCACTTTCGCATGGTCCATCTCTGACACTTCCCTTCCTTGACCTCTCTGACAAAGAAATGGCGGAGGAACTGAATAGGTACTTTGCGTCAGTCTTCACAGTGGAAGACACGAGTGACATTCCCAAAGTTCAAGAGAGTCAGGGGGCAGAGGTGAGTATGGTGGCCATTACCAAGGAGAAGATGCTAGGAAAACTGAAAGGTCTGAAGGTGGATAAATCACCTGGACCAGACGGATTACACCCCAGAGTTCTGAAGGAGGTAGCTGAAGAGATAGTGGAGGCATTAGTGGTGATCTTTCAGGAATCACTGGAGTCAGGGAGGGTCCCAGAGGACTGGAAAATCACTAATGTAACCCCCGCTGTTTAAGAAGGGAATGAGGCAAAAGACAGGAAATTACAGGCCGATTAGCCTGACCTCGGTCATTGGTAAGATTTTAGAGTCCATTATTAAGGATGAGATTTCAGAATACTTGGAAGTGCATGGTAAAATCGGGCAAAGTCAGCACGGTCTCATCAAGGGGAGGTCATGCCTGACAAGTCTGTTAGAATTCTTTGAGGAGGTAATGAGTAGGTTAGACAAAGGAGAGCCAATGGATGTTATCTACTTGGACTTCCAGAAGGCCTTTGACAAGGTGCCGCACAGGAGGCTGCTCAGTAAGATAAGAGCCCATGGTGTTAGAGGCAAGGTACTAGCATGGATAGAAGATTGGCTGTCTGGGCGGAGGCAGAGAGTGGGGATAAGGGGTCCTTCTCAGGATGGCGGCCGGTGACTAGTGGAGTTCCGCAGGGGTCAGTGTTGGGACCACAACTTTTCACTTTATACATTAATGATCTAGATGAAGGAACTGAGGGCATCCTGGCTAAGTTTGCAGATGATACAAAGATAGGTGGAGGGACAGGTAGTATTGAGGAGGCGGGGAGGCTGCAGAAGGATTTGGACAGGTTAGTAGAATGGGCAAAGAAGTGGCAGATGGAATACAACGTGGGGAAGTGTGAGGTCATGCACTTTGGTAGGAAGAATAGAGGCATAGACTATTTTCTAAATGGGGAGAGAATTCAGAAATCTGGAGTGCAAAGGAACTTGGGAGTTCTAGTCCTGGATTCTCTTAAGGTTAACTTGCAGGTTGACGCAGTAGTTAGGAAGGCAAATGCAATGTTGGCATTTATTTCAAGAGGACTAGAATATAAAAGCAGGGATGTGCTGCTGAGGCTTTATAAGGCTCTGGTCAGACCACATTTAGAATGTGAGCAATTTTGGGCCCCGTATCTCAGGAAGGATGTGCTGGCCCTGGAGAGGGTCCAGAGGAGGTTCACGAGAATGATCCCAGGAATGAAAGGCTTAACATATGAGGAACGTTTGAGGCCTCTGGGTCTATACTCTATGGAGTTTAGAAGGGTGAGAGGGGATCTGATTGAAACTTACAAAATACTGAAAGGCCTCGATAGAATGGACATGGGGAAGATGTTTCCATTAGTAGGAGAGACTAGGACCCGAGGGCACAGTCTCAGAGTAAAGGGAAGACCTTTTAGAACAGAGATGAGGAGAAACTTCTTTAGCCAGAGAGTGGTGAATCTATGGAATTCATTGCCACAGAAGGCTGTGGAGGCCAGGTCATTGAGTGTATTTAAGACCGAGATAGATAGGTTCTTGATTGGTAAGGGGATCAAAGGTTACAGGGAGAAGGTGGGAGAATGGGGTTGAGAAACTTATCAGCCATGATTGAATGGCGGAGCAGACTCAATGGGCCAAATGGCCTAATTTCTGCTCCTATGTCTTATGGTCCCTATTTCTGGTGATAGACTGTCTACCACTATTCATTACAATCCTACCGACTCCCACAGTCACCTCATCACACCCTGCTTTATGTAAGGGCTCCATCCCATTCTCCCAGTTCCTCCTTCGTCGCATCTATTTCGATGATGCTACCATCCAAAATGGCGCTTCTGGCGTCTTTCTTTTTCCTGAACCAAGGGTTCCCCCCCTACTGTGGTTGACAGGGCCCTCCACCGTATTCGACCCAACTTCCGCGCCTTTGCCTTCACCCTTTCCCCTCCCTCCCAGAACCATAGTAGGCTCCCCCTTGTCCTCACTTTTCACCCCACCAGCCTCCGCATTCAAAGGATCATACTCTGCCATTTCCGCCAACTCCAGCGTGATGCCACCACCAAACACACCTTCCCCTTACCCCGCTGTCAGCATTCCGCAGGGACCGTTCCCTCCATAACAGTCGGGTCCACTCTTCCATCACCCCCAGCTCCTTATCCCTTTTCCATGGCACCTTCCCATGCAATCACAAAAGGTGCAACACCAGCCGCTTTCCCTCCTCAAAGCCCAAAGCCCCAAACGTTCCTTTCAAGTGAAGCAGTGCTTCATTGCATGTCCTTCAATTTGCTCTACTGTATTCGCTGCTCCCAATGCGGTCTCCTCTACACTGGGGAGACTAAACACAGACTGGGTGACCGCTTTGTGGGACACCTTCACTCAGTCTGCAAGCATGACCCAGACCTTCCTGTCGCTTGCCATTTCAACACACCATTTTGTTCTCATGCCCACATGTCTGTGTCCATGGCCTGCTGTAACGTTCCAGTGAAGCCCAACGCAAACTGGAGGAATAGCACCTCATCTTCCAATTAGGTACTTTACAGCCTTCCAGGCTTAACATTGAGTTCAACAACTTCAGACCATGAACTCTCTCCTCCATCTTGACCCCTTTTTTAATCCAATATTTTTCCCCCAACACCCCACCCACAGGACCATCTGTCACTTGTTCTTATACTTTGCCTTCACAAAGTGCTGACCCTTGTTTTGCTATTAACACATTCTGCTCTTACCTTTATGCCACTATCAGCAACTTCTTCAGTCTTTAACACTACCATTAACACTCTCTTTGACTTGTGTGCATGACAGCTTTGTCAAATCTCTCCTGAGCTCCCACCTATCCCTGACACTTCCACCCCCTCTTAAACAATATAAAATCCATCACATTTCTACCTCTCTTTAACTCTGAAGATGAGTCATACAGACTCAAAACATTAACTCTATTTCTCTCTCCACAGATGCTGCTAGACCTGCTGAGTTTTACCAGCATTTTCTGTTTTTATTTCAGATTTCCAGCATCCGCAGTATTTTGCTTTTATTCGAGTAATAAGTGACCTCTCTAATTCTTCCTACCAAAATGTACTACCTCGCATTTGTGTTTGTTGAACTTTCTTTGCCAATTACTATCTTTTTGTAATTTGTGCAGTCCCTTCAGTATTGACTATCACCTCCCCCCTGTCCCCCACCAAAGTGGTGCCAGCTGTGAATTTAGAAATTGCGTTTTTTATTCCAAATTCCATGTCATTAATGTAAATTGTGAACAACAGTGGTCCCAATGCTGTTCCTTGTGGAACTCCACTTCCCATCTTCTGCCACTTGGAATAGTTATCATTTACTCCCACTTGCTGCTTTCTGCCTTGAAGTCAGCTAGCGATCCATTCTGCCACTTGTCTCCTGAATCCACATTCTTGGACCTTATTCATTGTAGGGCGTGTATTATTACAGAGTACCATATCAAAGCTCTTTTGAAAATCCAAATAAATTACATCAACTGCATTACCATTGTCTACTCTGTTACCCCCTCAAAACATTCAATGGGCGGAATTTTCCGAGCTCGCTGGCAGCGGGTGTGATAGGTGGCATGTGTGGAAAATATGGCGGGACCCACTTCAAGACAGCGTGAAGGCAGGTCACGATCTTCCACTCAGCCCACCAATGGTGGGCCATGTTTCCCGCCAAGAGTCGGCAGGGAGCTAATTGTAATATATTAGCATATAACTAAAAGGCCATCCCGCCAGGCTCTTGGAACCCTGCTGTATCGTCCATCCACGTCGGCGGGAAAGCAGGTCCACGTGTTTCACAACAACACACAGGTGACGTGCACTTGATGGCCTTCATTTTGGGGGAACTGCAGTGAGTGAGCAGCAGCATTCACCACAGCTCACCCATTCTTTACAGGCCTCGGGGGTGCCGGGGAGGAGGGGCAAGGGAAACTGATGCCTGGCCCTGCAGGCGACTGCTGAGGGGTGGGGGAGAGTGTCTGGATGCAAGTGCTGGCCAGCCTTGGATACAACTGATGAGGGAGGAGGGTCAAGTGCTGCCCTAGCGTTGCATCCCACGCACAGGCAATCGAGGTGGGGGGCAGGGTAAGCAAGGGAAGTGGCCGTGCATTAGGGACACCTGTATAAACTGACCATGCCTCAGCAACTAAGACAGATCAGGCGCAGGCACAGCGATATGATTGGGGTCAGGTTCCTAGCCTGCCCACCCATGCAAGCATCGCGGAGGCACCAAAGGGCCACCAAGCACTCCATACCTTACCAAGCCCTATCAGCAACCCCCCCCTCCCTCAACCAGCCCCGCCACTTTATTGGACCGCAAAGCAGTTGGACTGCACACGTTGTACAATCTCCTCACCAGCGCTGGCCATGCAGCTGTCACTGCTGGAGGTGCTCACTGCTCCTTGCAATCTCAGCATCCTGGTTTGGACCAGTGTCCCCCTAGTCGCAGTTTGACATGGCAGCCATGCAGCGCACTTATCCCTGGCCATCCGAGAGATGACCAGGACTCTCCAGGAAGCATTAAGGGGCGGTCACATAGGGCCAGGAAAGGTGCTAAGTACAGCAATGATAACCACGTCTCTCTCTCTTTCATGCTGCAGGAGGACCACATCAGGATCATGGATCCTGGTGACCTAGCTATATGCTTGATGGCCTACAGAGAGTGGAGAAGATGGAGGAGACCGCGACTGAGGCACCTGGCCACGCAAAGGCAGGGGCAGCAACCTCATGAAGAAGAGGCAGCAGGGGCTCCCACACACGCTGCCCAGGAATGACAGCGAGCAGTGGCTGGTCGGCACCTAGCGACACGCAGGGTCAATAGATGCCGTCTGCCATTCCTGCAGATGACTGAGAACCAGTGTCGCTGACGACTGCACATGTCTAGGGACCTGATGGCTCACATCTGCCACTTACTTCAGGACTTGGCACCAAGGGGGTATGGAGGGCATCCACTGTCAGTGGCTGTGAAAGTGACCGTGGCACTCAATTTCTATGCCAGTGGCTCCTTTCAGGGCTCCACAGGTGACCTCTGTGGGATTTCACAATCTGCCGCCCACAAATGCATCAATGAGGTCACAGATGCCATCTTCTCCATGGCACACAACTTTGTGCATTTCGCCCGGGACCGGGAAAGCGAGGATGCAAGGGGTATTGAATTTGCCCTGATCTCGGGATTCCCACAGGTGCAGGGTGCGATTGACTGCACTCATGTGGTGCTCAGGTCTCCATCACTACACTCAGTGACTTCATCAACCGCAAGGGCTTCCACTCACTGAACATGCAGCTGGTTCACAACCACCAGAAATACATCCTGCAAGTATGCGCACAGTTTCCAGGGAGTGTGCACAATGCCTACATCCTCATTCGCTCGCAGATGCCTGCAGTCTTCCAGGGTCCACAGAGGCTGTAGGGTTGGCTCCTTGGGGACAAGGCCGTGGCTGATGACACCAGTGTGGCGGCCTCAGATTGTAGCAGAGCAACGCTATAATGAGGCTCATGCAGCAGCTCACAACTTGGTGGAGCAGACCATCGGGATGCAGAAGGTTCCAGTGCCTGGACCGGTCTGGTGGAGCCCTGCAATTCAGTCCACAGAGGGTGTCACGCATCGTCGTCATCTGCTGCGTCCCTTACAACCTGGTGCTGCAACGGGGAGAGGTGCTGGCTGAGGAGGAGATGGAGGAGGTGCACATGTCCTCCGATGAGGAGGATACTGACGGGTATGAGGGTGAGGGTGGCCTCGGTGGTGACGACGATGGGGATGAGGCTCTCGCACTGGCTAGACGAGGCAGGCATGCTTGGGAGGCCCTCATAGCTGCCATATTTGTGGAGGGTGATGACGACATGCAGTGAGGTGTCCTCATAGATACTCACATCGCAGTTATGAACGTTTGATTCCAGTCTGGCTTATCGCAGCGCCAATACCCTCTGAGAATGCTCCTGTCATGGGGATGCAGTAGAGGCCTTAATAGTCACTCAATCGCAGGAGGATGATGACAACATGCAGTGAGGACACTCCATAGACCTTCACAAAGCCTCTGAGAATGTCTGACTCCTGTTTGGCCGAGGGCACCTTGCTTGCGCTCCATGTTCAGGGTCATCTCAGAGACGCAGCCATGAAACTTTAGGCGCATTTGATGCTGTGTCCGCCTTCAGCACCTAAGCCCTTCAGGAGCTGGTGAACAGCATCGCTGGTCACAGATGCTGGTGTAATGGGGGCCAGCCCCACTTTAAAGGTGCTGAGAGCACACAGAGAGTATGAGAGAACTCTGTGGCACCTGCCCACTGCATACTGGCAGCAATAACCAGCACTGCCGAGGTGCAGGCATTAGTAATGGGGCTGGACCATCACTGCGGTCTGAAGGCCGCACAGAGCACAGGGAAGAGGCTCTGGACTGAGACACCTGCCTTTTATCTTGTGCAGAAAGATTTCACATCTTTGAGACAAGAACACTGCTCATCAGAACAGGGAGCCACAGGCAGGATGACATTCTTAGGAGTTTATTGACAATAGTGAACAGTATGTACAAGAGATCAACACCCGTGGCCAGGCTGTGCAACTACTTTTACCTAGTTTTCCTAACTTTGCCGCTATGTCTTGGTACTCCCTGGACATCTACAGCAGAGGTGGAGGCAGCCTTCTGACTGTGACACCCTGCCTGTGATGACTCTGGTAGGCATCCTCTGGAGGGCTGAGACTTGGAGGCCCCGGCCTGCTTTCGGGGTCCTGCTGCGTGGCAGTGCCACCCTCCTCAGCCGAATTTGCAGAGGTCACGAGGGGATTTGATTGGGCCGGTCACTCCCAGAGTCACCTGGGTGGATGGCCCCGGAGTGTGCCCCTGCTGATCCTCCTCCCTATGGGTGCCTGAGGGCCCCTGGCTGACTCCGTGAGCGGAAAGGGTAGCTGGAGTGAGATTGAGCTGCCCAGCACCCCTCTCGTGTACACACTGTTGGAGGCCAACTATGGCATCAGCGATGGAGTTAAGCCCGCGCAGCAGTGACGCCCTGGACCAAGGTCTCCATGGTGGACGCCATCCTGCCAATGTTGACCTCGGTGCGTTGCAATGCCGGCGCTATCACCTCAATCTGAAGGTTGACAGACTCCTCCATCATGCCTTGCAATCTGAGGTGTGCAGCGGACATCCCTTCCTGTTGTTCCCTAGCTTGTCTTTGCAGTTCCAGCAACTGTGACATGACCGAATCCACAGGCTCGTCATCTGACTCAGACTCAGCAACATTCTGGCCTCTAGCAGTCCGCCGAGTGCCGGAAACCTGCAAAGTCCCTGTCTCTGCCTGCTGTGGATCAGAAAGTGTGATGTGCTCATCAGATTGTTGTCCTCAGGCTACTCTAAAGCTAGCCTCCACTGAGGTGTGTCTTTGCGCTGATGGAGAGTGTGGGTGAGTGCTGTGCCGGGACTTCAGGGAGGGTGCCTTCAGATTCCTCTTCAGAGGTTTCTTCGGAGCTTGACTGGAGGCCCCAGGTCACGGACTCTGTCGGCTGTTTGGCAGATGTGCCTGCAAAAGCGAAGGGAGATAATTAGTGCATGGCAGTGGCCTGTCAAAGAGGACACATCACTCATGGCGTGGTTGTCTGATGGATGTTGCATTGCTGGATCCTCACTTGGTAGAGCAGCGCCGATCTCACCGTCAGCACAGGTCCTGTCCCAGTCATCGCCGGCCAGCTGGTTGGCTCTATTTTCGAATTCTGTCAGAACTTTGATTTCTGGCATCCATCCATCTGTCTGTTACCTTTCCCTCCTGTTGTGAGCCAGTTTGTTCTGCATGGATAGAGATGGGGAGAGGGTATCAGGGCGCCTGCCCGGCCAGATGATAAGTATGCCTAGCCTGTGTGGGTGGTGAATGTTCCCATGGACAGGATGAGGACAATGACAGTGTGTGAGAAAGAGTGAGTGGCAATGAGTGAGGGCCCTGTGAATATGTGATGGGTTTGTGAGTGTATGAGTTGGGAGTGATGAAAAGAATGACTTACCCTGGCGGAACAGAGATGATCATTCATCCTTTTGTGGCACTGGGTGGCTGCCCTCCTCTGCAGGCGTTCGCGCTGACCATCGCTGCCACCACCTCCCAAACCGGGTTGGTGACATTGCTACCCATCCTGCAGCCAGAGCGGGAATAGAGCACACCCCGGCAGGCCTCCACAGCATCCAGCAGTCACTCGAGGGACCTGTCGTTGAAGCAGGGGGCTGCTGTCTTTTTGCCTTTGCTGGCCATGTCTCCCAGGCAGTGGTGATGAGCTGGTGGCAATGAGCGCTTTGCTGGTGGCTGCCTTTGAAAGCTGGCGGCCGGCGTAATGATGGCAAGCAGGCGAATGAGAGCCCGCCCGCCATGGAAACGGTATGTTTCACGGGAGTGAATGTATAATGAGGGCTCGGGAAGATATGGTGTGAAAACGCGCTATTTTCACCACTGGGTAGGACTCCATTTTACCTGCCCGCTACCGCACTTAGTGCAATTCTGGGAAAATTCCACCCAATAAGGTTGGTTAAGCAAAATTTTGCATGCTGACTATTCATTATTATATTTTTGTTGCTAGCTGATCTTTTATTCTCGCATTTAGTAAAGTTTCCATTATTTTTCCCTACCACTGTTGTTAAGGTGACTGGTCTATAGTTTCTTGGCCATGTTCTGCCCCTTTTCTTAAATAAAGGAATTATGTTAGATATGCTCCAGTATTCTAGCACTACATTTTTTTCTAACAGATTATTATACACATAGTAATGATTCTGCTATCTTTCCTGGATTTTTAAAAAATACATGGATTCAATCCATCCGGACCAGGTGCTTTATATTCTTTGAATTTGATTAGTTTATTCAGTGCATCCTCTTTTTTAAATTTTAAATACACTTGTTGCTCATCTCATCATTCAGTCATGACTACCTGTTCTATCTATCTGCTAAATATTAAAGTGAAATAATTATTTATTATTTCTACCATCTCTCTATTGTTACTTTTGCTATTATCCTTTTTCCCTTTACAGGCTTTATTTTGTAATTGGATTTGTCTGTAAAATATTTTTTGTTTCTTGATATTTTAATCTCTTTGCATTCCTAATTATTTGTTGACCTCTACTTAACTCTTTGTATTCTCATTTATCATATGCTCCTCTGCTGTCTACATACTTATGCCTTTTTCCTAACCCTCAATTGTTCTCTTATGTCTTTATTCACCCTTGGAAACTCAAGTTTCGTTCTTTCTTTTTATGGAATGTATTTTTCCTGCACCACAAGTCCCCTTGTAGTGTCTCCTTGAGGTGATACATGGCAACTAGGCACCCCATGGTCCTAGGCTGAACTACAGGGGATCTCAGAGGAACCTTAGCCTCCAGAAATATGCTAGAAAGGCCCACCGGCATGCGGACATGCCCTGGTGCCCATCAACCAGGTCCCAGCTATGGGTCAAATAGCATTCACTGCCTTGTGGGTCCGGTTCGGGAAAGTCAAAGATACTGGTGTGTCAAAGGCACTGGAGTGGAGTTCTATAGGCAGCTGATCTCTGTAAGCAAGCACCTTCTAGTGACTCCTGCAACTGATGGGCTCCACATGTGGGAACCCACACTCAATTCAGTTTATAAGGTTGAGGGGGAGGTACAGATGCTGGACAAGACTGTATCTCCAAATCCTGCTCAGGCTATGCAGCCAGAAAGCAAATGGAAAGGAACCTTTATCCTTACTCTTGCCAGTGAGGACACCAACACGGGAGGTAACCGTTTGTGGGTTTTAAGCCCAATTCAAATGGCGTAAGGCAAGGGTGCCCAGTGTTGTCTCCGATGGTAAGACGGATCATTGCATTCTGATCAGTCAACACCCGCCTCAAGCTGGGCAGCCCCCAGCCAATCTCAGGGTTGCTGTACCTTTAATAAAATAAAGTTCCATAACTTTCCCAAGAAATTTTCAGTGGGTCTCATGCAGAAGATTGGAGCAAGTGGTTTGTGACTACAGCCATGCAGCATTTTCGATGCCGTCTCCTCCACCAGGTGCTTATTTCTGCTCTGCCTTAGCTTGTTTTCAATTGACAGGCTACACTACCAATGACTGGTATTGTTCTGGCAGCCTCCAAAGCAACAAATCAATCAGCAATGGCAATGGGTGGAATCAGCCAGGAAGAGAATAAAATCTATGCAAACAATTATGAAGAGAGGGAAGTGGATGTCAGAAAAACATTGGAAAAGGTTGGAATTTCACCTAAGTCAGAAAAGTATCATCCCTGTCTTTATAAAAATTCCATGATTTTTCATTGGCTTTGGGCCTTTTTGAAATTTCCATGACTTTTCCAGGTTTTCCATGACCTGCAGTAGCCCTGTTGACCCGCCAACATCTGCCTTCCTTTGGGTGTGAGATTTAGGGATCCTATCCTGATAAACAGATGGTAAATGGGTATCCAAGAAATAAAAGGTGAAGATTCTCCGGCTTGGAAGCTGGAACATAGGACTGTGTCCCCTTGCATGCATGAGGACTTGCAGTCAACAGACAATGTACATAAGATGACACTGATCAACCATGAGCTACACAAGTTGATCACTGACTCGAAGACACTGGGTTGGTCAACACTGGATCAATATTTGAAGCCAATTATGGATTCTAATGGCATGGCAAAAATACATGAACATGGAGTGGGCTGTTTCAATAACTGAATGATGCAGATAATTGAAATATTGCGAATTCTGTATGCCTCATATCTCATCCACCAACAGACAAAGGTTTTCGCACTTATGCTCCAAACCTGTATGCCAATGTCGAAGACAATGATCATTTTTACGACACTTCAGGCTATATTCTGGAGCATCTGCCACAGGCAAAAAAAGTGTTATTTATCATGGGGGACTTTAATGACAGAATTTCATGGCAAATGTGCCTCGGTCATCATGGTCCCTCCCACAGACACACACACAATAAACTAGAAACAGCACTTTTTGAGTTCAGTTTTGAAGACAGCTGCCAGGCAGAGGCAGCCTAGAAAGCTCAGATAGCCAGTTCCAAGCTAAAGAAGAAAGTCATCATGTTATACAAGAACAAAGGCGATCGAGGGGATTGCAACAACTACTGAGGCATTTCACTCCTCAGCATCAATGGGAAGACCTTTGCTGAAGTCATTCTGAGGCTCCATCGACCAGTCAACAGAATGTATCTGGAGGGCAGGCAGATCCATGATAGACATGATCACATGGAAAGCAAAGTCACCAATGATGCAGCCCTTTCTAGGGCAAATATGCCAAACATGCTAGCACTAATCAAGGAAAGGCAGCTTTACTGGCTTGAGCACGTCCACAGTATGGGAGAAGGCTGTATCACCAAGAATATGGCATATGGGGAGGTAATCCGTGCTAAGATACGAGCAGTGTGCTGAAAGCTTCCTTTCAAGAATGCTATCAAAGAGACATGAAAGCCCTCAAGATCAATCATGACAAGTGGGAAACTCTAGATGATGATCGAAGCAAATAGTGGCACTTGCTGGGGGCAGGAATTCCCACCAAGACAACATGTGGTTTCAGAAGCTCCAAAGCAGACTCCAGCCATACAAACAAATGTCAGCAGAGATCAATCCGCACCACAGGCAAGGGACAACTTCATGTGTGGCACTTGTAGCAGACTTTGCCTTTCCAGAATCGGCTTGTTCATCCATCAAAAGAAGTGCAGCAGAAGATCTTATCTGACTTCACCAAACTTTAGGCTGCATTCCCATCAACTTTTGCAGATGGAACGATGGCAATCAATCTACTCTGATTCATTACCCATTACTAAATCCACTAGTGCATTTTCCTTCGTTGGCTTTTTAGATATTGGGAAAGGAATCCTGCACATATCGTCGGAACTCTATTCCTTTATCCCCTTTACCCATCTCTTCTGTCCAATATCAGGATGGTTGAAATCCCCAATGATTATTATTCTATGTTTTTTATTCAATGCCCTAATTTGTTTGCATATTTCTCCACTTCCCTTACATTGTTAAATGGTCTGTAGATTACACCTATTAGAATGATTGATCCTTTATTATCCTTTACCTCTATCTATATGGATTCTATTCAAGTCTTAATAGCTGCATTCATTTTTTCTACTTCCATTACGTTATCCCGAACAAGTACAGTTACTCCACCTCCCCTTTTACCTCTCTAGCTTTTCTAAATATGTTATACCGTGCAATATTTAATTCCCAATCCTGAATTTTCTGTAGCCATGTATCAGTAATCCCTACTATGTCCGGTTCCTCCTAACACAAGATTGCCTCCAACTCCCATTTTATTACAGACACTGTGTACATTACTGTACAGACATTTTAACTCATTTTGAATAGGGTTTCTTACTTTATGCTTAACCATCTTTTTAAGAGTCCTGTTCTATAACTCTATTTATTCCCTTGCCATCAATGTCCTCCCTTACTTAACTCTTTCCTATGCTGATCTTCCTTTTTACGTTTCCTGTAGATCCATCACCCAAATACTCTCCCCTACCCTGCTCTTGGGAATCATGCAAAGTGGGAGACTGGCAATAATAAAGGGCAATATCCTTGGGCAAGAATGTTTCTTATACCTCTTGTGATTCTTCAAGCTACCCTGATTCTAATAACAACTGTAATAGTGTGTTATATTAAAGACCCCTTAGTGCCTATAATCATATGTTGATCATTGTTCAAAATATCTATGGACATGAACCAGATTAAAATGAGACAACGATATGAAATGAATAAATATGTTGTATTAAGTGGGTTAGCTAGAGGAAAGCACCCACCTAAGAGAGATTTGTGTGAAAGGAATCTTGTCTCCTCTTCAGAGGTGAGGTCTCTTATGTTTGAGAAAGGAATCCAGCATGCTTTGGAAAACTAGACCAATTCAGATGACAAAGAATTTTGGATTTATTTATGACTAAAAACTATCAGTACAGCAGCTTGAAATTGCCAACCCAGCAGCTTACAAAAGAAGACAAGGCTATCTGGTGTGTAAACAGCTTAAGGTTTGTCCTCTGCAACTTAACTTTATTAATACATTTTGCAATAAGCAATTCTTGTGGTTGTAAAGATCCATTAACTACTGGGTGAGATCTTATTAGCTCCAGACTCAGTATACAGAAATCCAGATAAGAATTCAAACACATGTCGCCACATGAAGAATAACACTGTATCGGGCCAGAAAGGAGGGGAGGATAATTGTGCAAAATATGTAGAAAAATCCAATAGGAAAAACCAAGCACTCCTGTGAGACAGAGCTCTTGGAATGATTCATGACAGTGATATTGATTTGAGGAAGGCTGATCACTTATGCATCCTTGGCACTGACCAGTATTCGAGGTTATGCTGTGTGATTGGTAAACTGAAGTAGATTAATAAAACTCTCTCTATTGAGTCCAGTTGCTGAATTCTTCTTTTAGTCAATTTTGAATGGGCAAGTAAGATAAAACCACCGTGCAGGAGTGCTCTGAGATTCTGAAATATTCTAAAGGCAGCGATGTAATTCAAATGAACTGTCCTCATTGAAGGAAAGGAAACTGAGATGGGATGTAATCCACATTTTCATAATCTGAAATGCATGGAAATTGCAAGTCTAATTCAGCTGTTCAATTTAAATGTACCACCACAGGAGGTGGCATACAATTGGCAAGACTCAAACAATAGCAATGGATTTAAGTATATTTCCTCACGGAGGCATATATATGTGAGAGATTGACAGTAAAGCAAAGTTGGACAAATATTTGGCAATTGTGTTTAAAGGGGTATATTTTCACAGAGATAATCAAATATTCTGTGGAACATTAGACCTCCAGTTCCATCTCGATCTTTGAAAACACATTTCGTGGAATGCAGCTAGCCATGATCAATTGATAGGTTAAATACCAGAGACAGTTAGATACAGAAAGATTTACAGCAGAGGCCATTTGATCCACTGTGATCATGCTGGTCGAAAAAGATATCCAGTCCAATCCCACTTTCCAACTCTTGGTCTGTCCTGTAAGTTCCAGACCTCAATTGCACATCCAAGTGGTTTTTAAATGCGATAAGGATTTCTACCTCTGCCATCCTTTATAGCAGCGAGTTCCAAATCCCACCATGGTGAAAAAAAATTACTGAACTCCCCTCTAATCCTCCTACGAATTATTTTCAATCTGTGCCCCCTAGTTATTGACCTCTCTGCTAATGGAAATAGATTCTCCCTAACCACTATATCTGGGTCCCTCAATTTTACAGACCTCAATTAAATCTCCCCTCAGCTTCCTCTGTTCCAAAGAAAACAAACTTAGCCTATCCAATCTTTCTCCATCAGTAAAATTCTCAATCTCTGGCAACATTCTTGTAAAATCTCCTCTCTGTACTCTCTCTAGCACGATCACATCCTCCCAGAACTCTGCGGATGCTCTAGCTGCGGTCTAACTAGTGTTTTATTCAGTTCTGGCATAACAGCCCTGCTCTTAAACACTAGGCCTCAGCTAATAAGAGAGTATCTACATGCCTTCTTGACCACTTATCTACTTACTCAGTTACCTTTAGAGATCTGTGGACAAGGTCCCTCTGTTCCTCTACACTTTTCAGAATCGTACAATTTATTCTGTATTCCCTTGCCTTGTTTGTCTTCCCCAAATGCATTACCTCACATTTCTCTGGATTGAGTTTCATTTATCACTTTTCTGCCCATCTGATTAATCCATTGATGTTTTCCTGCGGTCTACAGCTTTCTTCCTCACTATCACCAGATGGTCAATTTTTGTAAACTTCTGCCAATTTCTTAATCAAGCCCACTACAATTAAACCTAAAATGATCGATATATAGCATGGACAGCAAGGAACCTAGTAATAAGCCCTGCGGAAGCCCACTGGAAACAGCATTCCAGTCACAGAAACACCCGTCAACCATACCCCTTTGCTTCCTTGCCACTGAGCCAGTTTTGAGTTGGACTTGCGACTTTCTCTAGACAAATTATTTAATTTTATACACTTCAATTAAATCGCCCCTTAGCCTCCTCTGTTCCAAAGAAAACAAATCTAGCCTATCCAATATTTCTTCATAATTTACTACCGGCCTGCTATGTGGGTCCTTGCTAAAAGCCACGTAAGACTACATCATGCTACCCTCATCAACCCTACTTATTACCTTCTCTAAAAATTCACTCAAGTTAGTCAGGCACGACGTTCCCTTAACAAATCCATAGTTTCCTTGATTAAACCATGCTTTTTCAAATGACGATTTATACAGTCTCTTAAGAATTTTTTTCCAATAGTTTATCCATTATGTAGGTTAGGCTGACTGACCTGTAATTACTCAGTCTATCCCTGCCCCCCTCAACTTTTTAAACAACAGTACATTAGCAATTCTCCAGCAACATCCCTATAGCTAGAGGGGACTGGAAAATGATGGTCTGAGCCTCTACTATTTCATCCCTCCCTTCCCTTAGAGGCTAAGGATACATTTCATCTGGGCCTGGGGTGACTTATCCGGTTTCAAGGCTGCTAAACACCATAATATTTCCTCCCTTACTATATTTATCCCATCCAATATTTCACACTCCTAAACCACAATGTCTGCTTCATCCCACTACTGGAAACAGATGCAAAGTATTCTTAGTTAGAACGGGAAAAAAAGAGTTAGAAATGAGACAGTGTGTCACCAGCAATGAACATTTTCCTTGTATCTTATCCTTTAGTCCAAAAGACATGAGCTTCCCCAGATTTTGGAACAGAATGCAACTGTAATGCCTCATGTTAACAGGACTGGGTAATAACCATATAATTAGCATATACTCCATGCCTTGCTTCTGGTCAAGTTGCTTCTGGCTCAGGCATATTCACCTCATGCAGCCTGGTTACTGCATTCCAGATATTACTATTGCTTGTCCAATGTCTTTTGCCTACCTCAGTCTGTTTCCTAACATGCTGCAGACACGACTCACTTCTGACCTCATCCTCCTTTTGTGTAGTTATTTTAAAAACCTGTTGAAATTAAATCAAGAATGGCAACAACTGATAATGACCTCATGGCAGCTGGTGTGCAATGACTGAAGCCAGGCCCAAGTAATACTTTAGGCATTTTTTCTTAAGATTGTTTCGAGTGGGGCCACTCACAGAGCATGGAAATTAAACAATGACAATAGAAAGACTTCACTTTCCTAGAAAATCTGAAAAAAAGTAGAATTCAGGGAGGGGGACAGTAAACTGAGGGAAAAAGGGGATTCTGGTACAATCTATGCTGAGGCAAGAAACAGCCAGCATTTCTGATCAAACTGCTAAATAAAACTGGCCCTTGAGTAAAATATATATATTTTAAAGGGACTATGTAAAAGATGGCATGGAAAGGAGGATTTTTTAACAGGGTATGAATACACTGAACACCACAAACCTGCAGCTAAAATGGAGAGGCAGAAAGCTTTGGGGAAGAGTGCTTAAGGGTATAGTCACCTGACCTATAAGGGAGGGAACTTCTTAAAGGGAAGTTTCTTAAAGGAAAAAGTGTTTACCTGCAATGTGACAATTACTACCCAATTTAAAATTAGTTGAGGCACAAAAAATAAGATTTTCACGTATGACTAAAAGAAATATTTGGTCTGCACATGTGTAAATGTGACAAGAAGAGGAGTCATACGGACTTGAAACGCTAACTCTGTTTCTCCACAAAAGCTGCCAGGCCTGCTGAGTTTTTCCAGCATTTTCTGCTTTTATTTCAGATTTGCAGCATCCGCAGTATTTTGCTTTTATATTGATGTAAATATGAGATGGTCTGATTAATACGGATTCCGACGTGAAATGGAAATGCTCATACTTCTTTAAAACGTGAAATTGAAGAACACATTTTTGTGCCCAATTTACAAATATAAAAATCACAAGCAGCCACCCCATAAAACCTGACTGTCCAGATCAAAATTAGACAGTTGGTCACTAATTTCAGGTGAACAGAGAAAAGGTAAGAAAATTAACTAGATAAATAAATTCATGAATAGATAACCTTGTGGGGTTACCTTAATTCTTTTAGTCCTTCATTTTTCACATATTGGTGGTGTTGAGGTACATCAATTGTTTCTGGGAAAGCCCCATGCTGGGCATGACTTACGATGCTTCGTATGATATCCAAGAGTCATAATGGCACAGTTGGAGGCCATTTGGCCCATAAAGTTCATGTCAGTTTTCTGTCGAGCAATCCACTTAGTCCCATTACCCGCCCTATCTCTGTAGCCCTGTAAGCTTATTTCCCTCAAAAGCCCATCCAATTTTCTTTTGAAATCATTCATCATCTCTGCTCCCACCATCCTAACAGACAAGAAGTTCCAAATAATTACCACTCACTGAGTAAAAAAGTTCTCACATCCCTCTGCATCTCTTGCCCAAAATCTTAAAACTATGCCCCCTAGACTTTGCACTATCAGCTAATGAGAACAGCTTTTCTTTGTCTATCTTATTAATACTATTGTAATCTTGTACAACTCTATCAAATCTCCCCTCAATCTCCTTTGTTTGTATTAAGAAGCAACAGTTTAAAAATGATGTATAAGCTAAATTAACAGGACAAACATATGTCCCTATGACAGATGAGAATGGTTTACCATTCACAGATGGCAAACAGGTGCATGGCACAAAACAAGTGTTGAAGTGTAAGGAAGTTCTTTCCTGGTCTTCCTCCATCTGAAGAAGCCTGGAGTCAACACGGATCACTTTAAAAGACTCTTTCCTTTCCAAAGTGATTTTTCTCTCCCTCTAGCGAACCCGTATTTAACTTTTTCCTGGATGGCTGGTTTACATGTGGGTCATGGGATCCAACCTATCGGGAATGTCTGTGCTAGAGACATGTCCTTGGCAGAGATAACAGGCCTGCCCTATGTTTTTCAGTCAGCAAGCTGCTATGGAAGCTTTCTTCATAAGAAATTGATTGAATGTAATGGAAATCTTAAGTGATTTTTTACACTTTCCCTTTACCCAGGAGACATCCACAGCGCCTGCAGAAATAAACTGGATTATAGTGGAGTTAAGTAATTTATCTTTAAGGATCCTCCACATATCACGGGTGCATATCAGTGGCAGAGGATGGTTTCATGATACTTGCCGACTCACTAATGAGTAAAACAAGAAATCGGCCACTGGATTTAGTAGAGATCGTTTTAGTAACCAACTACAAGCAATACACAAATATAAATGTAACTAAAAATTACACAGCTCAACCTCAAAGACTCATCTGAGCCTTGGAGGCACAGATGATTCAAGCCTTCCTCCTATCATTGGCACAGCGTTCTGAATTGCCCAGAGATCTTTACCTCACTTGTGTGCATGCCTTTTCTTTTCTTTTTGGTATGTTTTGCTCAATTACCCCCACCTCTTTTGGTCTCATACAGTATTATTCTTTAGTATGGAGATATTTGGCATAATTTAATGTCGACAATGTGAGTCCTAGTGGCACACCTCACAAATGGGCAGCATTGCTGCTCGAGGCAAAAGCGACTGGCTGAGCATGGTCATGTGGCTGAGGCAGAAGGCTCATCCAATCAAACGACGGGGATGGGCAGGAAGGGGGAAATTCTGGCATTAGTTGAGGGCAGCACAAGTGATAGTGCATTTTTAAATGGCAGTCAGACTTGCCTGCAGTGATTCCAAGGTTTCTGACTGTTTTTGTATCTGAGAGAACCCACTGTACAGCTCAAAAAAACCACCTTCAGCAATAAGTCAGAAAGAAGTGAACAGAAAGATCTGGATCTTTCAATGCCCACAACAGCATCCTCCATTGTCTGCAGCCTTCAGTGAAGAAAGCAAGGCAAGAGGCTGAGAGTAGGGGAATAACGCAGGTCAGGAGATGGGCCTCTTGTTCAGTGATGTCTCTCTGCAGGTACTCCTCCAGGCAGCCTGGAAATGGCAGGTGGTCTTGTTCCCAGCTGCTGGAAAGAGGACCCTCCTGCCTGACCAAGAAAGCCTGGACAAAGGTAGCAAAGGAGGTTATCAACTGCAGGGTCCAGCAGCACATCTGGGTCCAATGCTGGAAACGGGTCAATGACCTCTTTTTTCTTTTATTCTTTCACGCGATGTGGGTGTCTTTGGCTAGGCCAGCATTTATTACCCATCTCTAAATGCCCTTGGGAACATAGGAGCAGGAGTAAGCCATTCAATACGATTATGGGAAGGTGATGGCGAGCTGCCTTCTTCAACCACTGCAGTCCACATTGTGTAGTTACACCCACAGTGCGGTTAGGAAGGGAGTTCCAGGATTTTGACCCAGTGACAGTAAAGGAATGGTGATATAGTTCCAAGTCAAGATGGTGTGTGGTTTGGAGAGGAGTTTGGAGGTGGTGGTGTTCCCATGCATCTGCTGCCCTTGTCCTTCTAGATGGTAGAGGTTGTGGGTTTGGAAGGTGCTGGCAAAGGAGCCTTGGAGAGTTGCTGCAGTGCATCTTGTAGATGGTACACACTTTTGCTACTGTGCATCAGTGGTGGAGGGAGTGAATGTTGAAGGTGGTGGATGGGGTGCCAATCAAGTGGGCTGCTTTGTCCTGGATGGTGTCAAGCTTCTTAGTTGTTGGAGCTGCACTCATCCAGGCAAGTGGAGAGTATTCAATCACAGTCCTGACTTGTGCCGTCTAAATCCGAGTGCATGTTGAGTGCGCTGTAGTTGCCAGGTGGGCAACAGTGATGGGTCTCAATGTGGGGAGGGATCGCCCATGCAGGCAAAAGAATAGCATGCCCCAGCAGCAGCTGCCTCGGGAGGAATGGCTGCATGTGGATGACAGGCATCTGTCTCTCAGTGTCAGTGTCCTCCAAGCCTAGGAGAGTGGGCCTGTGAGATATCTGGGAGTACCCATCATGGTCTTGGGGGATGCCAGGCAATGAGGGAGCCAGTTAATTATTGTCCAGAGACTGTTCAGGCAACAGAATCTCATCTTGAATAGGCTTATCGTCTGTTCAATTATGGCCCAATCAACCCATTTAGGCATGTCTCGAGAGGATACCCCTGTCACTGAGGATCCATCCATGGGGTGTGCAAGGGGCTCGACAAACTGGTAGCTGAGAGCACCAGAGCACATATGCATCACGAATGCTCCCCAGAAAATTGGTGCACAACTGCAGGATGCGCTTCCAGTGGTTGTATATCAGCTGAATGTGTATGGAATATAAGCCCTTCCTGTTCATGGAGGCTGTGATGGAGTTTTGATTGTCACGAGTGAAATCTAATCGGTCTCTCCACATCCTGTGTGAAACACAGCAGAAGGTTCTACCTCAAACAGAACTAAGGGCTAAACTACCATTAAAGAAAGGCTGAGAGAGTATTACATAAGATAGGGCAGTCAACACTTTCAAGAATACCATGACACAGTCACTGCTGGAAATTCCATTTTAGCTCCATTATTGTATGCCCCAATCAGATTTTTTTTCTTTCATCAAAAGAAGGACTCACCCTCTTATAGCCATTATCTTTCTACAATCAGGGAATTAAACAAAATGTTCTTGAGTTCTGGTGTTGTATTTGACCCATTATGAGAGGAGATTGCTCTTGCACAACCCCCTATCTGGTCCTCATGTGCGGCCTGAGGTTGCCCAGAGTCCAAGAGGGTCCCCAACACGTGCATCTTTGTGCAGGTGTTAAAGCATTGGAATTCTCTTGGGTGTAATGCCTGGGAATGCTAAATGATGCAATGTACTAATTGCCTGTGGAAAATAAGTGGCAGAGATGGAGGGCAACAAGTCTAGAAAGGAAAGAGACAAGTCAGATATGGACCACACAAATACAAGACACATTGAAAATGGGAAGCAGTAAAGAAATTCTCCAGAGAGGTAAATGAAATGCCCTGGATCAGAGTAAGAACAGGAAAAGAAATACCAAACTAGTGCAAAAGATGTTGTTAGAATGACTGGAATTGCAACAGGAAGTTTTCCACATTAGCAATATAAAGAATGGTGTAGCTGGGACCCACGGCAGTTCTTTTGTCTGGAAAAAGGCAAAATTAAAAATGAAGCTGTGAGTTGTAATGATCCAAATAGAGAAGAGTGGTAGGTAAGAACTGGAGTGAGAATTGAAGGTCTGTACAACAGTGGGAGATGGACTTCTGTGAAGATAACTAGGGCTAGAGAACTTCCATCTCATCAAAGTGACAGACAGCCATGGGACTGGGGCCAATAAAGACTAGGCGTGATAAAGATATGTGAACATTATGGATGGTTTTGGTTGGGGTGGTGACGACTCTTCATTCACCTTTATGGGAAATATGTTTAGCCTCTTGATTCTTCTATATAGAACAAAATAGAAATTAGGTTGGAGGAAATGGGAGGTTAATTTTTATAAGAGGGAAGCTAGGTCAGTTGCTACAATAATGTATATGTTTTAAATGGGTTGTATTGTGAAATTGTGGCCAATATTTTGACATTCTAATGTAATCTGCAGTGGCAATAGTGATCAAGGCAAGTATGCCATCTGCCAACCCTAACCATCAATAAAAAGCACATTGTACAGACTTTTGATAATAAAATGTAGAAAATAAACTTATGCCCGGGTACTGTTGTGTGACACTCTAATTCCATTACTAAAGCAAACTCACCCAGGTGCACTGATCAACCTTGAATCAATAGTTGTCTCTTTGTGCACACATGGGTGAGTACAAAATACGAACTGATACAGAATGGTATTAAACATAACATATTAAGTCAGTGCCCCAATATTCTAGCTGAACATCAATAAAAACAAATGACAAAAGGGAATGAAGGTGAACAGAAAAAGTGAAAGCAGGCAGTCCGAAAATATCATGAAAGTCTCAAAGAATGCAAATGAGTTATATAGTGTCTCATTGAATGGATGCAGTTTGCCTGGATAATTAGGCAACAAAGGCAAATATTTTCTCAAATGAGTGCATCAAAATTAATTTGTTCACGTGGTTATAGTGTGCAGCAATCGTGGCCATTACAGACATTCCTTTACATCAATTGACTGTAGTTGCATTAATTGTAACTAAAATAGTCACAGTCTGATTGTGCACAGTCTGGAACCATTTTCCTCTGAAGGCAGAGCTCTAAATCAGTTGCATCCATTAACTGGTGGTGTGCTTCTTCAGTGTTGAAATATTCTACATACTTATGCAACATCGAAAAAGCATGTTTATCAATAACATGAATTTTGCATCTCCTAAGTTATTTACCAGGTTGATTCTATACTACTGAGATACAACCAACCAAAGTTTTTTTTTATTGAATTCATTCATGGGATGTGAATGTCAGTCAAAGCCAGAATTTATTACCTTCCCTAACTGCTCTTGAGAAGGTTGTGGCAAGTGCATTCTATTGATGCAGACTGTGTGGTGTGGGTACTAGGTCAATGCCAGGTTGCATGTCTGGTTCAAGACTTATTAGACATTTTCATAGTGGTTTGGTAACAGAGTGGACCGCTTAACTATTTCAGAGGGCAGTTCAGAGTCGATTACATTGGTGTGGATATGAAATCACATAGACCAGACCAAGTGAGGATGGTAGATTTACTTCCCTGAAGAACAGAAGTGGAACCAGACGGGTTTTTAATGACATGGTCACCATTTATTTATTTGTTTAATTAACTCAATTTAAATTCCCAGTTGTTAAAGTGAGATTTGAACTCCTGTCTCTAGATTGATAGTCCCTTCCTCTGCATTACTAGTCCATTAACATAACCAACTGTGCCACAGTACTTGTGAATTATGTACATAACTATAGAGAGCTAAAGTGGCAATGGCAGAGGCACAGGATATTGCACATTCTTCTAGTAAGCAACAATCTATAAACTAATTCTTGTCAATTGTGATGCAGGATTACAGGGAAGAGATGACCTCACCCCAGCCTTTTCTGCTGTAGGCGCTGGCTTTTGCTGGGATATGGTTGCATGGGAACCAGTGCCACCCTGCAATCACACAAGTGTGCATTCCTTAACCTGTGAGCATAGCCATGTGTGTCATCAGGTTATTTAACTGAAGAACAGCTCAAAAGAATTGACTTGGTGCTGAGGCATAATCGTGTTTTCTAGCAGAGATAGTGGTCATGATTGAGAGTCCTGACCTACGGGCTTTGAAAATAAATGTAATATCGCGACCAACCCTGGCTAGGGATTATATTCAATCCACTTGGTCAGTGACTCAACTGCACACTGCCTTAACCCACTGAGCCCAAGAATAGATTTAACATTAGAAAACAGGCCAATGATAAGAATTGTCAAGCTTCTGTGACTCCACTTGCTGTGACTCCTTTCTTAAATAACATTTCCAAGATACTTTCAAACTCTAGTTTAAATCAGTTAATAGCTGGCCTGTGTCTCTACTCGCCCTTCCCTTTGTACTTTGCAAGTAAGTCTTATTTTATTCTAAAGTTCACGGACCTCGTTACTAACCAATACAGCAAATGAGCAAACGTTTTCTAGGCTAATGCCAAGCTGTGTTGAATGGTCATGAGAGAGTGCTAGTAAGGAGCAAAAGACTGGGCATCTTTAGATTTGTCCTCCCATCAGAAGTTCTCTGCTTGTGAGACACTCTTAGGGGGGATGGAGGTGAGAGTAAGAGATCAGGGGTTCATCATCTGTGGAACCTACTGGGAACAGCCCAGATCCCTGGAGTTGTATTGCACAAATGCACTTGATCAGCAGTGCTGCCCTCTGCCAACCACTTTAAAACCATGTTGCAAATCGATCCAAGAAAAATGGGCTGTGCACTGCTGCAACATGCTGTACACCACCATTTTACCTTTATTAAAGAACAGTAACATGGCTGGCAAGCAACCTCTCAACGTGCAAGTGAACACGCATAGTTGAAAGTATGGGAATTCTGCATTACAAAGCTGTGTAATTAATCAATATGAACCATATTAATCGCTGTCGAAATTATTGTAAAAGTCAATCCATGTCCATTTCTTACAAAGCTGAGAATGTTCCACATAAATGCTTTTCTCAATAAACAGAAAATAAAGAGTGAAAACAATTACTTTTTCACCACACGTTGCATTAATTCCTGATAGCCAATTTATTACTTTGGGCCTCTTCTCTTGGAAGATGTTGACTCTCTCTGGGCAAACTGGTCCACAAATACTGCCCTCCTCATACTTCACTCATGGCATATATATTTACAAGCTATTTGACTTCACAAGGTATTACAGCTGAGCCCCAACACACAGTGCACATAGATATAGATGTCAGCTGTCTTTCAGTCAGGCTTCAACTGGTAGTGATCAGGTTGACTTTTCGCTCCTAAGGACAGGTATGTTGTAGCTATTATTGCTTTCTAATTACTGCTTCGAATGAGAGGACTTAGCCAACAGCAGGAACCCAAGTACTTTTATCTGGGAATTCCCTAAAGTGCACACTCCACAACTCTCCAAAAATGCACTTTCATAAGCAAACCAAATTGCACAGCCATACACATTCTTTACCAGTACATTTTGTTACTTTTCAGTAAAGCAGCATGAGCCAAGGAAAGAAAAAAATATTTACATTTATACAAACATACAAATATAGATTAAATTATACAGAAGCATTCAAGATGAACATAATATAGCAGTCATCGGAATTCCTGTTAAGCAAATCTTCTCAAGTTTAATTTCTAAAAAGACTAGAAAGTGCACAAACTTTTCAATCATCAGGAGTTAGGTGTGGCACAGTACTATCAAAATTCAGAACTGTGAGAAGTGCAAGCAGTATTGCAGCACTAGTGTCTATTTTTCCAAAAATAACTGCAAAGCATTTGCTGTTAGTATTTACAGTATTTTCCCTTCCTGTTCTGTTCTCAAGGTCTCCATACCAATCCCTTGCAACGAGAGAGGATCAGAAGGGTGTGTAGTAGTTGGGACTAACTAGAAACATGACGGCAGGTGGTGCCAATGTTTTCTTCCCCTCCATTTAGGCACTTCAGTCCATTAAAAAAACTGTTGCTGTGTGAATTGTGTCACTGGTACATTGCAATCAGTAAGTATTGCAAACTCCTATTTAAATCAGAGGATTCCAGGTTCAAGTTGTTCAATATCACTTGTGTCTGTTGATAGCCACAGCTGCGTTGATTTATTTGAAAGTTGAGAAGCAAAGTAAACGACCTCAAGGCAGAGATCTCTCTCACTCTTTGCACTTCAACTTCAATGCTACATTCAGTGAGAGCTGCTGTTAGAAGGACTTGACTAATCAACAACTGCTCAATGGAGGAACTGAGAGAGGGGCACAATGCTAGCAATGTTCGCTACTTTCGTCATACTAAGAATAAATTGTAACTTGTGGCTTGCAAGTACCTTATCACCTTCTAGTCTTCTGTCATCTTCTCTTGAAGGTAATAATGCAGAAGTACAGTTCCACAGGTGCCAGCTGTTCTCCAGTACTTAAACAATGATCTGATTTTTCCCTGTCCCAAAGTTGCTTTGGCTGCAGTTAGCTCCCTGAGCACAGGCTTTCTTCATCTGTCAAGTGGCACATTTGCCATAAATCTAGTATGGAATCTCAAGATTTGGTAAGTGCAACAATCAAATCTTGACTTTAGAGCACATTAAACAGTTTCTATCAATAGGGTACCTGGGAATTTAATGGTCTAGCTTTTAAACTGAGGGGGGAGGCAAAGGAAAGTTGACATATCCTGGTATTAGACTTAAACATAAAGAAATCTGTGGCCTTGAGTGACCAACTTTGGATTTCATAAAATTCCTCAGGAAGATGAAAGGTTTTAAACTTTATCTGTGTTCAGGCAGATTTGGGATAGGAAGGAACATCAAATTTTAGAAAGTCAGAATTATCTTCAGGAGATCAGGCATTAACGCTAGTCAATTTCTACTGTTGCCATAAAAACACAGACACAACAGATTTAGGGATAGTAATAGTCACAGTAACGTACAAACACATCTGGGAAAACAAATGCACTCCCTCTATCCACAAAGTCTACTCCATTTTGTTTGGTATAAATATTCTATTGGGCTTCTCCAAATAAACAAATGTTAATTTGTACTAAATTATGGACAGTTTTCTGTTGTGGATCTACAGATATATAGAACGAATTGAGATCATCCCCAATGCAATTCAAAATCCTACGGAGAGCAGAAAATGGAAGCTGATATCCAGAGTTGAAATCCATTGGGCCACTGACTCTTCCTTCAGGATAGTTAATAAAAACTTCCATTCACAAGCTTATTTAGGACAGCCTTAAGTGCAAAATAAGCAGTAAGGAAAAGTTTTATCACATTTAAACATAATCTACTGGGAAGTCCAAATTTAATCCATTCAGAAAGCAACACAGCTGTCACATTCTCCAGGTCACTGTTAAATTAAAAGTTCCTTGGTGCCTAATCATCATGGTTGAATCAGCCTTCTTCCTTCTCTGCTTGGTGCTTAATATAACATGGTTAGTGTGATGTCATAATCTGTTGTAGCATTCAATCAAGTTGTTTTTTTAAATAATGTATTCATGATTGCTTCCTTAATTTTTGCCTGCCAAATTGTTCCCTTCTTTCCAGTTATTAGCCATCATCTAGAAGTTGGAGTGCACACTTACTTGAAATGGGATCAGATTTATGGGCAGTCTTGATTTTGGTTGACTCACCAGAAGGCAGAATTGAGCAGAATGGTATATTCACCTCCCCTTAAATCTGTTTGTTTTCCCTTTCTCCAGCTGACATTCTTATGGAGATATGCCCTGCAGGGAAGCTTAGGTCTATGTTCTATCAGGGACAGTCTTAAGCTGGGAGCTTCTAGTTGAAATGCAACTTCCCAGTAAGGACGTCAGGTTATAATTCTAAGCTTAGCATCAATGCAACAATGCAGAGCTGAGCATTGCGAGAGACTGACATGGAAAATCCTGGACATGTTCTTTACCCTCTAAGTTTTGCTAGTCTGATCCTTACAATAATCAAGAGCAAATTGTTTCTGCAAGCTTCCCAACCTCCATTTTCTGGTCTTCAACTGTTGCTTCCCCATTGTACTCTATGAAGTGCTGTTGCAAAACAAAGAATCAATCCGAATGCATGTGAGCTTACAGTATCCCAGCTCATTGCACACACACCACATAATCAATCCTTCACACTTCATGTTGTTGCATTCCTTTCATTAGAATAGATGCCATGTGGAGGATGGAGGTGAGGGTGCAGAACGACTATTTAAAATCCTTCCACTGTAGGAAAAAGAAAATTTAGCAGAAAATACAAACCCATTGCCAAAATCTAGCCACCTGTTAAAAATTAAAATTCAACCTTGGTGCTTAGCACCCAACAGGATGTATATTGGAAACAAACGCAATCCTATAACTAGACTATTCCATTGCATTCAGCTACACACAAAAAAAAATCCCCATTCATTTGGAGCATTGTTTAAAATTCACCTTTTTGATTATCTCTGTAACCAAAAGAACATTTCTGAACCTTTGTTTTTTTCTTCTCTCCTGAAAGTAGAGTGACTGGGATAAGACTCTAACAGTACCATAGCCCTCCAGTATCTCACTCACATGGCCTAGACAGTGAATTCTACCCAACAGTTGCAGGGACAGGGGCATCACAGCTAAGCTTGTTCAAGTGCTTACCCAACTTTCACACGTTGCTACCCAGTATCTGGGGTGGAAATTGCAATCAGCAGCAAAAACTGTAGCTAATTATTTTTTTCTTCAAAATTGGGTGGGACAGAGGTGGAGGGAGCCAAATCAACTGCAGCCACACAATTGTTGCCTCAACCAAGAACATGTGGGGAATGGTTATGTACTTGTATTAAAAGTTGCTTTAGTATGTGGGGATTTAATAGTGAAAGAAATATAAAGTAGCATGGCGTACAAAAATATTTTTTTCCCCAATTCAAACAGGTCTGCTAACATATTCGAAGACAAAAAGTGACAAGATACGCCCAACATGGTTAACATTTATGGATTCAAGATCCAAAATAAAAAGATCAAATGAGCTTCATAACTTCAATACCGTCATAAGGGAAGGTGTTCCACACCAGCAGTGAACATGTCACTTCCATATAATGCATCATTTAGTATTTTTTCCATATTAGAACAAGGCACACAACACTCACAGCAGACAGGATGTGTAAGTAAAAGTCAGGAGCTACAAACTAAAGAATGCTATGAACAGAGGGCTTAGATAAAAGGAGAATAAGTCCTCAAAATGTCACACCTCTTCATAAGGAATTTAATTTGTGGTGAAGCCTAAAAACCAACAGGTCTGCTTTTAGACTCTGGGGATGTGCTCTTATGTAGTGCAATTGTCTTTCATGAAATGGCAAAGGTCAAATATACAACTATACACAGAAAATGACTTCCAGTTTTTCAGCAACTCCCCAATGTAAGCAGACAGCGGACATGCCAATAAGAGTGTCTGTACACAATTATTAATGAAATTAACAATATATCTCACAGTGCACATCATATGCCCACTCATCCTCCAACAGAGAGTCAGGCCAGCTATCTGAAAGTCCATCTTATTCAAATGTCCATCTTGAGAACAAAAAAGATCTTGCATCCTGATTGAACTGGCACACTCACGTCTCTGTGGGACAAACATTGCGGTCTTTGCAGCAGAAATAATGGACCACAACTCCATTGGGATAACGAGCAAAAGCACTGCAGAAGAAGAAACAATGTAAATAACCAGAAGAATAAACAGTTTAAAAATATCACAAGTACGTACAAGAGCAACGTTTGTTTGGAATGCAATGTACATTAATTCTCTGAATTCTTCGCTAAATTAAAATTTGGAAGTCAAGGAGTTTAAATGCTCAATTCATCAGATGTGCTGGGTCAACCTGTACTTGCTTTTTTTTGTTGGTGGATCTACAATACAAATAAATTTCGGTTTCATTTTTTTCTCCCTGTCCCCATATTATTTCCTCAGCTTCCTCTTTGCTGGTCCCCCAGCACCAGGCAGCTGATATGACACCAGATCTCTACCAATATTGGTCCCCCATGTAATTGGTATGTGAAAGCAGCTTAAAGTAAACCTGTCTCTGGCAAGGTTGACCCTTAGTCTTTGCACAGCAATACAGTTGAGAATGGGAAGAAAGAATTAAAAGGTACAAACCCACAAAATTTGGCAGCACCAATGGAGAGGGGGTGGCTGCTGCCAGTACGACACCCACCAGAGTCCTAGGGTGGTCACTGGATCCAGGCCACAGGTGATTGATGGTGGTATCGGGGTCACGGGGGAGGGATGTTGGCAGCATCAGCAGGGGTTTGACGTTCAGTGGGCTTCCACTTTCCCAATGTCAGGTCCCTTGATCAGGCACTTAGTGCCTTTGAAAGAATGACCCCACCGACCTCTTCACACACCCCCCCCACCCCGCCGTCCCCACCCCAGGAGCCCGCAAGCAACCCCGCATGTGTTTGCTTGTAGTGCTCCCTGCATGGTCAGCCCTCCTGCCTGCAACTGAGGATGAGGCCCTTAAGTGGGTATTAATTGTCGACCCAAGGCCCTTAATTGATGATGGGATGGGAAGGCCTTCAATGGGCCTTCCTGCCATGGACTTAATCCGGATGGTGGTGGGAGGTTGGAGAGGTCTGTACCCACTACCCACCTGCCAGATCAAATGCCTGACCATCAAACTTGCCACAGGTGAGGGCACAAGATTCTGCCAATTGTGTGTTGTATTAATCACTAACTTGAAGAACTAGACATTTTTGAGCATAAGGCTTTGCTAGTGAGTCAGTTTGTTAACTCTACGACTGGTATGCAAAAGCTATCAATAAAATATATACTCGCTACACACCATATTGGTTTGGTTTCCTTTGCAATCTTTTATAACAATAAAAAAATAAGGTTACAGTCAGCTAAAAGCTCAGCCATTTTCAATATCTATCACATGCAACACACCAAATTTTTGAAACTCAATCCTAAATTGTTATCTTTCTCAATACAAAAAAAATTCTTTGCCCACTACACAAATTTTAAAATTAATTGGGCAACCAAGCTACAGTGCTCTAGAGCTTGGTCCACGTTGCTTGGAGGTAGTTAGCAACAGTCCCTTTCTGTGGGGTGCAATCCAGTATTATCATCAGGATTACTAAGCACATTGAAACTAACACGCTGTAGTAAAATTCACACCTAAAACAGCATGCTACATTGATAAACTCAAGTGAAAAGCTAAGGTCCATAGTGCAGGGCAGCATCCAATGATACAAAGAGTACGTGAAAAAGTTAGCAGGAAATAGAACGTTTTTATGCCAATACTGGCATTTAAAGACTGTACGAGACAGGGAATGTTCTACAGTGCAAAGCTCCTGGGAAGAATGAATAAGGACAGACGACTGTATAATACATCTGGGTTTCAAACAAAATGGGAACATAGAAAGTAGCAAGTGAAACAGTGTATTTGGACCTTAAAATCCTGTCAAGTAAGTTTCTTGTGTAACATTTTTAATTCATCATTCCTGATTACTTCTCCCAATGAACCCTGCTGTTATATAGCTAAAATAGCTCTCTATGGGTACAAGTGATATTTGGAAAATGAAAACATATACTACTAATGCAAGGTGTTATTCAAAGGACAAATGGATACAGTATAAAATTTACTATTTTTGGTGAAGACATGGTGACTCCAAACATCAATTGTTGCCTAGGAGTTAATTAAGGTTAAATTTCAATAGGTAACTGTTTGCAGCAAGGAGAAACGTTTGGAGACTGAACCTGTTTCCAATTTTCTTTTTGCAGACTCGGCAGATTTTCTCCTCTGTTATGATGCATTTCACCTCCTGATGATAAATTCTCTGCTCCTGAATCTATCAGATAAGAAAGAACAGAACTTGCATTTGCAACAATCGTAACTTCAGGATATACCAAAGTGATTTACTGCCAATGAGGTGCTTTTGAAATGTAGTCACTGGTCCAATGCAGCCAAACGCAACAGCCATTTTCTGCACAGTAGTGGCCAAAACACCAGGGAGATTCTCCTGCTCTTCTTTAAATAGTGTCATGGGATCGTCTACATACACTTGAGTGAACCATTTGGTTTAACAACTCATCTGAAAGATGGAATCTCCAACAGTGCAGCACTCATTCAGCATTGCACTGAAGTATCTGATTAGATTATGCCCTCTTCCGTCTATGAAGCTTCTTAACTGCAGCTGAGATTTCTAGTACTGAACTAAGTCTTACATCAAATAAAGCAGGCCAAATGGTTATAAGCTACAGTAGCCTTTTAAAATTTTCACAAAAAAATTAATTTTAATTTCTTGCCTTTTGCCTTATCCAAGTACAAGAAGCCACAATAGTCCTGCTTATCAATGTCAGAGATGCTATTGAGCAGAGAGTAATTTCACTATGGACAACCAGGTCAGCACTAAGCAATTCAAGGTCAGGGATAGCAAAGATAAATGTATAGTTTCCCCTACTCAACCTACACTGGTTTCAAGCAGAAACCAATTCAAGCAGTTTCACCACTTAAATGTAATATTTTTCCCATACAAGCCATCCTTTAGCATCTCTGGTCGGATTGCCAAATTAGGGGCACGAGTACAATATGGATCTATACCCAAAATCTCTTTAAATTCTTGCAGCCAGAGGAAACTGGCTTCTCATCAGTCTATTATGATATTGAATTAGAGTCTCAGAGGTGAACGGCCAATGATTAACTCACTGAACCAACCAGTTCCTGCTAGAGGTTTTATAATGGGTCAAGGTGAAATGGGGACTACTGGCCTAGTTTATCAAAGGTGCTCAATAATTCACCAGAGTAAGACTGAATGGGAAATGGTTTTACCCACTTTAAGTGCAGAAGTTCAAGATAAAGCTTAGCCCGCTGGAAATCAATACAATAGCAGTAATGGAACTTGTTTTCATGTCAATGGAATTCTGCACAGAAAGTGGGAATGGGAAGTGCTTTTGTTTTTCGGATGCAATGCTTGGATTAGGAATGCTCATCTGGAACCAATCTTTTTAATCTTTAGGTCCTAGTACTTACACGAAGGAATTCTGCATGAAGGAGACTTTTCATAACTTGATTGCAGCGTCGTCTCTGTGCATTTCCTTCAAGAACATTTTCCAGAAATACTCGGATCTCCCGGATTTGCGTGTTGGCAGGAAGCAGATTCAAAGTCTACAGAAATATTTTTTAAGTTACAAAGAGAGGAAAAACACCTCTGCATATAAACACAGTGAAATGCTGCTCCGTAAATATAACCTAACACACTGTTTTACAATAGTGGAACAATCTTCCCAGGGTGTATTAATAGTCACCTATATAGTCATCAGAACCACAAAGTAAAACTTACCTGAAAGATCTTCAATTCTTACATTTGATGCTTTGTGAATATTGGCCTCGACTGGAATGTGCTTGGATAAGAAAAGCATTGGGTTCAGCTCTGCGGCCTTCGATAACTGAACTGGGTGCCAAACTGGGCAGGCTCACAAACTGGCCAGGCTCACATGAACCATGGTCAGTTAGTGGAGTGGAATTTTCCTGGGCAGGCAATGGTTTGAGGGTTAATTTGTGGTGATCTTATGGTAATTATGCATTCTAGGCAACTTCTATTGTATGTACAAAGTAGCTACAAATTATCTGAATTTTAAAATATGGATCAGCATTTAAAGAGCAATGACCCAATCTTCCAAGACCAGCCTTCCAATTCCCCTTGATAGTCCCTGGCACTCATCTGGGAAATATAAAATAATCTCAATTTCTTCCCCCGAAAGAAAAATCTCAGCATTGGCACAACTACTTTGGGTGCATTCTCGTGCAAGAATCGAGTCGTGAATGGCAGTGGATAAACAACTCATTGGAGGAGGTGGTTCCACAGATATCCCTATCCTCAATGATGGGGGTGCCCAGCACATCAGTGCAAAAGATAAGGCCGAAGCATTTGCTACAATCTTCAGCCTGAAGTGTCGAGTGGATGGTCCATCTCGGCTCCTTCGGAGGTCCCCAGCACCACAGATGCCAGTCTTCAGCCAATTCAATTCACTCCACATGATATCAAGAAACAGCTGAAGGCACTGGATACTGCAAAGGCTATGGGCCCTGACAATATTCCGGCAATAGTACTGAAGACGTGCTCCAGAACTTGCCACATCCCTAGCCAAGCTGTTCCAGTACAGCTACAACACTTATATCTACCTGGCTATGTGGAAAATTACCCAGATATGTCCTGTACACAAAAAGTAGGACAAATCCAACTTGGCCAATTACTGCCCCATCAGTCTACTCTTGATCATCAGTAAAGTAATGGAAAGGGTCATCAACAGTGCTATCAAGCAGCACTTGCTAAGCAATAACCTCCTCACAGACACTCAGTTTGGGTTCCGTGGCACTCAGCTCCTGACCTCATTTCAACCTTGGTTCAAACATGTACAAAAGAACTGAACTCCCGAGGTGAGTTGAGAGTGACTGCCCTTGATATCAAGGCCGCCTTTGACCAAATGTGGCATCAAGGAGCCCTAGCAAAACTAAACTCTCCACCAGGAAGCACCTTCCAAACCCACAACCACTACCATCTAGTAGGACAAGGGCAGCAGATAGATGGGGACACCACCACCTATAAGTTCCCCTCCAAGTCACTCACCATCCTGACTTGGAAATATATCACCGTTCCTTCACTGTTGCTGGGTCAAAATCCTGGAACTCTCCACTGGTTAGAGTCATACCTAGCACAAAGGAAGATGGTTGTGGTTGTTGGAGGTCAGTCATCTCAGCTCCAGGACATCACTGCAGGGATTCCTCAGGGCAGTGTCCTAGGCCCAACCATCTTCAGCTGCTTCATTTTCACCTTCCTTCCATCATAAGGTCAGAAATGGGGATGCTCGCTGATGATTGCACAATGTTCAGCACCATTCGCGGCTCTTCAAACACTGAAGCACTTGATGTCCAAATGCAGCAAGGCCTGGACAATATCCAGACTTGGGCTGACAAGTGGCAAGTAACATTCATGCCGCGCAAGTCAGGCAATGACCATCTCCAACAAGAGAGAACCTAACTATTGCCCCTTGATGTTCAATGGCATTACCATCACTGAATCCCCCACAATCAACATCCTGGGGGTTACCATGGACCAGAAAATGAACTGGACTAGCCATATAAATAGTGTGGCTACAAGAGTAGGTCAGAGGCTAAGAATCCTGCAGAGAGTAACTCACCTCCTGACTCCCCAAACCCTGTCCACCATCTACAAGGCACAAGTCAGGAGTGTGATGGAATACTCTCCACTTACTTGGATGAGCGCAGCTCCCACAACACTCAAGAAGCTTGATACCATCCAGGACAAAGCAATCCGCTTGATTGGCACCAGATCCACAAACATTCACTCTCTCCATCACCGACGCACAGTAGCAGCAGTGTGTACCATCTACAAGATGCACTGCAGGAATTCACCAAGGCTCCTTCAACAGCACCTTCCAAACCCACGACCACTGCCATCTTGGAGGACAAGGGCAGCAGATAGATGAGAACACCACCACCTGGAAGTTCCCCTCCAAGTCACTCACCATCCTGACTTGGAAATATATTGCCATTCCTTCACTGTCGCTGGGTCAAAATCCTGGAACTCCCTTCCTAACAGCACTGTGGGTGTACCTACACCACTTGGGCTGCAGCGGTTCAAGGCAGCAGCTCACCACCACCTTCTCAAAGGCAACTAGGGGTGGACAATAAATGCTGGCCCAACCAGCGAAGCCCACATCCCGTGAATGAATTAAACACAAACTGCGTACCATTTCTATGAACAAGTAAAAGGCATTTAAACTGACCTAGTATACAAGCTCACCAACATATTCATTCTTGTGAACACAAATAGACTTAACAAGGAACTACAAAAAGGTGTGCAGTAGATTGATTATTTTCAACATTTAGATAATGCAGTCAAGCAACTCATGGGATGCTACTGCATCTCTGCAGAAATCAGGCAGGGTACAGTTACAAAAACTACACTAAAGTTCCAGAAGACCATGTACAGTTGCAGTGACAATCCCACTTATTCATATTGGGTGGGTGGGTTTGCAGAGTGGATAAACCAGGCCAGTCTCAGTTTAAAGGGCGCGGTCATGAAGTGAATTTAGGTCAGAAGGTCAGTAAGTAGGGAACTTATAAAATACTAAATTGTATAAAGAAGGTAAACTCAAGATTATAATTTAAAAGACAAGAAAAATGTGACCAGAGAACATGAATTTAATGTAGTAATGCTCAGGGTGATAAATGCAGTAACTTAAAGGGGCCACCTTATGTACAGCCTGTGAAGGAACTTTACACGAAAGTTTTTGATTAACTGCAAACTTTTTCTGTCAGCACTCCTAGCTTTCTTTTGTTGCTTTATATATTTTATATGAACAGCTACTGAGCGAACTCTTGTTCGCAGATGACTGTGCTCTCGTAGCATATACGCCGGAGGATATTCATCTCCTTGTTGACCACTTTTCTCTAGCCTCAGAGCACATTGACCTGACAACAAGTCTGAAGAAGACAGACATCAGTATCAACACCCCTGGCTGTGTACTCCAAGACCCAACAGTAACTCCCATAAACTTTCTGTTCAGTACAGAGGTATTGCTATCTTGGGAGTATCCTCTCCAATAACACAATGCTGGATGATAAAATCAACTATTGCCTAGCAAAAGCAAGCTTGGCATTTGGCAGGCTCACTCACAGGCTTTGGAAAGAGCATGGAGTTCGTCTCAGAGCAAAAATCAAAATCTACCAGGCAGTGGTTCTTACATCACTTCTTTATGGGTGCAAGACTTCAACAACCTACCAGCATCACATAAAGCAACTAGAAGCATTTTGTCTTCGCTGTCCGAGATCTATTGACAACATCAGGTGGCAGGGCAAAATCTCTAACACCGAGGAGATATAAAATTCTTGCAAAGTACTGCATGCCTGGCATTAAGAGTATTCACATCAGAGCTTAGTTTCACTGGGTCAGTCATGTGGTCCACATGGAGGAATCCTGCATGCCAAAGGCAGTATTCTACAGCCAGCTGAGCATGGGAACCCACATCACAGGGTGTGCCAAACTTAGATATAAAAACAATCTGAAAGTCAACCTCAGGGGTTGCAAGCTGGATCCCAATACAGGGGAAAAAACAACCTTCAGCAGACTCAAATAGAGAAGTCTTTGTCATCAAATGATTTTGACATTTGAGGAGAACAGAGTCAAGAGCTTTCAGAACAAGTGAGCCAAAGCCAACAGCTCCAACCACCTCCCTAACAATGACTTCATGTACAGTATTTGCAATCGGTTATTCAAATTGAGACTTGGCCTAATGTCTCATGAGACGACACCAACCTAGTCTATAAACCAGTCTTTTTTTTCACTTGCTGAACAGTCATCCATCGAAGCGACAGGAGAATCCCTCAATATTTTGTAGAAATAAATTTTCCACTATCAATATCTGTTTTTCTACACTATGCATGATGACATTCTATTTGGTGCACCATTGCCCAAGGGTGAATTAATTATAAATTTGCATCGAGAAGAGAATTGTATGTGAGGAAGCAAAGAACTACAAAGTTCCACAGCAGAATATTGACTGCACAATTTGGCTACACAATTTAACCATTTTCTGCTTATCTCTGAAAACACTGGGAGTTGCAGTATCCTTATTGAATGGGCATCATAAAAAACAATGAAAAGACCAATCAAAAAGTGAGATGGATGCAGTTAAACTGATCTGTTCATCTAATTTATATTTTCATCCCTTTTTAATACGTATGAATGTGTATACATATATGTGCTTTATATATATGTGTGCCCTGCCCAAAGGCAGGTCCTTGGCTCATTGTCTGCTGATGCTTCAGCCTGAGTTGTTTTCTTGGCAGCTTTGGTCAATGGTGGTTTGGCACTGCCTTCCACTCTCAAGCAGGGCGAAGAGGCAGGTCCTAAACCCACCTCAGCTGGAACAGGAATCGAACCCTCACTGTTGGCATTATTCTGGACTCAGGTTACTCATCTAGCCAACTGAACTCACATAAATACATATACACTGTTGCGTGATTGCCCCCACCTTGTTCACTATTTACCTGACTGTCCACCTCATCCGAGATGAGCTGCCACCTGGTGTCAGCATTCAGTATCGCCTGAACTGGAAGCTCTTCAATCTTGCTCGCTTCCGGGCAAAAACAAAACTCATCACCATGGACATCCACAATCTTCAGTTTGCGGATGATGGCTCACTCTGTACAGGACATGCAAAGGACACCTGGCCTCTTCAACACCTCGCATAAGAGGCTTGGCCTGTCCTTAAACATCGCCAAGACGAAGGTCCTCCACCAACCTTCCCTGGGCCAGTTGAGCAACCCCTGCACCATTCATATAGATGGGGTAGCTCGGAGTGTGTGCAGCACTTCCCTTATCTTGGAAGCCATCTCTCCCAAGGGACTACCATAGATAGGGAAGTCCAACACTAAGTCAACTGTGCCAGCACGGTCTTCTTCAAGCTGTGCCAATGTGTCTTTGACAACAGGGACCTTTTCAAGTCAACAAAGGTTCTGGTTTATAAGGTCGTTGTGTTGAACCCCCTCCTCTACTGCAGCAAAACATGGACTATCTACCAACGCCACATTAAAATCTTTGAGAGCTTGTGTCGAATCTTGGGGATCAAATGGAAGGACCGCCAGACTAAAGCGAGCATCTCCATGAAGCTGTGTCAACCAGCATTGAAGCCCTGCTCCTGTGGAACCAACTCCGATGGGTAGGCCATTGCATCTGGATGCCTGAAAACCGCCTCCCTCGGCAGGTTCTCTTCTCACAGCTCTCCACTGGCCAACGCTCGAAGGCAGCCAAAGGAAGAGACATAAGGATACGCTCAAGGTCACCCTAAAGCACAAAGGCATTAACACCACTGATTGAGAGGAGAATGCTGCCAATCGCTCGGCATGACACTACCTGGTCCATCAAGGCACAAACCACTTTGAGGCTCAGCGACTCAACAGCGAGGTGGAACGGCAGCAGCAGAGGAAGGAGAAGGAAGCCAACCTGGGGCTGCAATTTCCACTCCCCTGCGCAACAACATGCCCCCACTGCGAAGAACATGTGGATCCAGAATAGGGCTCCACCAAGCCTGACAGACGTCATCCTCGATTCTGAGGGGCGGCCGACGGTATATATTTGTACTTAGTAAATTGATGTCACATAATAGCAATTTTGCTTCCTTATTGTGGAGTAGAACACTCCAAAAATGGGTCACTTCCCTCGTATGTCAAATTCAATGTCAACCAAAGATCCCTAGTGCTTCAATAATTCTATCATGCAGTTTGGTCTTGCTGACAAACACTAGAAAATTGGTGCTGCGAGTTCCAGTTTTGGATTTTCTGATGTGTACAGCTCTGCCTGTCCAGGTACAACTTTGACAGTACCTTTGTGGTGTCCAGTTTGCTGTGGTGCAGCTCCAGTACTTGCAGTGCAGCCTGCAGGTTTGCTTGTGGCTCTGGTATCTCCATCCTGATTGGTCCCACACAGTGAATGTCAGGTGGCGACAGGTACATACGTAATAGAGAAAGATACACCTAAACGAAATAATGACATTGTTTGTAAACCTCCTTTAAAACATTTAACTAACAGATTTTAATACATCTCTGATTGACTTAACCAGCTATATGCAACAAACTAGTAAAATGCAAGTGCATGAAACCCCACTGCTCTCTGTCAACAAATTCACGAGTAGCATGATAACCAACTGCTGAATACAACAGCCCTGACCACTGTTGAATGATTTGTCCCAATCATGAAGGAGCCCCCACTTCTCCTCCACTTAACTTAGTACAGCAGGCAATAGTTAAACTGTTCGTTTCCATCTGTGGTTTTCACTAAACTCTCAACTGAAGAATGGAGCTATGATTCTGTTCAGCTTCAATACGGTATGCGTATCGTTGAGCAAGTGCTGTAAGGTTGTCCTCTAAAATTTGAAACAGTAATCTCCGCTATTTATGCTCCACGAGATAAAGCCAAGGAACTGTACAGGGAGGATTAGTACTGTGTGTACTTACATCTTTGTTGCCATCCTTGTTCCAATCGTAATGCTTATGACAGTATCTGAAATCGGATAGAACAGGTGCTCATTAAAATCAACGGGCATAAACCAAGTTTAATTTGATCAACTTTGATAAGGGTGCAAGTATGTGAACTCATCTCAAAAAACAATTTTCTAAAGTGAACAAAGCTACATAGAATTTGGTGAGGTTAGTGAGAAATCAATCCAACAGGCCATGTTCCATTATCTTCATTGCTGGTATCTTACACTGATCATGTGGAAATCCAAGTAAAAACGATTGCCTGCGGAAATTCATCTACACTTTGATATTTTCCCTCTGTCCCCAATTCTCTCCTCTCCTGAAAATTAACTGGTAGTGGGGCACAATTTAACATGTGGCAGTCGTGTCAAGGGACCAGTTTTCATGTGCAAGTCTAGACACCAAGAGCTTCTGCTTCAAGTACAATCAGGAAATTGCAACCAAAATGTGATTGAAATTGCGCTGATTAATTACACTTCATACTTCCACTAAAATTCATTTGTATAATCACAAACTTAAAATCTTCCATGAATTAACATAATCAGGAAGCCTAATAGAACTTAAACGTTTCTTTATCACAATTAAAAAAATTTTCCTAATGTATTAAAAAGTGGGCACCAATGTTTATGCTAAACTGTGCAGGTGCCTGGCCACACAACAGCCTGAAAGGTACTGTAAGTTAAGCTCCAATAGCTGTTTGGTAATAAAGACCAAGACCAAGACAGACTCCTTCAGATAGTGTTTTATTTCTGGTGCATAAAACTCTCTACAGGGAGAACTTCTCTCACTTGTTATCTCTTTTATACAACCAAATGGGTAAATGGGTGCTAAGGTTGTTAACTAATAATTAATAATTGTATTCCTTTAACTGTTTCCTTCCCCAACACTGCACTGGTCTTGTTGATAAATAGCACATATGTGTGGTGCGCAAAAAAATTTAAAAGGACCGAGCACTGAAGAAAAAAATAGGCCGTGCACAGCTGAATTTTAAAGGGAACATTGGTGGTAACCCGATATAGTTTTATAATAGAGCTGAAAATGGACTTAATCATCAAAAAAAATTTTTTTTTAAAAACTGAGGAGTGGATAGTTTTTTTTAAATTAGAATCAAAAGTAGCCCATCTTTTTAACCATCTTATCAACATGCCCTGCCACCTTTTTAAGGATGTACATATATGCCGGCTGTCCCTCGATTTAAGGATGACATCCACTCAGGGTCGCAAGTATCTGCCATGGGTTTTCAAGTGACTGAGCAGACCGATTCTTGACCTGCATATCTTTGGGCGCATGGAGAAGGATATCCCAAGAGGTAGTGGGATCCGGAATTCAGATTTGCATACTTTTCTTTCCTCCTCTGCCACCACTCTGCCTCATCATCAAGGCACTGGGACTCAAAGCTTGATTCAGTTCAATGGACAGGTTACCGCCATTCTGAATGATTGGTAGATAGCTCCTCCAAGTCATTAAGGTCAATGACGCCACACTTCAAGGAGTGCTTCAAAGTGTCTTTGATGTGTTTTCTTTGTCCTTCCCCTGGAACGTTGGCCACTTGAGAACTGAGAGAACAGGATCTGGTGGGGGAGACGCTCTTTGGCCATCCAGATACAGTGACCAATACAAATGAAGTTGATTTTGTAGGGGTTTTGTCTGAATGCTTGTGGTCTTGGTTTTAGCATGACACCAGCATTTGTTCAATGGTTCCCCCCCCAAATTGAATCTGGAGGATGCGGTGGATGCATTGCTGATGTAATTTCTCTAGGCATCTTGTGTTACTGATACACAGTCCAGTACAAGAGCATGGTGATGACAACTGCTCTGTACACCAAAACTTTTGTTGACTTGCAGGGGTCCTTGTTGCCAAAAGCTCATTACCATGGTTTATAGAAGGCTGAACTGGCGAAGCAGATAGATGTTGGATTTCCTCTTCAATGGTGGTTTTTTTCAGAGAGGTGGCTGTTGAGCTATGGAAAGTGTTGAACATATTCAAGATTCTTCTTCAACATATATGGGAGGTGGAGTATTTGGCTGACCAGGAATGGGTTGACATATAAGTCTGTTTTGGCATCATGGGCAAGGAACAGCCCATAAATCAGGAGGCGTGTCTACATGCTCATGTCAGTCCTGGTGATGCTAAACACCTCCCCACCTGCACCCCTAGCTCAGCCCCCCTCCTGTCACACATCCACCCTCTGCAACCCCAGCTCTTCATCCTACCCTCACTCTGTACCGCCATCACCTTTCCACCTCCTTCTCCTGGCATCCCCAATTCCTTTGTTTCACTGATGTTGGATCAGAGCTGGTGGTGCTGTGGAGAGGGGTGGGGTGGGCTGAGCAATGATGGAAGGGGGTTGGGTGAGCCCCACCTGGGAGGGGGATGAGGGGTGAAGGGTGTGCAGCATCCGGGCCCATCTTGTCCATGCCAGACCGAGGACACCCAGGTGCCCTTTCTAATCCCACCTTCCTGCACCCAGCCCATAGCCCTGCAGCTTACAGCACTTAAGGTGCAGATCCAGGTACTTTTTAAAAGAGTTTAAAGTTTCTGCCTCTACCACCAACTTGGGCAGCGAATTCCAGACACCCACTACCGTCTGCGTAAAAAAGCTCTTCCTCATGTCCCCCCTACACCTTCTGCCACTTATCTTGAATCTATGTCCCCTGGTTCTAGAATTCTCCATCAAGGGAAACAATTTTATCCTGTCCACTCTATCTATTCCCCTCATAATTTTATACACCGCAATCAAATCACCCCTCAGCCTTCTTTGTTCTAAGGAAAATAACCCCAACCTATCCAATCTCTCCTCGTAGCTACTCTTTTCTAACCCTGGCAACATTCTTGTAAACCTCCTCTGCACTCTCTCCAGAGCTATTACGTCCTTCCTGTAATGTGGTGACCAGAACTGCACACAATACTCCAGTTGTGACCTCACCAGTGTTTTATACAATTCCAACATTATATTCTTACTTTTATATTCTACACCTCTGCCAATGAAGGAGAGCATTCCATATGCTTTCTTTACAACTTTGTCTACTTGAACTGCTGCCTTCAGGGACCTGTGTACTTGTACGCCAAGATCTTTCATTTCATCTACCCCTCTTAGTATATTCCCATTTATTTTGTAATCCCTGTAACTGTTTGACTTCCCTAAATGTATGACCTCACACGTCTCTATGTTAAAATCCATCTGCCACTTTACCGCCCACTCCACCAACCCATCTATATCATTTTGGAGATTATGGCCATCCTCTACACTATCCACTACTCGGTCAATCTTTGTGTCATCTGCAAATTTCCCAATCGTGCCCCCCATGTTCATGTCTAAATTGTTTATATATAATACAAACAGCAAGGGTCCCAACACCGAGCCCTGTGGAACACCACTTGAAACAAATTTCCATTCACAAGGGCATCCATCTACCATTACCCTTTCTTTCCTGTTACAAAGCCAACCTTTTATCCAGTTTTCCACATTACCCTGAATCTCATGAGCTTTTACTTTCCTGACCAATTTGCCATGTGGGACCTTGTCAAATGCCTTGCTAAAATCCATGTACACAACATCCACTGCACTACCTTCATCAACCCTTCTTGTCACTTCCTCAAAGAGTTCAATCAAATGTGTGAGGCAAGACCTTCCTTTAACAATTGACAAATTGGCACCAGGGAGGCAACATACCATCTTGGAGTCACGTCTATGGCCACAGAAACGCCTGTCTTTCCCCTTACTATCAAGTCTCCTACCACTATTGCTCTTCCCCTCCTTTTCCTCCTCCTTCTCCCCCCCACCGTGCAGCTGAGCCTCTCACAGTGCCATGAGCGTGGCTGCACTCCCCAGATGAACCATTACTCTCACCGTTTTACAACAGAGAAAAACGGTTCTCAAGTGAGATGCACCCTGGGGATTTCCTGACTACCTGCCTGACACCTTTCTCCTGACTGATGGTCACCCATTCCCTCTCTGTCTGCTCTTCCATAAGCTGTGGGGTGACCATGTCTTAGCTTCAATACACTTGGAAACGCTGAACTGAAGGCAGAGCTCAAGGGACATGCCTTCAGTTCATGACAACACAGGGGACAGGGTTGGATTTCAACTACACTTAGCCATTAGGCCCCCCTACTCAGCTTGACACCTTGACTCTTACTCAGCAATAAGCTGTCACTGACAGTTCGGATTTCGCCTGGGCCACTCAGCTCCAGGCCTCATTACAGCCTTGGTCGAAATATGGACAAAAGAGCTGATCTCAAGAGGTGAGGTGGAAGTGACTGCCCTTGGCAGAGGCAACATTTGACCAAGAGTAGCATCAGGAAGCCCTAGCAAAACTGGAGACACTTGGAATCAGAGGGAAAACTCTCCAATCGTTGGAGTCATTCCTAGCACAAAGAATGATGGCTGTGGTTGTTAGAGGTCAATCGTCTCAGTGCCTGGGCTTCGCTGCAGGAGTTCCTCAGGGTTCCTAGGACCAACCATTTTCAACTGCTTCATCAAAGATCTTCCTTCCGTCGTAAGATCAGAAGTGGGGATGCTCGCGAATGATTGTACAATGTTCAGCACCATTCGCGACTCCTCAGATACTGAAGCAGTCCGTATCCATATGCATCAAAACCTGGAAATATTCAGGCTTGGGTTTACAACTGGTAAGTAACATTCATACCACACAAATGCTGGGCAATGACCAGCTCCAACAAGAGAAAATCTAACCATCTCTTCATGACAGTCAATGGCATTATCATTGCTGGATCCCCCACTAACACCATCCTGAGGGTTGCCATTGATCAGAAACTGAACTTGGCCAGCCATATAAATACTGTGGCTACAACAGCAGTTCAGAGGCTGGGAATTCTGTGGCCAATAACTCACCTCCCGATTCCCAAAAGCCTGTCCACCACATACAAAGCACAAGTCAGGAGTGTGATAGAATGCTCTCCACTTGCCTGGATGTATGCCGCTCCAAAAACACTCAAGAAGCTCAATACATTCAGGGCAAAGAAGCTTGCTTGATTGGCATCCCATCTACCACCTTAAACATTCACTCCCTCCACCATTGACACACAGTGGCAATAGTTTGTACCATCTACAAGGTGCACTGCAGCAATTCATTAAGGCTCCTCTGACAGCACCTTCCACCAAACCATAGATGTTTATCACCAAGAAGGACAAGAGTGCAGATGCATGGGAACACCACCAGCTGCACGGTTCCCTCCAAGCCACACAGCGGTTTTTTCATCCAGTTTTTCTCCAGTTTAAAATAAATTAAGCTAAGGAAAGGTAAGGGTTCTAGTTTTTACTTAAAGTACATAAATAATTTAACTTCTTTTACTGTATTTAACTTAAAGTAAGGGTTTTTTTCCAACCAGGGGCATGACAGGGCAGCTCAGTCCCGTGTCATGTACCGCCTGCAACATGTGGGAAGTCCTAGACGCTCCTTGCGCTCTGACCGACCATGTGTGCAGGAAATGCCACCAGCTGCAGCTACTTGAGCTCCGAGTTTCAGAGCTTGAGCGGCAGCTGGAGGCACTGAGGTGCATTTAAGAGGCTGAGAGTTTCGTGGATAGCACGTTTTTAGACATGGTCACCCCACAGCTTATGGAAGAGCAGACAGAGAGGGAATGGGTGACCATCAGTCAGGAGAAAGGTGTCAGGCAGGTAGTCAGGAAATCCCCAGGGTGCATCTCACTTGAGAACCGTTTTTCTCTGTTGTAAAACGGTGAGAGTAATGGTTCATCTGGGGAGTGCAGCCACGCTCATGGCACTGTGAGAGGCTCAGCTGCACGGCAGGGGTGGAGAGAGGAGGAGGAAAAGGAGGTGAACAGCAATAGTGGTAGGAGACTTGATAGTAAGGAGAAGGACAGGCGTTTCTGTGGCCATAGACGTGACTCCAAGATGGTATGTTGCCTCCCTGGTGCCAGGGTCATGGATGTCACTGAACGGCTGCAGGGCAAACAGACAGAGGTCGTGGTACATATTGGTACCAACGACATAGGTAGAAAGAGGGGTGAGGTCCTGCAAGCAGAATTTAGGGAGCTGGGAAACAGATTAAAAAAACAGGACCTCAAAAGGTAATAATCTCTGGATTACTTCCGGTGCCATGCACTAGTGAGTACAGAAATAGGAGGTTAGTCCAAATGAATGCATGGCTGGAGAGATGGCGCAGGAGGGAGGGCTTTAGACTTCTGGGACATAGGGACTGTTTCTGGGGGCGGTGGGGCCTGTACAAGGCGGATGGGTTGCACCTGAACCAGAATGGGACCAACATCCTTGCGGGGAGGTTTGCTAGTGCTGTTGTGGAGGGTTTAAACTAACTTGGCAGGGGGATGGGATCCTGAGAGGGGGTTCAGCAGGGGGAGATGCACAGCCAAAATTAGAAGAGAGAGCAAGTGAGCCTGGAAGGCATAGGAATTATCCGCCAGTTAAAGCACAAGGGAGTTTGGCAAGGTTGGACTGTATTTATTTTAATGCAAGGAGTCTGATGAATAAGGCAGATGAATTGAGGGCACAAATTAACACATGGAAGTATGATGTCACTGCTGTTACAGGGACATGGTTGAGAGAGGGGCAGGATGGGCAGCTCAATATTCCAGGATATAGGGTCTTCAGGTGAGGCAGGGAAGGAGGTAAAAGAGGAGGGGGTATCACAATATTGATCAAGGAATCAATTACAGCAGTAAGGAGGGATGACATCTTAGAAGGCTCCCCAAATGAAGCCATATGGGTAGAATTGAAAAACAAAAACGGAGCAATCACATTGTTGGGAGTGTACTATAGGCCCCAAAATAATGAGAAATGGAAGAGAAGATATGTAGGCAAATTTCAGAGAAAAGTGTAAAAATAATAGAGTAGTAATAGTGGGGGATTTCAACTTCCCCAACATTAACTGGGTTAGTCATAGTGTGATAGGTTTAAAGGGAGCGGAATTCTTAAAATGCATCCAGGAGAGCTTTTTAAGCCAGTACATAGAAGGTCCTACAAGAGAGAGGGCGGTCCTGGACTTAATTTCAAGGAATGAAGCCGAGCAAGTGGTAGAGGTATCTGTGGGGGAGCATTTTGCAGATAGTGATCATAGCTCCGCTAGATTCAAGGTTGTTATGGAAAAGGACAAGGATGGGGCCCAAAATCAGAGTTCTAAATTGGGGGGAAGCCAATTTTAATAAGATCAGATATGATTTGGCCAGACTGGACTCGGAGCAGCTACTTTTAGGTAAATCTGCGTCAGAGCAGTGGGACTCATTCAAGAAGGAAATAGGGAGAGTACAGGGCCAACATATTCCAGTGAACATAAAGGGTGGGACCAACAAATCCAGGGAACCCTGGGTGATGAGGGATATACAGGATTGGATAAAGAGAAAAAAGGAGGCTTATGGCAGATACCGAGGGCTCAAAACAGCGGAAGCCTTGGAGAAGTATAGAATGTGTAGGGGGTGTTAGGGGAAAATTTACTAAAGAACACTTAAACTCTCCTGGCAGACCTGGCTGTTAAACATATTAAGAGTTGGCGATTACCAGATGTACCTTGCACAGCCTTGAGAGTCAGACTGGAGACACAAGCAGGACATGAATTAGATTAAGTGTACTCCCCTCTCACATAAGAGAGGGGCAGATGGTTTTAGCTTAGATATGGGAAGACATACAATAGACAAAGAGGGGGCTTTGATGAAACACAAACAGTCTTGAGCTGTGAGAACCAAGGTCTTTGCGTACGTGTTTTAATTTTGATTGAATAAGGTAATTAGGTATACCACCTTTAGAATAATTGGTTAGCAACATCACATGTTTATGTACTCAATAGGAAAGAGTTAGCATGGGACCGGTGTGTCAGTTACCGATTGGATGTATTCAAATGTATTATGTTAAGAAAAAGTACAAAAGTAAAGAAATGTAATCAATCTGGGAGCTGGGTCTTCATTCTTAGGAATGATAGCAGCTCCCTTGCATATGCTTGAATAAAACTGGTTAAATGAAGCCTGAGTCTCTGTGGTCGCTGTGTGATCGGAGAATGTAACTTCTCCTCTTCAACTGGCCTATGTGGTACTTGCAGGATCGGAGGGTGTACCTGCTTCAGGGGGAACTTTATTTTACAAGTACATTAAGAGTAAGAGGATAACTAGGGAAAGAGTTGGGCCCATTAAGGACCATAGTAGTAATTTGTGTGTGGAGCCGGAAGACATAGGTAGGGTTGTAAATGAATACTTTGTGTCAGTGTTCACAAGTGAGAGGGACGATGTGGATATGGAAATCCAGCAGAAGGACCGTGATATAATTGAAGAAATTAGTACAGAAAGGGAGGAGGTTCTAAGTGGTCTGGCAGGCATAAAAGTAGATAAATCTCCAGGCCCATATGAAATGTATCCCAGGCTGTTGAGTGAGGCAAGGGAGGAGAAAGCAGGGGCACTGAAAATAATTTTCAATACCTCTCAGGTCACAGGAGAGGTGCCAGAGGGCTGCAGGACAGCCAATGTGGTGCCGTTATTCAAGAAGGGAGGAAGGGATAAACCAGGGAACTACAGGCCAGTCAGTCTAATCTCAGTGGTGGGGAAACTATTGGAAGCAATTCTGAGGGACAGAATTAATCTACACTTGGAGAGGCAGGGATTAATCAAGGACAGTCAGCATGGTTTTTTTTTAAGGGGTCATGTCTGACCAATTTGATCAAATTTTTTGAAGAGGTGACCAGGTGTGTAGATGAGGGCAACGCATTTAACATAGTCTACTTGGACTTCAGCAAGGCTTTTGATAAGGTCCTGCATGGGAGACTGATAACGAAGGTAAGAGTTCATGGGATCCAAGGAAATTTGGCAAATTGGATCCAGAATTGGCTGAATGGCAGGAAACAGAGGGTGATGGTCGAGGGGTGTTTTTGTGACTGGATGCCTGTGTCCAGTGGGGTTCCACAGAGATCAGTGTTGGGTCCCTTGCTGTTTGTGGTATATATAAATCATTTAGACTTGAATGTAGGAGGGTTGATCAGTAAGTTCGCGGATGACACAAAAATTGGTTGGGTGGTAAATAGTGAGGAGGTAAATAGTGAGGAGGATAGCCTTAGATTACAGGAGGATATAGGCAGGCTGGTCAGATGGGCTGATCAGTGGCAAATGGAAATTAATCCGGAGAAGTGTGAGGTGCTGCACTTGGGCATGGCAAAACAAGGCACGGGAATACACAATGAATGGTAGGACCCTGGGAAGTACCGAGGGTCAGAGGGACCTTGGTGTGCATGTCCACCGGTCCCTTAAGATAGCGGGACAAGTAGATAAGGTGGTTAAGAAGGCATATGAGATACTTGCCTTTAGTAGTCGAGGCATAGAATATAAGAGCAGGGAGGTTATGCTGGAACAGTATAAAACACTGGTTAGGTCACAGCTAGAGTATTGCGTGCAGTTCTGGAATCCGCATTATAAGAAGAATGTGATTGCACTAGAGAGAGTGCAGAGGAGATTTACCAGGGTGTTGCCTGGGCTGGAGAGTTTTAGTTATGAGGAGAGATTGGATAGACTAGGGATATTTTTTTCCCTGGAGCAGAGGAGATTGAGGTGTATAAAATTATGAGGGGCATAGATAGGGTAGACAGGAAGGAACTTTTCCCCTTGGTGGGGGGATCAATAACCAGGGGGTACAGATTAAGGTAAGGGGCAGGAGGTTTAGAGGGGATGTGAAGAAGAATTTTTTCACCCAGAGGGTCGTGGGAATCTGGAGCTCACTGCCTGAAAGGGTGGTAGAGGCAGAAACCCTCATAACATTTGAGAAGTGTTTGGATGTGCACTTGCGATGCCATGGCATACAAGGCTATGGGCCTAGTGCTGAAAAATGGGATTAGAATAGTTAGGTACTTGTTTGACCAGCGCAGACTCAATGGGTCAAAGGGCCTTTTTATGTGCTGTAGACCTCTATGACCATCCTGACTTTGAATTACATCATTGTTCCTTCACTGTCACTGGGTCAAAATCCTAGAACTCTCTTCCTAACAGCACCTCATGCACTGCAGCAGTTCAAGGTGGCGGCTCACCACCAACTTCTCAAGGGCAATTAGGGATGGGCAATAAATGCTGGCCTAGCCAGCGACGCCCACATCCCATGAAAGAATAAAAGTAGATCCATGCTGCAGCCAGAACAGGAAGTGCCCACTGCAGTTGATCAAAAATGTAAAAGTATAACTTAAAATGCAGTTAGCAGCATAAGCCACAGCTTTGTGTTATAATCCTAGATTAGACACCCAAGTTTTTTGTAAGATCCGGTTAGGGACCAATAATATTTTGTTTAAACTAGATAAAGTTTGAGATTCAAGGCAATTACTAAGAGAATAAAGCCGCAAGATTCCACGGATTTTGAACACAAAAATAAATTTTACTATACAAGGTCAGAAAGATAAAACAATTTACAATATCTACCTTATACTCTAACATTCAGGGTTAATACGACATATATGTGAATTAACAGACAAATTGTGGTTGAACAATCCGCACTGCCAATAAGCAGTAGATGCAACCCACCCAGACATCAGTAAACACTGTGCGACAACCAATCTCACTAAAACTCTGTCTCCCTCAGGAAGGATTCCCGTCTTCACCTTCGTAGATCTACCCTTGAAATTCTCTCCACAAGTCACTTCAACTTGGACGGCATCAACGATGGCCGCCTCGCAGGGTTTCAATTGTGTCTCCCTAGATTCCATTCTCCTGGAATCCCAAGTATGCACACAAGTACCAACTCAAAAGCACAACGCCAGTTCTTCTGCCATGCCAAGCAGAACACTACTGCTCCAAAGGGTTACCTTCGGCCCAATGACTCGCAGCACGTAGTCACTAATCTTCTGCTGCCTTCTTGGATTGCCGGGGCTTCTCCTGAGCCCACTTTGATTGCCGGGGCTTCTCCTGAGCCCACTTTGATTGCCGGGGCTTCTCCTGAGCCCACTTTGATTTCCGGGGCTTCTCCTGATCCCACTTTGACTGCCGGGGTTTCTCCTGAGCCCACTTTGATTGCCACAGCTTCTCCTGAGCCCACTTTGATTGCCGGGGCTTCTCCTGAGCCCACTCACTTAAAGTCTGCTATCTGCAGCCCTTTCCCTACTTGAAGTCTTTTTCTCTGCTCCTCTTTTTTCTTAATTTAACCGAGAGCACTTCCTATCCCTGTCTCTTCTTTTGGGACCTTCCCCTGGCCCCTCTCCCTATGCCCTGCCCGGGACACGTTCTCAATGGTACCCCTCTCCCAGTCACATGATCTGGGTTTTAGTGCCATTTCCCCTTTCTGCACAGTGCGCTGGGCCCATCCTTGGTCCAAAGAACCCTGCTGAACTGCATATGTGCAGTCCGCTCCTGGTCTACGCATACGTGGAATCTCGAGACCTGCTGGGAGTTGGAGTTCCCAACCTCGCACTCGATTCCAAGGTAAGTCTGGATTTCGTAACATTCGCCACTGACAGGAAGATTCAGAGCCGTGCATATCTATAGTGGCCAGTTTAGTTTTGGCACGGGGTGGCCGAGGTTAAAAAGTTTTCCATCTAATTACTATCTACAACTTTGTTAGGCTTTGTATCATCTGCAAACTGTACAATACTGCTCTCTACACCCAAGTTGAGGCCATTTAAAAAAATGAAAAAGAGTAATGGGTCCACAACATATCCTTGGGGAACACCACTGCAAATCACCTCGTATTCTTAAAACATGCTTCACTGCCACCCTTTGTTTCCTGTCACTAATCCAATTCTGTATTTATACCACTACTTACCCTTTGAATTGCATGGACTGTCATCTTCTTAATATAATCAGTTTCTTAGTCATTTAAATATATCTGATTTGAAAATATTTTTCAAATGTGCCCACTGTTGCCTCACACCTAGGAAAATGAGCACAATTTGAACAGTATTCCCGAATTAGTGTAATCTCGCAGTTTCACTCTGGGGAGTGTCCAGTTTTGTGGGTGGGACATTATTCATGTGAAATGTATATTGAACCAGTGTAACAAGATTGCAGAAAACACAAGTATTTTTTGGTGTAACTTAACTATGTTTAAAATTCCCTAATCTTTTGCAAATAATTTGACCGATTCTCCCAGATTGTGCTGGATTTGAGTGCAAAACAAGTAAAAACTGCCTGGCCCTCACCAAGTCTCAGCAGACGATTTGACTGCCAGTCATGGGTGCCAACAGACATTCACCCATAAAAAAGCGTACAAGATGTACATCAAATTCATTCTGCTCTCACTTCGTGGAGAACCATCCATATCCAAGGAGCAGCCAGACTCATTCATTAGACGATGTTGGATTTGAGCCCATGGACCCCAGCATTGCAGGCCCAACATTTACTTATTTAAAAAGGTCCAGAAACCCTTAAAACAAGAATGTATTAAAACCCAGTAATTTTAACTGTCGATATCAGAACTCCTGAAATGGAAAGTGATGTACTTACTCTTCGGCCATTTTAATATTCTTCAGTATATGAACATAAATAAAAAGGGCTTGTTCGTGTAAACCCATCTGACCCATCAGCAACGCTCGCTCCTCTAGCAACCCTGAAACACAACCAGAAACACGATTCATAACATTCACTTTTACCCTTCATTTCCCCACTGAGTAGTCGTCAAAGTGAAGATCAAGGTGTAGAGTGTATGAAGTTACTAGGGTTGAAGTGAAAAGATGAGATGAATTAGAAAGCAATAAGTCAATGCCAGGTTTCGATTTCAGGAACCAAAGACCGATGAAAAGGATGAACTAGAGTAGGGAATAGTGCAGAGGGCTTTTGTGACACAGTAGGAAAGAGGAAGGTCTTGTTGGGCAATGCTCAGAAGGAATTGAAGATGACTCTTCAAAAGAGCAATAAACATGGTATCGTTAATACAAAAAATTAGGGCAGAAAAAATTTTGAGGTTAGATAGGGATTGCTAATCAGGCAAGCAGCTTTCTAATGTACAGTACAGGAGTGCTGAAACAATGCTAAAAGACATGGGAGGAACGTTTATACCTCTTCCTAATTCGTTGATTTCCTGAAAGGAAGTTAAGATTAAATACAGTTTTCAGGTGAAGTGGATCCGAAAGCAGGGGTTAATTGGTCCAGGGTGTGTACACACAACTAAGTTTCTACTTTAACATCACATATTTTGTCTTGATGTAATACTTCTTAAGTAGAATTGGTTTTAACACCATCAGGACTGAGACCCACTAGAGGTGATGGCACAGTGGTATATAATCAGGACGGAGTTACCCTGGGAGCTATCAACATTGACTGCATACACAATCAAGTTTCATGCTATCAGGTCAAACATGAGCAAGGAATCCTCCTACTAATTACCACCCACCATTCCCCCTCAGCTGATGAATCAGTACTCCTCCATATTGAACATCAATTGAAGAAACACTGGGAGTGGAATGAGCAGACAATATATTCTGAGTGGGGGACTTCAATGTTCATTACCAAGAACAACTTGGTAGCACCACTGCCAACTAAACTGTCCAAGTCCTAAAGGACATGGCTGCTAGACTGGGCCTGCGGGAGTTGGTGAGGAAAACAAGAGGGAAAAATTTATTTGAACTCATCCTCACCAATCTGCCTGTTGCAGACATGATCGTATAGGTAGGAGTGACCATTGCACAATCCTTGTGGAAACAAAATCCCGTCTTCACACTGAGGATATTCTCCATTATGTTGTGTGGTACTACCACTGTGTGAAACAGGATAGATTTAGAACAGCTCAAAATTGGGCAACCATGAGGCACTGTGGGCCATCAGCAGCAGCACAATTGTATTCAACCACAAGCTGTAATCTCATGCCCTGGCACATCCCTCACTCTACCATGTCTCATAGTTGCCCAATTTTGAGCTGATGGACCTGTTCTAAATCTATCCTGTTTCACACGGTGGTAGTGCCACACAGCATAATGGAGAATATCCTCAGTGTGAAGACGGGGCTTCATCAATTCAGAGGATGAACTCTGGTTCAATGAAGACTGCAGGAAAGCCTGCCAGGAGGAGCACCAGGCAGACTTAAAAATGAGGTATCAACCTGGTGAAGCTACAACAGCAGTCCCGAAGAAGAGTCATATTGGACTTGAAACATTGACTCTGTTTCTCCCTTCACAGATGCTGCCAGACCTGCTGAGTTTTTCCAGTATTTTCTGTTTTTATTCCAACAAAGGGCTACTGCATGCCAAAGAGTGAAAGCAGCATGCGATATACGGAGCCGAGCAACTACACAGCCAACGATCAGATCAAAGCTCTGCAGTCCTGCTACATCCAGTCGTTAATGGTGGTGGACAATTAAACAACTAACTAGAGGAGAAGGCTCCACAAATATCCCCATGCTCAATGATGGGGGTGCACAGCACATCAGTGTAAAAGATAAAGCTGTAGCATTTGGCTGAAGACTTGCATCTGTTGGGGACCTGAGGAGGAGGCAGAGATGGATCATCTACTCAGCACTGTTGGAGGTGCTGAGTAGATGATACATCTCGGCCTCCTCCTGAGGTCCCCAACAGATGCCAGTCGGAATGCACTGCCTGGGAGGCTGGTGGAGGCGGGTTGCCTCACATCCTTTAAAAAATACCTGGATGAGCACTTGGCACGGCATAACATTCAAGGCTATGGGCCAAGTGCTGGTAAATGGGATTAGGTAGGTAGTTAGGTCAGGTGTTTCTCACGTGTCGGTGCAGACTCGATGGGCCGAAGGGCCTCTTCTGCACTGTGAATCTGTGATTCACCCAATTGTATTCTCTCCACGTGATATCAAGAAATGGCTGAAGGCACTGTGTATTGCAAAAGCTATGGTCCCTGACAACGTTCCAGAAGTAGTACGGAACACTTGTGCTCCAGAACTGGCCGTGATACAGCCAAGCTGTTCCATCATAGCTACAACACTGGCATCTACCCGGCAGTGTAGAAAAATGTGCCTGGGTACATCTTGTCCACAAATTGCAGGACAAATCCAATCCAGCCAATTGTCACCCCATCAGTCTGGTCTTAATCAACAGCAAGGTCTTGGAAGGTGTCATCAACAGTGCTATCAAGAAGCACTTATACAGCAATAACCTGCTCACTGACGCTCAGTTTGGGTTCTAACAGGGCCAGTCAGCTCCAGACCTCATCACAGCCTTGGTATTGATATTAAGACAGCATTTGACCAAGTGTGGCATCAGGGAGCCCTAGCAAAATTGGAGTCAATGGGAATTGGGGGGAAATTCTCCACTGGCTGGAGTCATAACCAGTACAAAGGAAGATGGTTGTGGTTGTTGGAGGTCAATCACCTCAGTCCCAGGATATCAATGTAGGTGTTCCTCAGTGGAGTGAGCTAGATCTACCCATAATCAGCTGCTTCACATCAATGGCCTTCCCTCAATCATAAGGTTAGAAGTGGGGATGTTCACTAATGATTGTGCAATGTACTACACTCCTCAGGTATTGAAACAGGCCATGTCCACACACATCAAGACCTGGACAATATTCAGACTTGCGTTGATAAGTGGTAAGTAATATTCGCAACACCCAAGTGTCAAGCCATGATCATTTCCAACAAAAGAAACTCTAACCCTCTACCCTCAACGTTCATCACCACTACCACTGCTGAATCCCCCACTATCAATGTCCTGGGGATTACCATAGACTGGAAACTGAACTTGACAGCCATACAAATATTGTGGCTACAAGAGCAAATTACAGGTTGGGAATTCTGCAGCGAATGGCTCACCTCCTGACTCCCAAAATTCATCTAACAAGGCACAAGTCAGGAGTGTGATGGAATACTCTCCACTTGCCTGGGTGAATGCAGCTCCAACAGCACTCAAGAAGCTCAACACCATCCAGGACAAATGCAGCCTGCTTCACTGACACCTCATTCACCACCTTAAGCATTCACTCCCTCCATCACTGACGCACAATGGCAGCAGTGTGTACCATCTCCAAGATGCACTGCAGCAATTCGACAGCACCTTCTAATTCGGCAACTTCTACCGCCTAGAAGGAAAAGGGTAGCAGATGCATGGGAACACCATCACCCGCAGGTTCCGCTCCAAGCCACACACCATCCTGACTTGGAACTATATCACCATTCCTTCACTGTTCTTAGTTCCTTAGTTCTGATGAAGAGTCATACGGACGCAAAACGTTAACTGTATTCCTCTCAGCAGATGCTGTCAGGCCTGCTGAATTTTTCCAGCTATTTTTGTTTTTATTCCTTCACTGTTCTTGGGTCAAAATCCTGGAACTCCTTTCCTGGCAGCACTGTGGGTGTACCTACACCACTTGGACTGCATCGGTTCAAGAAGGTGACAAACCACCACCTTCTCAAGGACAATTAGGGATGGGCAAGCCAATGATGCCCATATCCTGTGAAAGAATAAAAAAAGTAATTTCCCTAACTTATACAGAGAGGAGCTGGGAGATTAAAACCTGATGCTCCACGAGTGTCAAAGGATGTAGTTACAGCATGATGGGTTTCCATAAGTAGTTTCCGCAATAACTGTGGAAATAGGAGCTTATGAAGGAAAAGTTGACAAAAAATTAAGAATATGACAATAAGGCTCTGGAGGCAGTAGGAAACTAAGATACTTAGAAATCTTCACCCCGCAAGTCTCTTATTTTAACCAAAGCCATAATTAAAGTTGTAGACAGTACCCTACACATGTTTGTATAAATACAATCCTACATTAATGCTCTACAGGCTGCGGCTAGGCTGTGCCTGTATAATCCGAACACACATTATTGTACTGCACAGAGCCCAATAGAGCCAGTATAAATTAAAACCTAGGTTAATGATGTCTGCAGTACTGTCTATAAAAACCTAAATTTGTACATAGTGTAAGACTCTTGGAAGGTTCAAAGGTGTAAAAGAGATTAAGAAAGATCAGAAAGTGAAGGTTGAGTGACATTAAGCTTGTAATTTGAAAGGCTGCACAGTTCAGGAAACAACAACTCTGATGCTGATGAACGTGTCAGTATTATTTCTAATTAAATAGTGAAAGCACGTAAAAGAAACAGAGCTTGGAATGAGTAAAAGGTCATCAGTACTTGCTATGAAACTTTCATCAGTTTCCGCCAAATGCAATTCTTTTTAAAATTATATAGGAACACATGCTCGCATAAGGATTAATACTTCATTATTTTTGCAGATTACGTTCATAAATTTAACAAAACTTCTCAGTAACTATGAACCGCTACCTCAGACACTCACTACACATCTCACCAAAACAATGAGATATCCAAACAAGGTATGTTCATTCAATATTTTGTTCAGAGAACTGACTACTCACCATCAAACGGGAAGTCGCTGATGAGTTTGCTGGGTTGATAATGCGTTGAATTTTCCAAGAAACACAACAGCTTTTTCCTATGCTCTCCCAACTCCCCTTCCTCCATTCCAGCAGGAACAGGAATCTCATCTGGAAAAGTAACCCAGGGTGATTATAATCCAATCTTTATAAACCACATGCAAGGTGTCAGAAGTAAAGCAACTCAAGGCCGATGAAGCTTTTTGTGATATTTTTAAAAGGTTGAGATGGGGGAGAAGAAAAGAACCTACCAAATTGGCTGCTCAGAAATGACAGAATCAGTTGGACATAATATGCAAGTGGACAGAATTGAACACTGTTCTCAAGGTGTGATCTGATCAGAGCATTATACAGTTTGCGTATATCATAACTAGCATTTTATTGCTTTGGCCATACAGTTCAGAATTCCTTTGGACTTGTTGACTGCTGCTCTGTACTGGTTGGACATATTCAGCATCAAGTATACAAGACTCCTAGGTCTCTTTCAATTTCATCCTGAGGATTCATGGAGTAATATGTCACCCTCAGTTTTCCTTTCTATGTGCAGTACTTTACACTTAGCTGCATTAAATTTTATTTTCTGGTCAATGACCAGTAAGTGCCTAGCTAAACCAACAAAGCACTGCACAAAGGAAAACCAGGAACACACACACCTAGTGAATGGTGTTGAAAAAGCTAAGGAAATCAAAAAAGAACTAGTAGTCTTAGTACAGAGGAGGTAAATAGCATGGAAAAAGTGAACACAGGTTTGAACCAATAGATTACAAGTTTCAAACTAAAATCAGGAGACACTTCTGCACAAAAAGGTTGAGCAATACATGTAATGAGTTCCAAATGGAGTAATGGAAGCAAAAATCCTAGAGCCACTTAAGAAATGGTTGGATGTTGCAAAGAAGGGGCTATTAGCCTTTTTTGGATGAAAGATTTTAAACCCAAGAACGTTCTTCCTCATCTGTAATTATTTTGCAAACTGGATCCGAAAGTGTCCGCTCAGTTTAGAAGCACTCTTGAAGTTTGTGGGTTTAAGCATCATTCCATCAAGGCTGCAGCATGTAGTTTAGCTTGCCATTCTAATGCAATGCTAAAGGAGTTCTCATCATTGATTAGATCTTCAAGCAAGATTCAAGTGACTGTTTTAAGTGGATGTAAAAGGTCACGTGGCACCTTTTCAGGGAATTCTGCCATGGATCCTCACCAATTTTTATTCCTCCATCAATACCTAGAAAACAGATTCCTCCATCAATACCTAGAAAACAGCTGTGTATTTGCTCAGCAGTTTGTTCCTTGCCAGGATTAGTTGTGAAGGGCCCAGCCATCCACCTACAGTAATATGATACACCAGTACTTGAAGTTGAGCCACAAAGGGATTGTTTCAAGCTTGAACCTCAACATGCATTTCATTCAAAAGAACTACAGGTCAGAGCCAAACCTGCAGTGATTGGGATCAGTCTCCAAATGCTATAAACTGAAGTTTCATAGCAGGGCCCTGAACATATTGCCAAGTCGCAACTGCCCAAAAAAATAATTGCTACAGTTGCACAAAATGCTTTTCATCTGCATATAGCAAAAATAACTCGCCAGGAAGTCACCAAATATAGAAATCTGATGACAAATTGATAGAAATCTACCGGCCTCATGGAGTCGGTCAAGTGCAAGGTCACCAGCTCGAAACCTTATGGAATCAAATTCTCCAAAAATGTTTAAAATTGTGTTACAAGCTGTGGAGATTTGATGAAATGTGACATACAATTGCCTTTGCAAGGCCAGCATTTTTGGCCATTTTCTGGTTCAGTATTGGTTGGCTGTGCTCAGGTTGTTAGCAGTGTTCCAATATCACAGTAGTGCATTCTTTAAACAGCTGAATGTGAATAAGACAGCATTTAAGGATCATGAGATTGTAAAAAAAAAAGCTAATGGAATTATAGGTTTCATCACAAGGTATAGAACGTAAAAACCAAGAAGTAATGATGAGCACATAAACAACTCTGAAAATTGTGTGCAGTATTGGAATCCGCGTTATAGGAAGTGTACTGAGACTTTAGAAATAATACAATATAGATTCATCAGGTGCTGCCTGGGTTGAGGAAGTGTCAAGGCAGACTTCAAACGATGAGTCTTTTTTTGTTAGAAGGACAGATTATGGGGGTGATATGATAGAAGTGCTTAAAATTATGAAAGATGGAGCAGGGTAGATACAAACAGGCTGTTTTCAGTAGTTAAAGGGTCAAGAATCAGGTGCCACAGATGATTAAATGTGAAAGGTTTAGGACAGAGAGTGGGAGAAACTTCTTGAGGCTGTGGAATTCACTTCCACAGTTAGTGGTTGAGGTAGAGATTGACAAAGTCAAGATTAAATTGGATGGATGGATAAAGAGAGAGAGATTAAATAGGTCTGGGAACAGGGTGGGTAAATGTGGTGAGAAATATTGGCTCACATGTGGAGGGCAAACTTTTGTCACACACCGATTGGGCCAGGTGGGGTGTTTGTTTCCATGTTGTAATTTCTATGCATCTCATTTGCTTTGTGGGATCATGCTGTTTGCAACTTACCTGTTATGTGTGCCTACAAAATAAATGTCTACATTTCAGAGTGTTTCCATTGTCTGTGAAATGCTTTCAAATATAAGGGATGGTATTTTATGAGGCCTGTAAGAGTGGGCAGTGTGACTTAATTAGATGGGCACCCAAATTTCAGATTGAGATACAGAGATCAACTCAGCAGCAAGTTGGGCGTCATGCTGTCCTGTGGAGGGTTCCTACTTGTAATATATTTACATGCCATAAATACTCGTGTCATGAATAAACTCTGTAGTCATTGCGTACTGGAAAAGAGATCAGAAGAATGTTGACTGGCTGGAGGCTTATTGGACTGAAATGGAGTCAGCTACTGCAACCGAGAGCCCTCATGAACTACAAGTTCTCAGAGCTGCCAAAATCAAGTCTCAGTAGACTGCTTGGCACTGCACCAATCAATATTGGCTGAAACTCTGCAATAGTATACAATCTGCTGCTGAATCTGGGAATGCTAGAGGGATGTATGAAAGAATTAAGAAAGCAATGGGCCCAGGAGCAACCAAATCAACTCACTTGAAGACAAAGTCAGGGATGATCATCATTGAACCTAGCAAGCAGATGAAAAGGTGGGTGGAGCAATATCTTGAACTCTATGCAAGAGAGAGTGTTGTCAGTGAAGAAGCTTTCAGCGCAATTCCAGACTTTCTTGTTATGGAGGAGCTGGACAGTGAGCCCATCATTGTAGAGTTCAATAAGACCGTCCTGCTAGAGGCAAGGTCTTGGCAAACGATGGCATTTCACCTAAAATCATCTAAAGTAGAAAACCAACACTCATGCAGCATCTCCATGAACACGTGTCTCTCTGTTGGGAGGAAAGATTTGTGCCTCAAGTTTTTTGTGATGCAAAAACAAAGGTCATTGCAGTGACTGCAACAATTAAGAAAGCAATCTCCTTGCTAAATATTGTGGTGAAGGTCTTTGCTTCCGTTGCTCTGGCGAGATTGTAGACCCTGGCATCACGCATCTACCCTGAGTCTTAGTGTGGCTTCAGTACTGGCAGATCAACATGATTTTCTCACTTCCGCAGTCACAGGAGAAGTGCCGCAAACAGCGCAGGCCACTCTACATTGTCATCATAGACTTCACCAAGGCCTTTGATCTCATCAGCAAAGACGGACTCTTTAAACTGCTGCGGAAAATAAGCTGCCCTCCTGGGCATCATTTCTTCTTTCCATGAGAACATGCACAGTTCCATCAGTTACAATGGAGCAACATCAGACACTTTCAAGATTAGCAACAGGATAAAGCAGCATTGTGTCCTGGCACCCACTCTCTTTGGCATATCTTTCTCCATGCTGCTATTGCATGCTTTCGGCAACTCAAATGAATGTGTCTACCTGCATGCCAGAGCTGACAGCAAGTTGTTCAACTTGGCAAGACTGCGCACCAAGGCCAAAGTGCGCAATATCCTAGTCCGTGAGTTGCTGTTTGCTGATGATGCCGTCCTGGCATCTCATACTGAAGTTCACTTGCAGCAACTTGTAGATCGGTTCTTCCAGCCCTGCAAGGAGTTTGGACTCATCCTGGATGTCAATGTCAGGGAAACCAAAGTTATGGGCCATGACACAGAAACGCCACCTTCCATCAACACTGACAACCTCACTCTGGAGGTCATCAACAGCTTCACAAACCTTGGATCAACAATCACTAGCAACCTATCCCTTGACGCCGAAATCAGCACCAGGATTGCCAAGGCTGCAGCTGTCATGTCAAAGTTGAGAAGTCGAGTGTGTACCAAAAGCCAACTAACCAAAAGTACAAAGCTTCATGTGTACCAAGTGCTCTCACCATCCTCTTCTATAGTAGCGAAGCTTGAACAACTTATGCAAGCCCAGAAAAGCAGCTGAACAGCTTCCACCTCCACTGCATCAAACAAATATTGGGCATCTCTTGGTAGGACAAAGTGCCGAATGTGGTAATACACCAGTATGGATCCCCAGCATGTTTACCCTCGAGTCAGCAGCAACAACATTGGCTAGGTCATGTGAGCAGAATAAATGACAGCCTCATCCCCAAAGACATGCTGCATGGCAAGCTGGCTATCGGCATGAGGCCAACAGGTTGCCCAGGTCTGCAATACAAGGATGTCTGCAAGCGAGATCTCAAATCTCGGGATCGGAGTCCATGCATGGCAAGTCCTTGCTGCTGACAGTAGTGCCTGGAGACAAGCAGTCAGTAAGGGCATGGAAAAAGCATAGATAAGGGAAATGACCAGATGGCAGAAAAGAGAGCCCACTGAAAGGAAAAAAGATCAGTCGACCTTAGGCCAATGCTGGTCATCTGTGCGAACTGCGGAAGGGATTGCCATTCCCAAATTGGCTGCTATAGCCAGAACAGACATTGTTCAATACAGAAGTGACATACAACATGGGAGCAGTCCATCATTTCCTGGGACAGACAGATGCCAGAGAGAAAATTCTCATTATATTAAAACTTTTTGAACTTAAGTCCTACCTTCAACATTAAGTCAGCGGCACATGGGAATCATGTGGCAGCCAGTTCATGTTTGTTTAAAGGTGGCGTGCACCAGGCAGCTTTCTGCAGTTGTGTCTGAGGTGAAAGCTGTATTTTAATTTAATTTTTAATTTGATCACTACCTAAATGTTGAACTCTGTGGCACAAAGGAGGGAAGCAGAAGAATGGTAGCTTGCATGGAGGCTCGGGATTGGTAAGGTTGAGTAAGGGGTGAGTGGGGGAGAGGGGTGTGGAGTGGGGTTGGGGGCATGGAAGAGTGGAAGAGGGATCCAAGGGATTTCAGAGGGTGGGGTTGGGGACATTGAGGAGTGAATGGGAAAGGCCTGACATTATAGGTGTGGTGAGGGGAGGTGATGGATACAGTCAGTCAAAAAAAGAAAATGGGGGGGTCTAAAGGGTTGTGTCAATACTGTCCATATGCGGGTCCATCTCAGGGTATTGGCTGGCAGAGGGAACATTCACAATCACTGAGGGATATCGGTTCAGTAGGGGCAGCTCCGATCTGAAGTTGGGGTAATCGAACATCTCGTAGGGAGGATCATGGTATCTAACAAAGACTCTAAGGATGATGGGGGGAGGGTACAGAATCAGAAGCGGAATGTCAATGGCGACGGGTGTAGGTTTAGGGAGAGGGGAGATGGCATTTCCAATTGGAGGGTGACAGGGTCCAGAGTAATTGGAGGAGGTTGAAGCGTTGTAGAGGGAAGGTGCAAATGATGTTGGGAGGATCAAGGTTGATGGGGGCAAGCATGAAGGTGACAGGAGGGTGGAGGGTAATGGGTTCCAGCACAAATGTGACACCATTTTTTAAAAAACGTCCCCAAATGCACATGCGGCTGCAAGAAGCGGAGGTCAAAGTTGGAGGAGTCCAGTATGGGTTGAGTGAAGTTTTGGGTGTGGGCAATGAATGGAGTAGAAAAGTTCACTGCACATCTGTTCTATGGATTTCATCCATAGAGCAGGGAACAGGAGGAGAGGATGCGACAAGAAGGGCTCTTGCCGGTCAACAACTGAGGCCGCAAAGCCAGCAACAAGCACCATGAGACGGGGAAGGCTGGTCAGGATGCAGCCACAGAAACCATAGAAAAGTTATGGCACAGAAAGAGACCATTCAGCCCATCATGTCTGCGCTAGCTGAAAAAACTAGCCACTTATTCTAATCCCACCCTTCCTGCACCCAATCCGTAGTCTTGCAGGTTACAGTACTTCCGTTGTAAATTCAGGTACCTTTCAAATGAGTTGAAGGTTTCTGCCTCAACCATTATTCCGGACAGCAAATTCCAGACACCTACCACCCTCTGGGTGAAAAAGCTTTTCTTAATATCTTGTCTAATCCTTCTATCAATCACCTTAAATCTGTGCCCTTTGGTAACTGACCTCTCTGCTAGGGGAAACAAGTCTTCCCTGTCTACTCTATCTAGAACGCTCATAATTTTGTACACCTCATTCAAGCCATGCAGGGAAGACATCATAGAAGGCAGGCACTAGCATGTCACCACGTCTTCAGGGCAAGAATCAACTACCTGCAGATGTAGGAGAGGCAATGCCAGAGGCAATGGAGACCATCAGAGGAAGCGTTCTTCAAAATATATGGGGTTGTGCTGCAATACCTGCAGCCACATTGATTTGGCAGGAACACCATGGCAGTGGACCTCAAGCTGCTCATTTTTTTTCCATCAGCGGTGCTTCCTAGGGCCTCATGGTGACATATATTGCATATCACAGGATTCCACATACAGGTTCATAAAGGAGCTTACCAATGCCCTCCTCTGTCTTGTGAATGAATTCATCAATTACTCCACGAATGAAGGCAGTCAGGCAATTGGACTTTGGGGCCATCATTAGTTTCCCTGTAGTGAAAGGGGTCATCAACTGCACTCATGTGGCTATTAGAACTCACTAGGGCCAGCTTTGTGAATCACATGGGCTTTCACTTTTTGAAGGTGCAACTGGTCTACGACCACAAGCAAAGAATCATGCATGTTTGTGCTCATTTTCCAAGGAGCTCTCATGACTCAGACATTTTGCACAACTCGCAGGTCCTAGAACCTTTTGAGACCCCAGCCCAGTTGATGGCTGGATCCTGGGCAGCAAGTGTTATCCCCTCCGGGCCTAGTGGGTGACACAAGTGAGCCATCCTTAGAATGCAGGGAAAGAGCGCTACAATGCAGCTCATGTTTCCTCCAGAGCCATCATGGAACAAACTATTTGCTTATTGAAAATGCAATGCCACTGCCTTGACAAGTCTGAAGGGGCTCTGCAGCACGCACCACAGAGGGCATAACGAATAGTGATGCTCTGCTGTTCACTGCACAATGTTGCCATGCAACACAGAACAAACAGCTGCAATAGGAAGAGAGGGAGCAGCAGCACTTCTCCTCAGATGTGGATGAATTGGATGTGCCCGAGGAGGCGGCCATGAATGATATGAGTCTTTTCTGAATGCCAGGGCTATAGAGGGAAATGCACGGGTTACCAGGGGCAGCCTAATAAATATGGGGACGCGATGGCATAGTGGTATTGTCACTGGACTAGTAATCCAGACACCCAGGGTAATGCACCAGGGACCCGGGTTCAAATCTCGCCACGGATTCAAATTCCACAGATTCCACAAATCGTTAAAAGTTTGTTGTAAAAACTCATCTGGTTCACTAATGTCCTTTAGGGAAGGAAATATGTCGTCCTTCCATGTGACTCCAGACCCACAGCAATGTGGTTGACTCTTACATGCAAGCCACTCAGTAACAAACCTACTCAGTATCAAACCTAATCAAGTCACAAAAAAGGAATGCAACCAGAATCGCTGTTCCTTCACTGTCGCTGGGTCAAAATCCTGGAACCCCCTTCCTAACAGCCCTGTGGGTGTACCTACACCACATGGACTGCAGCGGTTCAAGAAGGAAGCTCACCACCACCTTCTCAAGGGAAACTAGGGATGTGCAATAAATGCTGGCCCAGCCAGCAAAGCCCTCATCCCATGAATGAATCAAACAGGAGGCTCACCCAAGAGTGAGGCACCAACATGGCCATGGTCCTATTGCTGGAACTTCTTGGAATGTAGACCAACCCTTCCCAGCCTCCCTGACGAAGCTAACTCTGTCACCTATGTCATACATATTCGCTACTGAATATTCAACCTGACAACATCTGTGTTGCACTTGGATATACATCAGTCAATCTACCATGACCGAGAAGTCAGATCCTGCACCATCCTTACAGGACTTTGAGCTCACCCACAATATTTCAATTATTGCTGGTGAGAGTAATTTCAGACAATCTCCTTTACCATGCAATCTCCCTTTTCCATGCAAGTTCAGCCATGTTCCACAGACGGGCGAGTACAAAACTGAGCACTAACAGAACATCCAATAAAGAGTGAACACAAACACATTGTTTCTTGCACAATAAAGAAAATGTCTCTAATGCCCCTGCAACCATCAGTGTGTGCCAACCACGAGGCATGCCAGCTCATTTAGCTCTCTGACTAAGCTTGTCCCAACAATAGATAATGATGATGCACACATGACTAAAATGAAACCAGTGTAATGTGCAATATTTACAAATGATATTAAAATTTGAAAAACACCTTTGTGCTCTCAATAAGTATTGTTAATGGCAATGTACTTGGGCAGGAAAGTTGTAGATGTGATGCAGAGCCGCCCTGTTTATCCAAGAGGCTCTTCTATAGCCCGTCTATACCTGCTGCATTGTCAGCTGATGGCGGGTTTTATCAATGAAAGCTTCCCCTGCTGCATGATCGCACAAGCACCTTGTTTTCACCGCCAGCACTTTAAATTTTAATTAGAATCGCGTGGGAGCCAGCTCCTGAGATGACAGCAGAAGTGCCACCCACTTCCGGAACAGCGTGCCACAGATAAAATACCGACTACAGGCTTGTTCCCTCTGCTCCAATTCAATGTGTTGCACTCCCCAACATCCCCAACCAGATGGCGCTTCAACATTAAACTCTTATAGTCATGTTCGACTGCAGACTTTCAAACTGACGTTCCCATATTCTAGGGTAACTCCAGGAAGTCATCAAATTTCTGCTCATTGATAATCAGCTTTCCGAATTTTTCTATGGTGTACATGTTGAGAAAGAAGTACGTTGTTTTCTTTACTGCATTGTCATAATGATCCAATAATTTTACTTTGGGACAGCGGGTCACCAGGACTGTACTGCTATTTGCAGAGTCCATGACTGTGCTGCTATTTGCAGGAAGTCCATGGTATTTACAGGAATCCCCTGAAAGTGCGCAAATATTTTCAGCAGGGTCCCGGGAGTGTCCGTGTGTTAATATTTGCAGAGGGTCCCAGACGGTGTGTCAATATTAATAGAAGTTCCCACAATCGTATTAATGTTTGCAGGGGGGTTTCAGTGATGCGTCAATATTTGCAAGATGCCTCACAGGAGTGTGCCAGTCTTCAGGATGCTTTCTGACATGGAATTTTGAGAACCATTGCTCTGGTGGCAACAAAATAGGGCTGTACAGGATTCTTCTGTCTGAAGGTAAGCAACATTCATGAGTTAAACGGAGTTATGGGATAAAGGAAGTCTAGTTTTGATGGTATGTAGCTTTGCAAAATTCCTGATTCAAGCTTAGACTCAATTTCTCCTGCAGGGCAAATTTTCACAGGGTTGTCTGGTGTAGCCAACCAGGCTTGAGGGGCTAAATGGTTTACTACTGTTTCTAGACAATGAAGGGAAAACCAAAAAGTTTAAAGGAGGTAGGTACAGTCCGCATTGTGATGATGTCAACACAAGTTGCCTCTAAATGCAACGGCTGGTATGACCTGATAGATGAGATCTTGGAGGCGACCAAAAACGGGGTGCATAATGAAAAATTTAATGCGTAAGGCGGAAACCTTCATCTTTCATATCTATGGGCGGAATTCTCCCATCCGGGACCAAGTCCCGCAGCATGGGTGGGAAATGTCTCCTGCTGCGGAAGCTGATGGGAAACCATGCCTTATCTTCCGGCCCCAACATAATTAATTATGCATCCGAGGGTTTTGTGCCATCTTCCGTTGCGGAAAGGGCTTGATGGCCTGCATCCCACTGTCATATTCAGGCGCCATATTTAAAAGGCGCCTGGACAGCCACAATCTCAGACCAAAAACAGAGATGTCTGCAAGGTCATCCGCTGGCCCAGCTCCAAAATTTAGTGACATCTCCCTGCACATCCTCCTGGAGCATGTCGAGATGCGCAGGAATGTGCTGTATCCGTCTGATGGGAGGAGGAGACCAAGCAGGGATACCAATGCCATCAGTGGCCAATGTAGTCAGTGCCCAGGGGATGCGCAAGAGATTGGCACCACAGTGCTGGAAGAGGTTGAACAACCCTTTTTGCTTCACCACTTTAAATCTCATCAGATGGCCTGCCTCACAGTCCCATTTCAGTGCATCCAGGCTGCGTTGGGAGTGCCCATTGTGCCTACTTCACCTTTCGACAGACATGGGACACTGCATGGAAGGTGAGTGAGGGTTGGTTGGAGGGGGAAGGGGGAGCCGGCTACGGCACAGAGGGAACCAGCGTCCACTTAGTAAGGATTCATCTATTCAATGCAAACCTGAGGTTCAATTGTGCCTTCATGTTGGAGGCAGCTGATCTGTCACCTGCATTCTTCTATCTCATTTACAAGTGCCTCCAGGAAGAGACCAAAGCCTGAGGTGGAGGAGGGCTCCCTACCAGGGTGAGCCCCAGCCCAGAGATATGCCAGGGGGAAGCAGAAGAGGAAAGCTCCACACTTGTAGAGGCATCACAGCAGTCACTTGCACCCTCCCCCAGCTCAGGAACACACACCTCAATGGGTATAACTGCTAGTTTAGGAAGGGTCTCACAGTTTGGTGGTGACTGCATGGAAACATGTCCGCAGCAGGAGGAGGCAGCTTCAGCAGAGCTCTCTGGTTCTCAGAGGACTGCTGGGGAAGGGGCATCTTTGAGATCCGAGTCAAATGATAAACCTCTGGAACCGGTCTTCCAACTCATGGTGGAGAGTCAGCAAGAGGTGGGGGAACATCACGCAGAGCTGTTGGAAGCCCTTAACAGAGTGGTAGGTGAGTCAGAGGAGTCAGTCTGCCTGCTCTCTGATAAAGTGGTGCCCACACGTGCTTACATGGAAGTCTCCATGGGGAAGATGGCAGATGACATGGAGATGCCCAGTTTCCACCTGCGCTCCATTGCCATTGCCATGGGTGAGCTCATGCAGTGGCTATGTGAAGGGGTAACGGGGCACCTAGATGTCCCTCCAGGTGCCCCTTCCTCTCAAGGGAAAGAGGAACCCAAAGGGAAGAGGAACAGTAGCTGGACAGCACTGGGCCATCCACTCAGGACTCTGAGGTTGTCCGTTCCCTCCAAATCCCCTTTGCCTGTGACCCCTTCAACCTCATCTTCTGTCACTACAGAAGGAGCAGCTAATCCACAGGCGGACAGCCAAAGTAAGCTGGGGCCCTCCAGGCCTTGGTTCTCCAGAGGACAGCTGCTGAAGTCATCAAAGGTAACAGGTCAACAATTCCATAGGTTGTCTCCACCCCTGCTGCGGATGTTAGCACAGCAAGTGGTAGGCAACGTAAAATCAAAAAAATTTGATCACAAGTGGTTTCATGGGTGAACACTGCCACTGTATTAGCTGCAAATATATTCACTAAATAATGTCTAAATAATGTTTAGTGTGTGAGCAACAAGGTCTGCAAGTCTTAATTATTTAAACACGGTTTCATCAAATTTGTATAGGGTTTGTTCCTTCCTGATCCATTCTGTGTGGCCCTGTTCAGCATGCTTACATGTGTTATCAAAACGCATGTCTACTATTTCCATTTAGCGTCATTATATAGGCTTTGCAAGACCTCTCCCACAAGCGTCCCCCCCAACACGAGCAGTTCAGCTGCATGCAGCCAGACCACAAATGGTTCTGGAGGGAGAAGTGTCTGTGGCAGGGCCTTTCAAACTCCTTTCTCCCCCTGGACACCTTCTCCCATCTGAACTCTCTTCCTTACACCTTCCTCCCCCTTTACTCTTTCATCTACCTCCCCACTTGCACCATTTTCCCCCATTACACTTTCACCCTCCGAACTCCCTCCCCCTCCACCCAAAAACCTTCCTCTCCCACTCATACCTAAACCTTCCTCTTCCCCACAGCCCACCTCTTCGCCACATCCTTGTCAGCCCATGGCGCAGTCCATAAAATTCCAAAGCAGGGCTGAAGCATCGGTGAGGTCCACGAAGATCCATGGTGGGCACATCGGAAGATCCCATTAATAATTCACACTGGTTTGAAACTGATTTTTGGGCCTCCTGCTGCATTCTCCTCTCCCTGCCTGCCATTGATCCCAGGGACATGGGAGAATTCCAGTCTATATTTACTGTCTAAATAATCTAGTCCCATTACCAAATACCTTACATACCCAGGCTAAGCATTCTGTACAAGCCCTTGGACTACTATGAGGCAGACAGTTCATGGCAGGGCAGGCAAGTCCACTCTCTCACCTTTGTCACTGTCCCATTGCAGGATACTGTGAATGGGACTAAAGAAAGAGCTACCAGAACTGCCCGAAATAGTAGACATGCTTAACATAGTTTAAGCAGCACATATGTAATGAACACCTTTGGTCGAGTCCATGCCGGTTCTCTGTACAGGAATCCAATCAGTCTCATTCCCGCGGCCCCCCCCCCAAATCACTGTAGCTCTGCAAGTTTATTACCCTCAAATGCGATTTGAATTTCCCTTTGAAATCATTCATCATCTCTGCTTCTACCACCCTTGTAGGCAGCAAATTCCAGCTTATTACCATTCACTGCATATAAAAGTTCTTCCTCACATCCCTCTGCGTCTCTTTCCAAAAGCCTGTGTGCCATAGTGCTCATGACATCAGCAAATGGGTACAGCTTTTCTTTGTCTATTCTATCTAAACCTGCCACAATCTTGTGCACCTCTGTCCAATCACCTCTCAATCTCCTTTGCTCCAAAGAGAACAACCCCAGTGTCTTCAACATAACCTTGTAGCTAAAATCCCTCATCCTTGGAACCATTCTGGTAAATCCCCTCTGCAACCCCTCAAGGACACTCACATTCTTTAAGTGACTAGAAATGGACACAATATTCTAGTTGTGACCTAACGAGAACTTTATACGGCTTCAGCATAACTTCCCCTCTTTTGTACTTAACACCTCTATTCATGAAGCCCAAGATACCATTTGCTTTGGGGACTACTTCCCAATATGACCTGCCACCTTCAAAGATGAAGCCCCAGGCCCCTCTGTCCCTGTACATTCTTTAGAACTATAGTCTATATTGCCTCTCCCTATCCATCCCTTCTGCCAAAATGAAGCACCTTGTATTACTTTGTATTAAATTTCATCTACCATTTGTTTGCCTATTCTGCTAGTGTACCTGTCCTGTTGCATTCAATTGGTATCATCCTCAAGGCCACACCCTCTAAGTTTGGCATCATTGGCAAATTTTGAAATTTTACTTGTGTATTTGAATATTCAAAGTCATTTATATATAACAAAAAAAAGCAGTGGTTCTAGCACTTCAATACCATCCACCTGTCTGAAAAACCACCATTTACCACGACTCACTGTTTTCTGTCCTTAATCATTTATTTTTATACAAGCTGACACCAACCCTCCTATTCCATGAGACTTCAAAGTTGTGTGGACTGTATCTGGTTCTATTCAATCATGTCATCTGTTGAGACAAATAGGACCAAAATTTATCATGGAGTGTACACCCCATTAAAGAGAGGATAAAGGAGGAAAGCGATTGGAGGGGAGAAAGAGAAGCCGTCGTGAGAATACAAAATCGTTACTAAACTTTGTCTGAATGGTACAAGATTCAATGTTGTCACATAGTAACAGTATTTCATTTGACACCATGTGCTTATTAAAAATAACCTGGTGTGATTTCTATGAGAAAGAAGTAGAAAAGACAAAGTGACAACTCATGCTGCTGTGCAGGGGAGCAGTGCTGGAGGGTGGGTTGCTTAGTTTTGTTCCTTATAGCCTGATTGTTCGGTGCTATTGGTTCAATGCAAATGGCAGTTATATACCCCTGCCTTCTATAACATGCACTGAGTTTGGGAGCAAAGGAGGTCAGTGCAATGACCTATCAAGTAAGGTCAGTGAAATACTCCAAGCAAATGCTTTCAGGAGAGATGGGGAGAAAAAATTGCAGAAAAAACTGGCCAAATAAACCAGGATGTGTTTTTCACAACACAGAAGAAAATTCAATGGTGTACAGTGCAGATTCTCTGCAGGCATGGGCCTTACCCTCAGGCAGAGAGTTGAGATATTCCTTCATGAGGGCTTGCACCTTCTCACGGTACAGTTGGATCAGGCAGTTGTGGAAGACTGGCCCTGTTTCATCCCAGATATCGATAATGTGTTCCTAGGAGAAAGGAGGACAAACAACAGTTATCATTATGCGATTAATAAAGACCATTGTGACAGCTGACTGTCAGATGTATTGTTGAGCTATATCTCATGTTCCCCTATGATAAAATGACCTGCCACACTCGCTGCAACTTTACATGAAGAATGGAGTGCTGCTGGTATCAGTGGAATCAAACTCCAGTCCAACCTCAGAATAGTTGAGCAGAACAGGTCAACAGTGGAGCTCCCTCTTAAACTACAGCAGCACCACCAGGTTTGTTTCTTGAGTTTAATGTAGTTTTATTTAAATGAGACAGCGGTAAAGAATGAGGATTTTAAACAAAAGGTGATAGGGTGGAACAAAGCGAGATGCTCAAAGGAGGAGGAGATGCCACAGGAGTAGAGGGTTAGCATAAGGAATGATCTCGTAGTTAAGAGTCACACCTCCTCCTCGGTGATTTGGGCAGAGCAAGTGGCAAAAGGTGTAGGCAGGAGGGGAGGCTTCATTAAAGGGGACTGATTCTGTAATCATCTACAGTAAGCTCATGAATGACAACAGTCTGGTTCATAAGTGAACATTCTGTAGGGAGATACAAAGAAGGACGGTGATAGCCAATCCACTGGCAGAGTTCGCAGGGTGTGCATTAGGAAGAATGAATAGGGCGGGAGGGAGATTGGAAAGCTAAGCCCGTGGCAGGCATGCTGGACAAGAAGGTCAGCATGAGAGTAGGGTGGAACAGTTCGGGTTGTTGTACATAAGGAGGTCCCTTCAGAGGATGCCGAAAAAGGCAAAGGAGGAAACTGTAGGCTTAACTAAGTGGGAGTCAAGCATGGGAAGGCAGCAGGAAAGCAGAATGATCAAGAAGTGCAGAAGGGTTGGGGTATGGATTTGGGAGGGCAGAGTATCCTGAGGGAGAAAAATGAAATGAGGTACGACGACAGGAGAGGGAGGCCTAGTAGAGATAGAGAAAAGAAAAAAAAAAAGTTAAGGAGAAAGTCAAGATGTTTCAGAGCATTATCCAAAATGTGCCCATGAATGGACACAGGGAAACTCCCCGCTGCACAGACATAGCTACATAGCAAGATTAGTTTAATAAGCCCTGATAATAAATGGGGATTAGAACGGAAACAATAGCAGGGAGTCCAGAGTTTAAGTCAGAGATTCTGTAGTGGAATAGAGTAGATGTAGGTAGGATAGAGTCAGCTTGGAATATCAACAAACTGATGTGCATGTTTGGTGACAGGTGTGGAGCGTGAGTGAGTCCAGAGCTATTTGAAGGGTGGAGTATCAGAGGACACACTGCTAGAGACATTTCTGTGGGAATGAGGAGCCAGGGATGTGCAGAATCAATCATGGGGCCTCGCTCTTCCACATCTCTGTAACTCTGCCAGTCCTACAATCCTCTGAGGTCTGTGTTCTTGAGCATCCCCAATTTTAATAATTTCACCATCAGCAGTCATGGCTTCAGTTACATACACTCAAAACTTTGGAATTTCCTCCCATAACACATCTGCCTCTCCTCCTTTAAAACAATCCTAAAAATCTATGTCTTTGATCAAGTTTGTGGTCACATGTCCTAATATCTCCTTATGTGGCTCTATGACAAGTTTTGTTTGATAATGCTCCTGTGAAGCACCTCGAGTATTTTACTACATTAAAGGGACTAAACAAATCCAAGTTGTTGTCATTTATTTGCTGTCTGGAATTTCACAATCACGGTAAAATTGGATTTCTTTATCCCCTAGTATGGGAATGAGCTTTTAGTACAGGCCTATAATGGTCTGAGTGACTTGCATTTATATGTAGTGGCTTTCACAACCAAGGAATGTTCCAACATGCTTTACAGCCAATGAAGTTTTTTTTGAACTGTTGTCACTATAACATAGGAAGTACGGCAGTCAATTTGCAAAAGTCCCAAAAACGCTAATGAGAAAATGACTTGATAATGTTTTGAATCTGCAGCTGCATATCAGAATTTCCTTAAACACCTTAATGCGTTCCATCCCCCACTCAAATTCATTTTTGAAATGGAGCAGTCTAACATGCACCCTTTCCTCAATATGCAAGTTGAGAAATCTGCTAAAGTGTTCTCTACTATTGTCTACCGCAAGGCTACCTTCATTGGTCAATATATTCCTACAGTTCCACATGCTATAAGATTGGCTTCATCAGCAATCTTGTAAATAGGGCCCGAGTTATTTGCTCACTGTGCAAGCTTGACACTGAAATAAGGTGCAAAGCTATCCTGCTGGATAATGACTACCCCGATTAGATCGTTGCTCACTGTGTATTGTGCATACTCACGAATGGGCCTAAGGCCGCCATTTCGGACCTGAAAAGTGCTTAGGCCACCTCAAATTATCTTGGAAGGGCAAGGTATCTTAAAACTTGTATGTCAGTCCCTCCAGTACATCCTCTCTCATTATGCTTGTCTCTAATATTTCACACTCCTCCTCTTTAACTATAATGTCTGTATCATCCCTCTCCTTAGTGAAGACAGACACAAAGTGCTCTTGAGAACCCTGCCCACATCTTCAGCATCAACACACAAGTTACTATGTACATCTCTGATAGGCCCTACCCTTTCTTTAGTTACCTTCTTGCTCTTAATGTACTGGTAAAACATCTTTGGGGTTTCTTTCATTTTACCTGCCAATATTTTTTTGTATCCTCTTTGCTTTCCTAATTTCCTTTACCCCTGTACTTTCTATACTCCTCTAGGCTTTCTACAGTATTAAGCTTTTTTGGGACTGTCAGAAGCCTTCTTTTTCTGCTTTACGTCAGCCTATAAAATGTGCTTAAGTCTCTGAATTCTCAAGCCTCCGACTCAGTGGGGAGAATGCTACCCTTCTGACACTTTAACCTCTATCTACATGAACAAATTAAACATTGTCCATATATGCTGTTGAATCACCAATCCAGGTACGAGCAAGTTAATTTCATGCATCTGAACCACCTGTATCTGAAAAATGTATTTGTTACCTGAAAGAATGGATTGATGGGTTTTGTGGCAGAATAGTCACTGCAAGCTCTCTTGATGACTGTGTTAGTAAAGCATGTGCCTCAGCTATATAGGCCTGAAGTCATGAAAAACAATAAACCAGACCCCCCACCCCCAACGCCCCCCCCAACCACACCAATATATGGATGCCAGGATCAGGTTCAGCTGGGATGCAAACAGCCTGCCAGTCTTGACTGGCTTCACACAAGGAATGGATATTTGGGTAAAGTACGAGAGGACTGTGCAGTCAATTGAAGGGGAGATTTAGATGGAGCAGCGAAGAGGTGGGAAGAATGCTCCTTGCTGGCGGCAATACAGAATGTATATTTTCTGTTGTGCCATGTTAGCAAGCAGTTTCGAAAAGTTTGAAATCCAAACCACCTGATCGCTCTTCCCCCTCCTCCTCAGGTAAACATCTTGTGGTTGAAATGTTTTCATAGAGCAGTAATAAAGGGGGCAACATCACTGGTGTGTAATATTACTACAGTTTACAAACCGTAATAGTTCTTACCAGATATGGAATAGCAAGCTCCTTACAGCTCTCCTTTAGGAAGTCCAAAACTTTGTTTCTCGGTAGATTTTCCACCTCAGGCAGATCCTCTGTAAATATCTAAAAACAGACAAGGAAAAAAAAAATCACAATTCAAACCAATATGTTACACCACTCAGTGCTTTATTCAGAGCACTCATAATTCAAGTGACTCTGCTCCAAACAGAGCTTTTCATTTCATGTCACACACTGCTCCATCTATAGCACTCCTTTCATCACTCTGGTAACTAAATAGTTCCCTCTCTCCCAAAAATACTGTTCAAGCCAGCATCAAACATCACTTTGATGAAGTGCACATATATAGAAAGGAGCTTACAGAATTCTTCTTAAGAAATTGATTATAGCAATGCTGTTATAATCCTTAGTCGAAAATAAAACTTTAAAGAATGTTCTGAATCCCTACCTTTAACCCATCTTCCGGGCATGTTTTCAGGACCCAAAGAGAAAATTCAAAAATAATATTCAAGTTCTCTTTCCCTGATAAGAAACAGAAACAGGTCAGGGAGTAGAGATAGAGAAAAGACTCATCTACAACAACACTTGTTTAAATTAAATGTAAGAAGTGTCAACCGATCAAACTCCAAATGGGCAAAACTTAAGACTTACTGGAGGACCTCAAATGACAGCCTCAATTCTGATGCTTTCAGAGGCTTTCCAAATCAGTTTTCCCATTTATCACATTACACATGCTCGTGGTTAAAGCTGAAAACTGCTAGCGCTGACAGAACGTACTCCCCTTACAAACACAGCATAACATCAGAATCTGAACTGCAAATGCTCGTGACAATGCATAAAAACCAACCTTGATCTATAACCCTATAAACATACAAGCAGAAGTGGCTGGATCATGATCAGCCGCAGTTTTCGTCTTCACAGCCAGTAAGCATACAGGCCAATTGTAAGATTAAAATTTTGCTTTGGTTCAGATTGGGTAACTCACCATTGTGCAGTGATCAAACTTCTTTCTTATATTTGCCCAGTGTCTTTACCAATTCGGTACAGTACAGGGGACAATTAGTCATTGCGCATATTATACCAGAATAGTAACCATTACTAACCCAGTCTTTGGAGGTACTGCACAGTTCGCTCATGGCCTTTCAGTGGTGAATTGGCTTTCTTCGCCTGATCTAGTAAAACCTGCAGGGCTACAATGGAAAACAGAGCAACACCTGAAGTACTCATTATTAAAGAATGAAGAGAGTGCTGGAAACAGCAACAATAGAAAATACAAACACTGCACATCACATTAGTTATAAAAGGCTAAGAAAATTTATGAGGACAGGTTGCATGGACTAAGCTTTGTATACCCTGTGTATGAAACATTAAAGGGTGATCCAATTGTGATGTTTGAGATGATTATAGAATTTGATAGTATAATTAGAGAGAAATTGTTTCCTTTAGTGGGGAGAAGTCCAGGACTAGGGGGCACAACTTTTAAATTAGAACTAGGCGGTTCAGGGATGACAATCATTTCTTCACACAAATGGTACTGGGAATCTGGAACACTTTCCCCTACTCTCACCTGCCCCCCCAGCCCAGAACAAAACTGTTGAAGCTGGGGGTCAATTGAAATTTGCAAAGCTAAGATTGATAGATTTGTATTTAGAGAGGGTGTTAAAGGTTAGAGACCCACAGTGGGTCAAAAGATGCAGGTCAACCATGATCTAACAGAATAATGGAGTAGGCATGAGGGGTTGAATGGCCTCCTCCTGCTTCTATGTTCCATGAAAGGGAAATAAAATAATAATAAACAAATCCTATCACCTTTCTCATGTAGGCCCTTCTTTTCATACAGAATGATCAGCTCACTGTACTTGTGTGCTTTCTTCAGTACATGCTCACTCTCTTCAATGTGACAGTGATTGTTCTCCAGCCGTAACAAGGGGGCCACGAGTGCCACATTCGTCTGAAACACACACAGTAATCAGCAAAGAACATGAAATATCAGCAGAATTCTGAATGGGGGGAACACTGTCTGATTGGCCTCCTCCTATTTCTCACCTACACGCTGTTCTTCGTCAACATCATCCAAAAACAAAAGGTCAGGTTCCATGTTTGCTAATGACACCTCACACAGCTCTCTTTGACTCCCCCACCGTGTCTGATTTGGCATCTTATTTGTATGACATTCAGCACTGGTTAAGCACACATTTTCTTCAACTAAATATTGGAAAAACTGAGACGACTGCCTTTGGTCCCCACCACAAACTCTGCTCCCCAGCCAGCCACTCCATCCTTCTCCCTGACAACGGCCTGAGGCTAAACTAGGCCACTCTCACACCTTGATACTGAGATAAGCTATCGACCCTATATCCACATCATTATCAAAACCATCCGATTCCATACCAGCACCCATCTCCGACCCTGCTTTAGTTCATCTGCTGTTGAAGCCCTCATCCATGCCTTTGTTACCCTCTAGGTTTGAACTATGCTAATTCTCTCCTGATAAGCCACCTACCTTCCATCCTTCATAAACTTGAACTCATCTAAAACTCAGCTGTGTGTATCCTAACTTGTACCAAATTCAGTTCATTCCTTATCCTTGTACTTGCTGACATACATTGGTTTCCACTCCAAGAAAGCTTAGATCTTAAAATACTCATTCTTGCTCTCAAATCCCTCCAGTCTTGCTCCTCCTTATCTTTGTTTGGCTCTACAGCCCTCTGAGGTCTCTGCACTCTGTTAAATCTGGCCTCTTCTGCAGCCATGTTCTACCATTGGCAGCAACGCCTCCAGAACTGCCTTGCTTCTAAGCTCCAGAATTCCCTTCCTAAACATCATCTCCTCTCTCTCCTCCTTAAAACCTACCTCTGTGACCAACCTGTCCTAATATTTTTTTAAATAGCTGTGTGTCAAATTTTGTTCGATAACAATAACTAACTGGAGATGTTTTACTACATTAATGACACTATCAGGGTTCAAAATACATGGGGGGGGCAGTGAGTGAATTCACACAGAAAGCCATTAAAAAGTCAAGAAAATTCAATCACGTGTTGACCAATGTGGAAGCGACATGACCTGTGAGGAGCTACTCCTCTCCCACACTTGCTGCTGATAGGGCCAATTGCACCTCCTATCAGCAGCAAGCGCAGGGAGAAACAACCTGTGATTGGAACAGCAGCAGGAAAGTGGGTGGTGGCTCATGAGCCTAAGCACAGAACAGGGGTGAGAGAGAGTGAGGGCACGAGTGGGGGGCCGCGAGTGAGCGAGGCAGAGATGGGAGCAAGAGAGAGAGAGAGAGAGAGACTGCAAGGGAGAGGGAGAGAGAGAGAGAAGAGAGGGGCTGGGGCAGAGATAGAGAGGCTGGGGGTGGGGGGTGTGTGGGAAGAGAGAGACAGACAGACAGAGAGAGAGCAAAAGAGAGAGAAAGAGAGGCTTTGAAGGAGAGAAACAGAGGCAGGCTCCGAAGGAGAGAGAGGGGCTGCGAGGGAGAGAGTGAGGAGAGAGAAGCTGCGAGGGAGGGGGAGAGAGAGAGAAGAGAGAGAGAGGCTGTGAGGGAGAGAGAGAGAGAGAGAGAGAGGCAGGCTTCAAGGGAGAGAGAGGGTGTGACAGGGAGAGGGAGAGAGAGAGAGAGATTACGAGGGAGATAGAGAGAGAGGCTGAGAGGGAGTAGAGAGGCTGAGAGGAAGTAGAGAGAGAGAGAGAGATAGAGAGGGGGGGGGGAGGCTGTGAGGGAGGTAGAGAGAGAGAGAGAGAGACTGCGAGGGAGGTAGAGAGAGAGAGAGAGAGGCTGAGGGAGATAGAAAGAGAGAGGGGCTGCAAGGGAGATAGAGAGAGACTGCGAGGGAGAGAAAGTGAAGAGAGGGACTGGGACAGAGATAGAGAGGCTATAGGGGTGGGAGAGAGAGAGAGACAGACAGACAGACAGAGAGCGAGAGAGTGCGGGCGAGAGAGCTCGAGCGAGAGAGAGGCTTCAAGGGAGAGAAAGAGAGGCAGGCTCCGAGGGAGAGAGAGGGACTGCGAGGGAGAGAGAGAGGAAAGAGAAGCTGTGAGGGAGGGGGAGAGAGAGAGAAGAGAGAGAGAGGCTGGAATGGGGAGAGAGGCTGTGAGGGAGACAGAGAGAGAGGCAGGCTTCAATGGAGAGAGCGACTGTGAGAGGGAAAGGGAGGAGAGAGAGAGAGGCTGCAAAGGAGATAGAGAGAGAGAGAGACTGTGAGAGAGAGAGAGAGAGAGGGGCTGCGAGGGAGATAGAGAGAGAGAGAGAGGCTGTAAGGGAGATACAGAGGCGTTGCGAGGGACAGAGAGAGAGGCTGCAAGGGAGGGAGGGAAAGAGGGGGAGAGAATGAAAAATAGTGAGAGAGGCTGTGAGGAGCCTGAGGGCCAGGAAACCTTAAAGCCACTGAGGTCACTGCAAATTTGTGTGGAATCTCTAGCTTAAGGCTGCATAATTTCAGGAGCTACTGTATGGGGAAATGTATAGTGGATGTCATTGTAATGAACACTGTTAATTGGATAACTTAATACTGAACAGTTCTATATCATAAGTAAGATTTGCATTTTCATGTTATCACATCACAAAGCATTTCACATACTGTGAATTACTTGAGGTGAAGTGATCACGTTAGAGACATATATGCAACCATTTTGCACATATTAAGATTCCAAACAGTAATGAACGACTTCCATTTTTATAGTGGGCTGAATCTTCCAAGGAGTGGCAATCATTGCCGGATTGACACTCTGCTCCTCTTTTTTACACTAAGATGGACCTCTGCATTTCTGGCCCAGACTTCCGAATGAACTGGACCTCTTCAGAAATGCAGAGCATACCTGTTCTGGGAGTCCTCCTTCGTATTGCAAGATCGTCAGGAGAAGCCAAGCCACACCCATTTTTTACAGCACTAGCTGGCATATTTTGTTAAGTCTTCATTCACTAGTACACTGAAAAGCTTTGGAACATTTAAATAGCTTTTCAGTGTGGTTAGTGAATGAAGGCGAGTGAGACAGGTGGGTAGGGTGGAGCCCGTCAGGTGAGGTCGGGAAGGGGGAGGGCGGAGCAGGTGAAGAGAGTCAGGGGTTTGGGTGTCAGAAGGTCAGGGATGAGTTGGAGGATCCGAAGCTGTGTCTTGAAGGGTTGGGGTGAAGGGTGAGTCAGAGGGGTCAGCTGTATAGTTAGCCAGGAGCTAAACATGCTTTTTTTCCTGTCTAATATTTCCTTGGTACTATCCAGGTAACTGAGTCGGAACACTCCAAAGCCTCCGAGTTGGACACTTTCTCAGAGGGTTCTGGACTCAGAGGAATTGCCCATCAGAAGTTGAAATTTCCTGGGCAATTGCACTGGAGTCTTACATTGAGACCTTTGAGGAGACCAATAGCACATCCTCCGGGGTCCATATAGTCTCCAACGATCCGGAGACCAGAAGACCTGGGTGAGAATTTTCTTGACCTTAGGACATCCCAAAGTGCTTTACAGTCAATGAAATACTTTGGAACTGTAGCCACTGTTGTAATGAAAGAAATTAAATTAGGTAAATGATTTAGCAGAGTCTAGGACTATACAGTATAAGCCAAAAATTAGAGCTAGGTCTTTCAGAAGTGAAATTAGGAAACACTTTTATACACTAAGGGTGGTGGAAGTTCAGAACACTCTTTCACGACCAGCAGTTGATGCTAGATCAATATCAACGCTAGCTCAATTGTTAAATTAAAACCTGCGATTGCGATCTGAAATGCCGTAAAAAAGGGGAGGGCTGCCCAGTTGATGGGGGAGGGGACAGAGGCATTGATGGGGGGGGCTGGGCTGCAGTCCGGGGGCAGTCGGGGGCTGCAGTTGGAGGGGCGACATAGTTGGTGGTTCTGTCAGGGTGGGGGTATTCGATGGAGATCAGTACAATAGTTACCCAGAAGCTAGAAGTGGCTTTAATTCTTTTAATTTTTTCTGGGTAACTATTGCTGTAAGACTGCCGGAACCATCCAAAGTTTGTGATTTTAATCACATTTTTGGATGGCTCCCAGTGCAGGGCAATTGCCCATTGGAGGTCTGAACTTCCCGGGCAATTGTGCAATTCTTACCTGGGAACCTCCAGGAGTGGGTTTTTAGGGTAACCCCCCCATATACGCAGCCCTGGAGCTCGGAAGTTATGGGCCATTAGCTATGATCTCACCAGTCAATGGAAGGTGTATTTAAGGGGATGGCTTTTTGGGTGTAGAAGCATGTGTCAGTTATTTGAAAGATGTTTGCTGCTAGCTTAGGCCTGTTGTTTTCATCTGACAATAGAAATATTATGGTGTCCAGGAAACTAATGCTTTCTTTGCGTGTTGTGGCTTTAAGTTTAATGGAGGGGTGATGATTATTGTGGATAATGAAGAATTCTGCTTCTGTGTGAATCCAAATACCCCATATGTCAACACAAATACAGAAGGTAATTTTTTTAATTCATTTTTATGGGATGTGAGTGTTGCTGGCTAGGCCAGCATTTATTGCCCATCCCTAACTGCCCTCGAGACTGCATCATCTAAAAAAGGAGTTAGTTAGAATTAGAAAGGAGCCTCTGAAAACCAACAAGTAAGTAGTCCTCGAGAAAATCTCAAGAACAGCCCTCAGAAAAAAACTAATTTTGACCCTGGGTGCGATATAAATGCAAGCTTCGTTGATGATGCACATAAGTTGCCAGCCAGAGACTGTGAATTAACACCAGCATTCATGAGTGGGAGGGAAGGAGGTACATTCAGTTTTCAGTCTCTAAAAAGCATATTCACATGAAATACCTACAGTTTTAGTGGGGGAAAGTTGGCTCCAGGAACATCCAGCACAAGATCACAGCTTTGAACAGTTCTAAATGCATCAATGTCTTGATACTAAATAAGTAATACAGACAGTATGACAATTATATTTCTCTGCTCTCCCTATCAGAATAAACATCACATTGGAGCATCCTAGGTGCATCAAAGAGCTTCCTCTGTGATGACTCCTGCCAGTGGGTGGAATGAGAGGTCTCCCAGGTTGAAGATGGCATGCATAGTGATTGAATCAAAAACAACTCTCTAGACTCCGATAAAGGAGTCAGTAGCGCTCCAGGGCACTGTCCATGATTAATCAGTTAGGTTCCATAAGGGCAGTTGCAAGAGGTAGATCCATGAATGGGGGCTGGGAGCCTTCTACTTGGCTGGACACCAATACTGTGCTGGTCCCTACCAATCTGTGCCACAACGGTCTGGAGAACAATGGGTATGTACGTTTGGGGAAAGTCTAGGATTTGTGCGACTTGAAACTACTTGTGTGGATTTCTCAGCAGTTTGACTTGGAGACTCAGGTATGGCAAAAGGTTTCCATTTGAATCAAACACTCCAAAAAAACACCAGCTAAAAATCTTTAAAGTCACATCTAAGTCAGTATTAAGCATCCAGCTAATTTCTCGAAGCACCAATTTATGAAGGCTTGAGGAGCTATTTCCCGTTTTCCCACCACCCTCACCTTAGTTTTCTCCTCCCATCTCTTGGTGTTAGTTTATTGTGATTACTATCTTTCAATACTTTACAAAAGTTCATTTTTTTTAAGAGTAAACCTAGAACTGTGTAAGTAGGCTCTCAGACTGTGGAAGGCATCACAAGCAAGCCTAATCCTGTCGTCACCTGACCAATTGTGAACATTATGGAAGTGGTCACTTGATTGTGGTCGGGGCAGTTACCCTCCTTAGTTCAGAGGTGCTAAGGGCAATTTCCCATCTCAGGGGAGTGCAGTCGAGAACATATATCCACAGCATTGTGGGCAAATAACTACAGGGTTGGGGACAGAGGGTAGGGGCACAGCAAAGTATAGACATGCAGTGGTCATAGAGGGATTTGATAGTCTGTGGGATAAACATATGTTTTTAATAACCACTCACATGAGTTCTGGTGGCAGGATAATGAATATCACTGATAGCGTGCAGAACATTTTGAGGAGTGGGGGTCAGGGGGATGGAGTGGAAGGGGAAAATCCAGAAGTGTGTCCATGTGGGGACTAATGACATTGGAAGGAAAAGGGTTGAAAGTCAGAGCTCAGGAGGTAGGGAGGAAATAGCACAATCTCAGCAAAGGTAAAAGAAAAATCTTAGGCTTACTACTTTGGATCTACTTTATGTCAGCTGTGGTTCAGTTTTGGTCACCATCCTCACCTGAGTCAGAAGGTTGCGAATTCAAGTCCCACTCCAATGCTTGAGCACAAAAATCAAGGTTGACACCCCAGTGCAATGCTGAGGGAATGCTGCACTTCTGGAGGTGCTGTCTTTCTGGTGTGACATTAAACTGAGGCTATGTCTGCTCACTCACGTGGGCATAAAAAAATCTCATGGCACTATTTTGAAGAAGAGCAGGACGATTATCCTCAGTGATTTGGCCAATGTTTATCTTTCAATCAACATCACGAAAACAGATCATCTGGTCATTATTACAATGTTGTGGGAACTTGCTGTGCGCAAATTGGCTACTGTGTTTCTTTCATTACAACAGTGATTACACTTCAAAAGTACTTCATTGGCTGTAAAGCACTTTGGGACATTGTGATCATTAAAGGTGCTATATAAATATATTTTTGTTTACTCTCAGTGTCACACTGGTCAGCATTGGAATAGTAGGGTAGGACAGGTTAAAGTATGGCTGGAGAAAAAGTGCAAGAGGGAGTCAGAGGGAAGCACAGGCAGAGGGCATGAGTGAGGTACTAAATAAGCACCTAGCATTTGTCTTCATAAGAGGATGTTACAAATGTAGCAGTAAAGGAGGAGGTGGTGGCTAAAAATTGGATAGGCTAAAAATTGCTAAAAAAGAGGTACTTAAAAGAAAAGACACCTGGTCAGGATGGAATGCATCTTAGATTACTGAGGGAAGTAAGGGTGGAAGTTGTGGAGGCTCTGGCCACAATCTTTCTGCTTGGATATGGGGTGGCGCTACAGGACTGGAGGACTGCAGATGTTTCACTTATTTTCAATAAAGGGGAGAGGGATAAACACAGCTGCTAGCCAGCTTAATATCAGAGATGGGGAAGCTTTTAGAGATAATAATCCAGGACAAAATTAATTGGCATTTGGAAAAGTATAAGTTCATGAATGAGTCAGAAAGGACTTATTAATGGTTAATCATGTCTGACCAACTTGATAGAGTTCTATGATGAAGTAACGGAGTGGATTAATGAGGGTACTGTGCTTGATGTGTATATGGACTTTCGAAAGGTGTTTAACAAAGTATCACATACTAGATTGGTTAACAAAATTAAAGCCTATGGGATTAAGGGGGGGTAGTGCCAATATGGATGCAAAATTGGTTAAGATACAGGAAGGAGAAAGCAGTAGCAAATGATTGTTTTACAGGCTGAATAACATACAGTGGTATTCCCCAGGGGTCAGTATTAGGACCAGTGCTCTTTTTGATATATATTAAGGACTTGGGGTATTCACGAACATCTTTGTGGGTGAATGCACCATACATAATCCCTCCATGACTGATTGCCCAATTAGTGATATCTCAGTGGGTACATACACCATCTGACGTGGTACCAAGCTACTCAAACCAGAAGACTGTAGGTTCAAATCTCAGTCTTTACTGAATTAGCTGATCTCAGGCAGGGTATTAGTTGGGACAATAAAGTTGGCAAAGGATCTGGCATAGAGGGGGGGATAAATCCTATTCTTGATGACCACTCCTAGATCTCAGGTGACACCCTTTAAAGTTTTGCTCACACCGATTGTTTAGATTTAACCATGAAGAGTGGTTAGCAATTGTCAGCCTCTCACAAAACCACACTCCTTTCAAGCTCAGAACTTTAGAAGAATGGAGAAAATGTAACATTCATTCTTGTCTTTAAAGTTGTTCTTACTGTCCCAATGAACCACAACATTGTCCTACTCACGTGAAGGTAACACTTCAGTAATGTTGTGTCAATGATCTGGAGCAATTTTTTCTTTGACTTGATGATTGGAGTTCCTTCCACAAGGGGTGACGTGGTAGAGGGTTCTGAATCATGCAGTTGTTTTACCAAATGGGTTCGTTTCTTGAAGGAATGGCAAGAATTATAAATAACATGTTAATGAAGGCTTACTCTATCAACAGAATTTTGGCCTTAAACCTTAAAGTGTACCTTACTATCACATCACTACATGCTTCATTCCACAGGTCCCAATACATGTTCACCTACATTAAGGTCTACAAGTGTTCTCACAGGTGGCTATAAAGCACCTCAAGTTCAATCATGTCCACCAACACCAGGAGGCATTCCAATCCTTCCACCTGTCTCCAAATCCTGGTGCATTTGCTCATTGTGGTATAAACATCCCTCTACACACCCTCCTGCCTCTGCCCAGCACATTCACTCACACCAAGCAGCCTAATATTCCAGGTTAATTTATTTATTTTAAGTATTGAACAAATCCTCCAGCTCTTCTCCAGGCGCATTCAAATCAGGCAGGTCATGAGCACCCACGCACATTCATTCATGATATGTATTAACAGGCCCTGAAGCTCCTTCCTAGGAGCATTTAAATCCATTAGATCATGATCCCTCAAGTGTATTTACCTGTGTCAAGTAGTCTATGAGTGCTAAATGTGCTTTCTCCAGTTCTGCAGTGGATAGTGCAGGAAGAGGATTTGGATACTGAAGTTGTTTCCTGTAATCAGCTGGCAACAGGTCTGGGTACAGCCCAATCACATGAGTGGGATCTGAAAAATCAAGTGCGGTAAAGTTAATAAAGATCAAGCGCACTGAATTTATTTCAGCTGCAGCTGGAAACAAAGACTGTCCAATAATCTCAGCAAGAGACCAACCTATTTAGAATTGTCCAAATTCAGTGCTTTTCTGTGCTTCTGTACCTCTTAAAAGTGAACATTTGAAATTCAAGTTACTTTCAGACCCCTTCAATTTGCAGATAGTGTCCCTCTGACCTTATTCCTCTCATTCCTTATAAGCACCAAATTCACAGTACGACACCTTTCCATGTATTCTCACATATTGAAATCAAAACTGTCAGAGTTTCCAACTCCAAATTGCTCCTCAGGCCCTCTAAACTACAACACTGTCTTTCTTCTTCCTCTCTCTCTCATTTATCAAAACTCACGTGTGACAACACCAATCATTAATGCATGATTATAGAAAAGGAAGCAAGAATGATAAATATTATTTTAACAAGGGCATCAACCCATTATCTTTTCTTTTGAATCTCGGTGTCATACTGCACTGTGGACCTTAGATCATTCAACCATTTAAAGAAAAATATATAGCCAAATTCTTACCTGTGCCGAGTTTAGCGAAAACCTGCATGGAGTCATCAAAGCGTTTTTGGCAGAACAGATTGAAAGCAAACAGGTTCTGAATGTGGTGAATCTGCTGCCACTTATCACTGTCCGAGTCATCCTTCATTTTCTGAAACACAAATAGCAACTCTTTAGACAAATACTCAAGGATGGGAGGGCTGTCACCATTTTTTAAAATTAGCAAATTATTACAGGACTCCCAGTACCCAAAGAAAAATCAATCCAATTAAGAAGATTTTGGATTGAAAAAAGTACATGCCGACCTTCCTTTGTTCATGTCTCACAAACTCCAACTTGTCCAAAATGTGCTATCTGTATCCTGTCCTACATTAGGCCCTACCCTGCATGACATGACAAAGGGCATCAAACACAATTAGATTCCTACCAAACGTTACACAGCGGGAGACAAAGCGTTTTGGTGCACTCTGAAGGGCACCGAGTGCTCCACAATTCTGTAGCTGCAGAAAACAGCATCTGCAGTATTTTCATTTTCCAGACTACCTGCTTCACTGCAACTGAAGTCATGCATTTCATACTTGCACAATTGATTTTATCACTCCATCATTAGTGGCCGTGCTTTCAGTTGGCAAGGCCCTAAATTCTGGAATACCTCTATATCTCTCTAAACCTATACATCTCTGCCTCTTTACCTGTTTCCTCCTTTAAGATACTCCTTAAAACCTACATCTTTGACCAAGCTTCTGGTCATCTGACCTAATATCTCCTTACATGGCTCGGTGTCATAGTTTTTTAATATAATGCTCCTGTGAAGTGCCTTGGAATATTTTATTACATTAAAGGTGCTATATAAATCTAAGTTGTTGTCGTTCATTTGCATGTGTAATATGATATGTAAAATCTTTAAAGATTATATACCCAACTGGGCGAGCTCTGAAACGAACTTGTTTTGCAGAAACTAAAGTTCAGTTTATTGGGTAAGTGTACAAGGTATAAAATGAAATTGGGATTAAAAATCTGCAGCTTCTTGGGGAACAAAGGATGCCACAAGCTTAAATCATGTAAACAACATAAATAATAATATCTCAGTAGTAGTCTGACATAGCTGTCAGGCAGGCCTTATGGCTGGTAGTGAGACAATGAACAAGGGAATAATCTAAAAGCTACTGCGGATGCTGGAAATCCAAAACAAAACAAAAACAGAATTACCTGGAAAAAGTCAGCAAGTCTGGCAGCATCGGCGGAGAAGAAATCAGTTAACGTTTCAAGCCTTCATGGCCCTTCGGCAGAAGGGCCATGAAGGCTCAAAACGTTAACTGATTTCTTCTCCGCCGATGCTGCCAGACTTGCTGAGTTTTTCCAGGTAATTCTGTTTTTGTTTTGAAGGGAATAATCTACTTCACTTTGTCCTCACCAGTCTACCTGCCCACTGGTAGAAGTGACCACTGCACAGTCCTTGTTCTATCTTCACAAGGAGGGCCCCTTCATCCTATTGTGCAGCACCACTGCCATGCTAAGTGGATTGATTAAGAACAGAATTAGAAGCTCAAGACTGGGCAGCTATGAGGTGCTGTAGGTCAGACACCAGCAGAATTGTATATAACCAGACTGTAACCTCATGGCCAGGAATATCCCTCATTCCTCATCACCATCAAGCTGATGACCAACCCTGGTTCAATGAACAGTGTAGAGCAATGCAGTAGCAACACCAGGCATACCTGAGAATAAGTTGGCAACCAGAGTAAGCTACAACACAGAACAACAAGCATGCTCAATAGGTGAAGCAGCAGACTACAGACAGAGCTAAGCAATCCCACAAACAATGGATTAGGCCAAAGCTTTGCAGTCCTGCCACATTCAGTCAAAAATTGTGGTGGGCAATTAAGCAACTAACAAAAGGAGAAGTCTTCATGAGAATCCCCATCCTCAATAATGGTGGAGCTCAGCACTAGTGCAAAAGACAAGGCTGAAGCATTCACAATCATCTTCAGCCAGAAGTGCCAAGTTGATGATCATTTTTCGTCTCTTCCTGAAGTCCCCAATTCAGATACCATTGGTACTACTGAAGCTGGTGTTCTAGAATTAACCATACCTCTAGCCAAGCTGTTCTAGTACAGATATAATATTTGCATCTACAGAATAACATGGAAAATTTCTCAAGTACTACTTGCCCACAAAACTCAGGGCAAATCGGCCAATTATCACAACTATCAGCCTACTCTCAATCAGTGGCAAAGTGTTGGAAGGTGTCACTAACAGTGCTATCGAGTGGCACCTACTCACCAATAACCTGCTGACTAATGTCCAATTTGGGTTCCACCAGGATCATTTGTCTTAAGAACCCATTACAGCCTCAGTCCAAATAAGGACACAAGTGCTGAATTTCAGAGGCAAGGTGAGAGTGACTGTCTTTGATATTAAGGCAGTAGTTGACTCAGTGTGGCACCAAAGGGCCCATGTAACACTGAAGTAATAGCTGAAGTGATAAGGAAGATGGCTACGGTTGGAGGTTAATCACCCCAGCCCCAGGACATCATTTCATGGGTTCCTAAAAGCAATGTCCTAGGTCCAATTATCTTCGGTTGCTTCAATTACCTTTTCTTCATTGTAAGGTTGGAAGTGGGGCGGTTTGCTGATGATTGCACAATGTTCAGTTCCATTTGCAATTCTGCAGGCAATGAAGCAGTCAGTGCCCAGATGCAGCAAAATATGGGCAACATCCAGGCTTGGGCTGATATGACAGGAAGAGGACAGTGTGCTGGACATCACAATGAAACTAATTTTGACTCAGAGAAAAGGGCTCGCCAAAATTGACATAAATAAGATAACAATAATGAAGAAAATAACCGCACTAGAGAGTGACAAATTCCCAGGGCCCGATGGTTTCCATCCCGGGCCGTATAGGAAGGAGGCGAGAACATTGCAGATGTTCTAATTATAATCTTTGAAAATTCTCTCAATTCAGGAACTGCTCCTTTAGATTGGAAAATTGTGCATGTCACTCTGCTATTTAAGAAAAGTAACAGAGGGAAAATAGGGAATTATGGACTAATTAGCCTAACGTGTGTGTGTGTGTTGCAAAATTGCTAGACTCTATAATTAAAGACAGTGTTACTGAGCACCTTGAAAATTTTCAGCTGATTAGAGCAAGTAAGCATGGATTTATAAAGGATAGATCAGGCCTACCTTAGGAAGACAAATGGAAAGTTGGTATATATTGCCAGGAGAATGGAATATAAAAATAGGGAAGTTTTACTGCAAGCTGTACAGGGCCTTGGTGAGACCACATTTGGACTGCTGTGTACAGTTTTGGTTTCCTTATTTAAAAACTATATAATTGCTTCAGAAGCAGCTCAGAGAAGATTCGCTCAACTCGTTCCTGGAATGAGCAGCTTATCTTATGAAGAAAGGTTGAAGAGGTTGGGCCTATGCCCATTGGAGTTTAGAAGAATGGCAAATAATCTTATTGAAACACAAGAGCCCGAGGGGATTTGACAGGGCTAATACCAGGAAGATGTTTCCACTTGTGGGAGAGACTAGAACCAGGGGACACAGTTTAAGAATAAGAATGATCCCAGGAATGAAAGGCTTAACATATGAGGAACATTTGAGGGCTCTGGGTCTATACTTGATGAAGTTTAGAAGGATGAAGGGGGATCTGATTGAAACTTACAGAATACTGAAAGGCCTGGATAGAGTGGACGTAGGGAAGATGTTTCCATTAGTAGGAGAGACTAGGACCCGAGGGCACAGCCTCAGAGTAAAGGGAAGACCTTTTAGAACAGAGATGAGGAGAAACTTCTTTAGCCAGGGAGTGGTGAATCTATGGCATTCATTGCCACAGAAGGCTGTGGAGGCCAGGTCATTGAGTGTATTTAAGACCAAGATAGATAGGTTCTTGATTGGTAAGGGGATCAAAGGTTACGGGGAGAAGGCGGGAGAATGGGGTTGAGAATCCTATCAGCCATGATTGAATGGCGGAGCAGACTCGATGGGCCGAATGGCCTAATTTCCGCTCCTATGTCTTATGGGTCTATCACTTAAGATGGAGATAAGGAATTCTCTTCCCCAGAAAGCAGTGGAAGCTGAGTACTGAATTTATTTAAGGCAGATTTTTCATCGACAAGGGAGTCAAGGATTATGGGGGTAGGCAGTAAAGTGGAGTTGAGACCACAACCAGATCAACCATGGCCTTATTAAATGGCACAGCAGGCTTGAAGGGCTGAATGTCGTACTCCTGCTCCTAAATCCTATGTTCTTCCTAGGCCTTACAAACCTGGTTGAATTTTATTGAAGGCATGACTAAAGTAATGGATGGGAAATGTCTATGGATGTTATTTATGTGGACTTCCAGAAGGCATTTGATAAAGTCCCTCATAGGAGACTGCTAGCTAATGTTCAAGCTCATGGAATTGAAAGCACATCATTGACCAAGTTTGGAAACTGCCTGGGTGGCTGAAGACAGTGTAGGGATAATGGACAGGTACTTTCATTGGCATGATGTGACTAGTGGTATCCCTCAAGGATCTGTGCTGTGGCCTCAACTATTCACTGTAATTATTAGTGACTTAGACGATGGGATTTTTTGTTTTGAGAGCTACTCTTGGGGCTACATTTTTGGTTTTCAGGGGCTCCCTTTTCATTCTCATTAACTCCTTTATTAGGGGATCTAGTCTGGTAGTAACATTACTATATTGTTCTTTTTTTCTCAGGGTGGAAGAGTCAAGGGGACATAGATTTAAGGTGAGAGGAGAAAACTTTAGAGGAGATGTGCAGGGCAAGCTTTTTACGCAGAGGGTAGTGAGAGTCTGGAATTCGCTGCCAGAGGAGGTGGTGGAAGCAGGTACGATAGTGGTGTTTAAGAGGCAGCTTGACAAATACATGAATAGGACGGGAATAGAAGGATACGGACCCTGGAAGTGCAAACTGTTTTCGTTTGACAGGCAATATGATCGCGCAGGCTTGGAGGGCCGAAGGGCCTGTTCCTGTGCTGTACTTTTCTTCGTTCTTTGTTCTATTACTTTCTGTATTTGTGTTGACATATGGGGTATTTGGGCTCATCCAGAAGCAGAATTAGAAGAATTCATTGATGTCTTCAATAATCATCACCCCTCCGTTAAACTTAAAGCCATAACACACAAGGAAAGCATTAATTTTCTAAACATCACTGTATTTAAATTGGAACAAGAAAACAACAGGCTAGCAACAAAAGTTTTTTTTCCCCAAAGCATCTGACACATGCTTCTCCACACAAAAAGCCATCACCCTGAATGCATCTTCCGTGGACTGGTGAGGTCTTCATCGCATATATACAAAACTGGAAGATTTTAACCAGGCAGTTACTACCCTTTTTACTGCATCTCAGATCTCAACCTCAGGTTAAATTTAACAATTGATCTAGCATTGATTTTAACCTAGCATCAATTGCTGTTTGTGGAAGTGTTCCAAATTTCCACCAACATTACTGTGTAGAAATATTTCCTAATTTCACTCCTGAAAGATCTGGTTCTAATTTTTAGATTATGCTCTCTAGTCCTTGGCTCTCCTAAATTATTTGATCATTTACCTCACTACATTTCCTTCATTACAACAGCGACTATACTTCCAAAGTATTTCACTGACTATAAAGCATTTTGGGATGTCCAAAGGTCATAAAAAGCACTATAAAAATGTATTCATCACTTTTTGGGATCTATTACATGCAAAATGTTGGCATGTTTGTTTCTAACACAGTCACTGCACCTCAAGTAATTCACAGTATGTGATACACTTTAAGATGCCATAACACAAAAATGCAAATCTTTCTTTAGAAATAAAACTGTTCAGTATTAAATTATCCAATTTACACAGTGTTCATTACAATAGCATCCACTACATTCTTCCCTGTACAGTAGCTCCTGAACCTATACAGCCTTAAGCTAGAGACTCCACATACATTTGCAAGGAATTAATTACCTCACTGACTTCAAGTTTTTATGGCTCCCAGTTAGCTGAGTATTCCATTGTTGACAGGTTTAAAACTGTTCTCTCCCCTTTACAGCCCCTCTTCCCACTGATGTTCCAGTGCTTGGACTGATGCGCAGCCACTCACCTTCACTGCTCCTCCAATCACAGGCTGTTTCTCTCCCGCGCATGTTGCTGATAGACTCATGAGTGGAAAACAAGAGCAGTTCCTCACAGATTCTTCACTTCCGTGTACAGGGGCAACTTTTCTCTTGTGGGTTGCCCTATTAATTGAATTTTCCTGGGCTTTTTGGGGGCTTTCAAGGGCAAATTTGCCCACCACTTCTCTGTATTTTGAATCCCATATTCCTTTTAACAGCTTTATTAACTTGCCCCGCCACCTTTGAAATTATGTCCCCTATACACAGTAACAGGTCATTAATTTGTCAAAAAGAGTAATGGTCCTAATTCGACCCACAGGGGACAACATTGGATATTTCTCTTCCATTTGAATATCAACCATTCACCGCTATATGCTTTCTGTTTCTTTGCCAATTTTGTATTGATAATGCAATTCCCCTTTTAACAAAATTGAGACCCATGAGTTTATGTCTAATACATGGCACTTTTTGAAACATCATTTGGAAGTCAATATACACATCGACTGCACTATTTTCATCAACCCGCTTTGTCATTTCATGAAGAACATAATCGTGTTTGGTAAACATGATTTGCCTTTAACAAATTAATGTCATTTATTGGCCCATATTTTTTCAAATGTCAAATAATTGTGCTCCAGATTATTTTCTTTAGGTTTATCACTATTGACATTAGGCTGAAAAGCCTGTAGTTACTAGGTTTAACCCCCTCCCTTTTCTGAACATGGATGTAACCTTTGAAACTCTTCTGTCACTACTGCATACCTCCATATCCATGGAGGATTGAAAAATTGAAACCAAAGCCTCTGCTATTTCCACGCTACCTCCCTCGACATTCTAGAATGCAAACAGTCCAGGCCACTTTGACTGCTGCCAACATTTTAAGTAGTCTTATTTTATCTGTTTTTATCCTTTCTAATATTTCTCATTCCTCCTTTACTGTGACATTGGCAGCAACTGTTTCTTTTGAGAAGGCAAATACAAAGTTCTCAGTTGTGCCCTGCCTCCACAAAATGATTTTTTTGGTCCCTAATCCCCCACACCCCATCAACCTTCCTTTAACTATTATATGCTTTTACTCTTCAGTGCTACCTATTATGTTACTCATTAATCTCTTCTCATTCACTACCTTTTCCCTTATTTCCTTTTTCCATTCTTCTCTGCACTTGATTCTCAACTGCATCACGAACCTGACATTTATCAAAAGCCTCCTTTTGCTGTTTCATTTTAATCTCAACTCTTTAGTCATCTAAGGAGCCCTAGCTTTAGATGCCCTTCCTACCCCCAATTAGGGCATACAAACCAGTCTGCTCAACCAAGAAGCACATATATGAGGCAGAATTTTTACCTCGTCAGGCGGGCTCGGGAGCAGCCACAAAACCAACCACCGCCCGAGATTGGGCCCCAACTGCGATTTCACACTGGCTGGCCAAGTAACGGCCAGCCAGTGTGGAAGGCGCACTCAAGGTGGGAGCAGCACAAGCGCTGAAGTATGTGCATGCGCAGGGATGTGCTCAGTGAAAGCTCCCTGAAGGCACAGGGTTGCCTCAGGGAGCTGAAAATTTTTACATTAAAAAGATTTCAAAAATAAGGAAAACATGTTCCCTCATGTGACTCTGTCACATGAGCAGAGACATGTTAAAAATGGACTTTAAAGTTTTTTAATTGTTTTTTCATTTACTGTCCGAAACCTCAACCCACCAGTGGATGAGATTTCGTTAAAAATGCAAAGGCCACCTGGCTTATTCGCCCACCCGCCAGCCAAACGGTTGGGCGGGCAGCAAAAAATTTAATTTAATTAACTGATTGAGGGCCTTAATAGGCCTCTCAATTGTTGGCTGGCATGCTGCCGCCTCTCGCGCCACCAAGCGAAATATTGCGATAGTACGTGATGACGTCGGGACACTCGCCCGATGTCATCGTGCACTATTTTACTCCCATTCAGGTCAGGTACACGCCTGCCTAACGAGGGAAAAATTCTGCCCATGGGGTTTAGAGGTTGTGCACAGTGATGCATTTAGTGCTTAAAGTGCAGTTTTTAAAAAAAAGACCACTAATTCAACTCTGTTTTATTCAGCATACCCTCATGTCACCAAATTAGTTTCAGCTGACTATGTAAGTTAGCCATAAAATTTGCCTGAGAATGTCCTGAAATATTTCAAGAAGCTTTAGGTTCTGGGTTACAGGTACAGAGTGTTTTCTATAGAAATGATAATGGATGGACAATCAGAGGGTTAAAATATTATTTCGCCTATTGTGATTGTAATACTTCTAATGGAGCTACCCAACAATAATTCCATTGCCTTTTTGTTTCATTATGCCCTTTCCTTCTTTAAAAATTAGACATTTTTCTTTAAAATAGTACTATATGCTCTGCCTTAATAGCCAGTTGTGCTAAAGCATTCCATGTTTAGTAGCCCCAGTAAGGGGGGAACAATTGTTCTAATTTTGTCAATTCTTGCATTGATTATCCTCAGTCTGTACTCCAGTTACAGATCTGTCAACCACAAAAATAACTTTTCACTATTCACCATCCCAAAACCTTTAATAAATTTGGAAAACCTACAATAGATCCTTTTATCTTCTCTATTAGAGTGAAAATGCAAAACGTTTTTGAACCTAGCTACATAATAAGATTGTTAAGTTTTGGGACTGTCTCTTTCATTTAGGGTAAAATGACAGTGGGGGGAGAGTTCATGTGAACTCGGCTTGTCAATAGGCCTGGGTCGGTGAAGAGTAAAGACAGCTAAGATTGTTTTACTGGGAAGAAGTTGTACACCTGAGGATACTGTGGCAACAACATCTGCTTTCAGTGTCAGGCTGCTAAGCTCCAAAGTCCAAAATATTTGAGTGTAAACAGTTGTGCTTTAAATAGTCCATTTGATTCCACGATAGAATAAAGTTGGGGTCTAAAGAATAGCTAATCAGTATTTATATCTGGGTACAAGGGCCATGTGATTCATGTCATCATGCTGTTGGGCTTTGAGAGGGAAAAGGTACAGAGAAAGCCTTGTGATATTGGGTTACAGGCTTTCTTAAAATATCATTGAGTATCATGGACAGATTGGTGGTCTGCCAGGATCTGGGAGAGAGACAGCAGCTAGAGGCTGCAAGTATCTATGGTTCACTGTGCAAGAATGTGGGTGGGTGCTCGATTGAAAGACCAAATTTGTGAGATTCGCCTAGCTTGCACTGGAGGGAGAATTTCCAGGGGAAAACCTCACTGTGAAGTACAGTTCTGAGATTACAAATTACTAGGCTGAGAAAGGAAAAGAATAGAAGTAAACCTTTAGGAGCTAAAAATCACTTTGGATTGAATTTGGGTGAATTGAGTGCTTCCTTAAAAAAGTGTAAAGTATACCTCTGAAATGTGTTTTTTCAGTTTTGCCAGAAGTAAAAAGGGAAAGTTCTGGTCTGTGATTTATACTATACATTGCCTACAAATATAGTGATTAACCATTAGTGGTTTTTTGCCCTGTGTTACAGTATAAGGCTTAAACATGAAATCTCATGTTATCCTCTTTATTAAATGGAATTTGGAATTTTTTTTTTTTAAAGTTATCTGGCTCTATGGGAATCATAATAATATTAAATGCCCGGTATAAAATCAACAATCAAGTTTGCTGATTGATGGTCTTTCCCAATTGCACTCTTTAATGATCTGTTATTTGCATCCTTAGACTTCTGTTCTTCCACTCTGTTAAAAAAATATTCTGTTCACTTTCCTGTCTCCAAAATGTACCGCTTCACATTCCTCTGCATTGAAATGCATCCTATTTGCCACCTATCTGCCTTCCTTGTTGCTTGTCCATGTCCTCCTGGAATGTGCATTATTTCACTTTTAAAATAAAAACAATTACAGCCAAAGACAGTCGAACACATGTAATATGCCCAGTGAAATTTATGTAGAATAGTTTAGCATATATTTTACATCTCTCAACATGATGAGGAACAAATTACTTTTTAACCCAATCTTACTGCCCCATCATTTTATGCAATACTTAGAAAACTGCAGTCAAAGGTCATACCATAGTCAAGATCATTTTCACTTTCCCAGCTCAGGGAGGCAGATGGAACAAGAACCTTGCATATAGATAGAGTTTTTAGGGGTAATTTAAAAAGACATGCAATAATGAAAGATATATCTTAAAGTACTTACAGCAAGCTGTAATGCCAATTCAAACTGCTTGTCTTGAAGAAGCTGTCGGATCTGGGTTGCAATTGAAACAGGTACCAGTCGCCATACAAAGTGATTGCTGGCCACATATACAATGTTAGGCCTGGGAAGTGAAATTGGTGCCCAGTGGGAGAACAAGAGAAGGAAAGAGATCAATTTATATCTTACTATTCATTATAGCTGCCCAGCTAGCTGGTTTAATCACAAATGACTGCAGGTGCAATTTTGTTTGATCATTACATTAAAAAATATTTCTGTAAGAAAATCAGCAGTCTTAGAATCATATAACTATAGAAAAGTTATGGTGCTGAAAGAGACCCTTCAACTCAGTGTCTACGCCAGCCATAAAAAGGAAAAAAAAGAAACTAGCCGCTCATTTTTAATCCCACTTTCCATTACCTGTTCCATAGCCTTGCAGGTTACAGCACTGCTTTTGTATTCAATATCTTGTCCAATAAAGGAAAGCATTCCTTATGCTTTCTTTACCACCTTATCCACATGTCCTGCCATCTTCAGGGGCCTGCATGCCAAGGTCTCTCACTTTCACAACCCCTCTCAATATCCTCCTGTTTATTGAGTATTCCCTTGCTTTGTTTGCCCTCCCCAAATGCATTACCTCATACTTTTCTGGATTGAATGCCATTTGCCACTTTTCCACTCAAACTAAACCACTGATATCATTCTGGAGACAATAGCTATCTTCTTCAATATCAACTACAAAGCCAAATTTTGTTTCATCAGCAAATTTCCCAATCATGCCTCCCACATTTAAATCCAAATCATTAATATATATGAAAAACAGCAAGGGCCCCAACACTGAGCCCTGTGGAACACCACTGGAAACCACTTTCCATTCGCAAAACCACCCAGTGGCCATTACCCTTTGTTTCCTGTCACTAAGCCAATTTTGGATCCAACTCGCCACCTTCCCCCCTATCCCATGGAGTCTCACTTTTCTGATCATTCTGCCATGTGGGACCTTATCAAATGCCTTACTAAAATTCATGTAGACAACATCCACTGCACTACCCTCATCAATCCTCCTTGTTACTTCCTCAAAAAATTCTATTAAGACAAACATGACCTTCCCTTAACAAAACCATGCTGACTATCCCTGATCAATCCATGTCTTTCTAAGTGACAGTTTATCCTGTCTCTCAGAATTGATTCCAATAATTTGTCCACCACCGAAGTCAGGCTGACTGGCCTATAATTTTCTGGCCTATCCCTTGCATCATTTTTAAATATTGGTACAACGTTTGCAGATCTCCTATCCTCCGTACCTCGCCTGAATCTAATGAGGATTGGAAAATGATCATCAGAGCATCCACTATTTCCCCACTGGCTTCCTTGAACAATCTGGGATACAATCCATTCAGCAGTGGTGATTTAACCACATTCAAGGATGTCAGTCCCTCCAGGAGTTTCTCTCTCATTATGCTTATTTTAACCAATATTTCGCACCCCTCCTCCTCCTCAACTAGAATGTCTGCATCCTCCCTCTCCTTAGTGAAGACAGGCACAAAGTGCTCATTGAGAACCCTGCCCACATCTTCCACATCAACACACAAGTTACCATGTCCATCTCTGATAGGCTCTACCCTTTCCTTAGTTATTCTCTTGCACTTAATGTACTGGTAAAACATCTTTGGGTTTTCTTTGATCTTACCTGCCAATATTTCCTGGTATCCTTTCTTTGCTTTCCTAATTTCTTTTTTTTACTTCACTCGTGCACTTTCTGTACTCCCCTTGGCTTTCAACAGTAATAAGCTTTTTGCCGCTGTCATAAGCTCTCTTTTTCTGCTTTATCTTACCCTGTATACTTCTGAGTAACCAGGGGGCTCTAGATTTGGTAGTACCACCCTTTTTTTTTGGGGAGACTCCTACACTGTGCCCATAGAAATTTGCTTTTGAGTACCTCCCACTGATTTGACACTGTTTTCTCTTTTAGGTAGCCTGTATCCAGTTCACTTTTGCCATTCACCTCTCAGCTTTGTAAGATTTGTCTTCCCCCAAGTTAGAACTTTTACCCCTGTTCTATCTTTGTCCTTTTCCATAACGATGTTAAATCTAACTGTATTATGATCACTATCTCTAAAATCGTCCCCCACTACTACTTCATCCACTTGCCCAGCTTCATTTCCTAAGGTTAAATCTAGAATTGCACTCCTTCTTGTTGGGCTTGTTACATGCTGGCTGAAAAAGTCCTCTTGAATGCAGTTCAAGAATTTTGTGCCCTCAGTGCTCATCACACCGTTCGCAATCCAATTGATATTAATGTAGTTGAAGTCTCTAACTACTCTGTCCTATTGCTTTTGCGCTCAGAAATTTGCCTACATATTTGCTCTTCTAACTCCCTTCCACTATTTGCAGACTCCCTCCTTTGGAAAGAAAGGAGCAGACCAGGTCAAAGCAGCTTGCTACATGCATGCACATCGGCTCATTACCTTCACACTCCACATCCTTCATCACAATGAAGTCGATAGGGGTAGAAACAGACATTCAAAAGAGTGTTTCTCTTTTATTGGTAAGACAAATCACATCTTACCACTGTAGGGGAAAGGATAACAGAAAATAACCGCAAAGTGAAGATGGCTGAAGCGACAGGGGGTTCTGAGACTACCAGGTGTGTTATGAAATAGAAGGATGTTATCGGCATGGAACCAGGGAGAAAGGGTGTACAGGTGCTCATTTACTGATTTGTACAAGTCTCAGGTGATATACTTTGGTTAAAAACCAGTAATGGGAATAAGCTTAGTGTTGTAGAAGAGCACAAGGATTTGGTACAGATTCACAGGACATTGAAAGAAGAATCTAGGTTGATTAAACTGTAAAAAAGTTAATGTAATTCTAGATTATATCACAAAAGGCACAGAACATAAAATACAAGGAATAATAAGGGGCCCTTATTATACCTGAATAAGCTTTCAGTTAGAGTGCTGTACACAGTATTGGGCTCCACACTATAGGAAAGATATTGAGGTCATATAAAGAGTGCCATCTGCTGTGAATATCTAGCTATTTCAGCTGCAAAAACATGCAGCCTGCAGGCAATGGTAACATTGGGCACAACCAATATTTCCACCAAGCTGAGCACATGTACAGCAGAGGAGCAGCCTGGAAGGTATACGTAGGTCTTCTGCGTATTAAATACTGCAGCTGTAAAAATAAAATTAAAGGTACCAAGCTTTCAATAAATTGGCTACACAACATAACTTTACAGTGAACAACAGGTACAACACTTGCTTTAGTTACTTTGTGGCTATGGATTCAAATCCCAATGCCACATGGCACTTCAATCTTCCAGATGCAAAATGCTTTAGCTCTCAGTTGAGCAAAGCAGCCTGTTGTGGAAGGATTTACTCCCTGATGGCCCTTTTGGTGTAATATGCATGCGTTTTTGCAAGGCAATGGAATGGTAAAAATGGCATGCTGACTTACCCTCCTGAAGTGATAAACCGCGGCCTTTGCAGCTCCACACTCTGTACCAGCAGGCGTGGCTCAAAAGTACGGATCTCCACATATCGCGGCAGCACTGCTATGATATAAGGCGACTGATGTTCTGTTGGAGAAAATCAAATAAAATGGATATAGCTACTGAGAAACAACAACTTTGAGTAATTATGGTCAATCTTTTTTAGTTCCTGTGGAAAGGTCTGTTCAGTGCTTTTTATTTCCAGTTTTCCCCCCAGCAAGTATTCTTAAAGCACTCTCACTGACCTGACAGCAGGTTTAAAATCAATTCCCATTCTATGCTGATTTACCTAATCTCAGCCAAAGCATTCCTGGTGCTACAATTAGCCTCAGTGGCCTTGGTATTGTCGATTGGGAGGGGATAAACAAGCCCAGTGAGATGTGCTGCAAAGGCACAGTAGGAAACCTAGTTAGTATTAGATCAAGCTTAGCTGTCATCATGGCGGAACAATGGTCATAGTAAGCAATGCCTGTGGAAAGTATCTAAGCAAGGAAGGCAGGACAAGTGAAAAAAAATAGGATGGGTGAGAGAAGCTGATTTCTTTACACTGAAATAGTAGATGTACAACCAATTTCACTGGTTTTTTGAAGGAGGTAATGGAGAGAGTAAACAAGGATAATGTAATAATGTCCAAAAAGCCTTTGATAAGGCACCACATAATAGATTGATAAGGTTAGAGCATGTGAAGTCTGGGGAACAAGTGACAGAATGAATAGATAGCTCATAGCAAAGCAGAAAGTAGAGAGAAAGTTAACTATTCAGAGTGGCAGAAGGTAGGAAGTGGTGTCTCACAGGGATCAGTGCTAGGACCATTGTTGCTCACAAGTTACATTACCGATCTAGACTTTGGAATCAAAAACACAATTTCTAAATTAGTGATGACACCAAATTGGTGGCATAGTCAATACCAAGGAGGACTGCAACAAATTACAAAGTGACATTAATAAAAATAAAGAATCTAAATGGTGTAGAGGAATCAAGAGATCAGGGAGTACAAATGCACAAGTCACTGAAAAATAGTGACTCATTACCATAGCCATAAAAAAAAGTAAACCAAGCGCTAAGGTTAATTTCTGGGGGAATTGGAATGAAAAGTAGAGAAAACATGAGAAATAATAATGTAGATGGGAGCAGAAAGTTGCAATGGGAGATTGATAGATCAAGTGAGTGGCATCACTGCAAACTTCAATGTGGGCAAGTATCAGATCATGGTTACACCAAATGTGGAGTACTGTGCACCGTTCTGGTTGGCGTATTATGAGACAATGCAAAAAACATTTACAATGTGATACCAGAACTGCGACGCACTCCCCCTCACCCACAAACACACATCTCACACCCTCGCTTACCCATACACACACCCTCTCAGACACATACAGCCACACGCACGCCTTGCCGTCTGCCGTGGGCGGGCGGCCGCCTCGCTGTCTGTTGCACACAAACTCCCTCTCGCGCACACACGCCCCGCACGCCCCCTCGCACGCACACACATCTCGCTCTCACACACACCTTGCTCTCTCACTCGCGCGCACGTGCACACTCATTCGCGCGCACACACACAAATCTCACACACCACACCCCCACACACCACCCCACACACACACACTCACTGTCACTCATGTCATTCACCTGCACACAGTCACTCATGTCATTCATTCTCACTCACCCCCTACCAGACTCCGGGCTCCATACTGTCTCACTCCCAGTCACCCTCATCCACCCAGGGCTCCTGAAGCTTCGCTCCCCCTGCCTCCCGAGTGCACTCTGCTCTTCCCTCCGTGGGCCCTGGAGCTCAACCCCTCACCCCTGAGCCCCAGCACATTGGTCCCGCCCCCAGTGTCCTGCACACTCACTCGTGTCCCCCCTTCCCCCACATCTGTTTCCTCTTCTCCCCAGCAAACTCACCATCACTTGCTCACTGCTCCTCCAATCACAGACTGTATCTCTCCCCCACACACAGTTGTGATAGGCTCACTAGTAAGCAAACATGGGAAAGGAACAGCCTATGATTTGAGGAGCAAATCCTTGCAGAATTGTTTTTTTTTTATTATTCATTCACAGGATGTGGGCTTCGCTGGCTGGGCCAGCATTTATTGCCCATCCCTAGTTGCCCTTGAGAAGGTGGTGATTAGCTGCCTTCAAGAAGGTGGTGATGAGCTGCCTTCTTGAGCGCTGCAGTCCATATGGTGTAGGTACACCCATAGTGCTGTTACGAAGGGAGTTCCAGGATTTTGACCCAGCAACACTGAAGAAACGGAGATATATTTCCAAGTCAGGGTGGTGAGTGACTTGACGGGGAGTGGGGTGGGGGGATCTTCCAGGTGGCGGTGTTCCCATCCATCTGCTGCCCTTGTCCTTCTAGATGATAGTGGTCGTGGGTTTGAAAGGTGCTGTCTAAGGAGCCTTGGTGAATTCCTGCAATGCATCTTGTAGATGGTAGACACTGTTGCTACTCTGCGTCGGTGGTGGAGGGAGTGAACGTTTGTGGACGTGGTGCCAATCAAGTGGGCTGCTTTGTCCTGGATGAGGTCAAGCTTTTCGAGTGTTGTGGGAGCTGCACTCATCCAGGCAAGCGGGGAGTATTCCATCACACTCCTGACTGGTGCCTTGTAGATGGTGGACAGGCTTTGGGGAGCCAGGTAGTGAGTTACTCATCACAGGATTCCTAGCCTCTGACCTGCTCTTGTAGCCACAGTATTTATATGGCTAGTCCAGTTCAGGTTCTGGTCAATGGTAACCCCCAGGATGTTGATAGTGGGGGATTCTGTGATGGTAATGCCATTGAACGTCAAGGGGCGATGGTTGGGTTCTCTCTTGTTGGAGATGGTCATTGCATGGCAATTATGTGGCGCAAATGTTACTTGCCACTTGTCAGTGGAAACCTGGATAATGCCCTGGTCTTGCTGCATTTGGACACGGGCTGTTTCAGTATCTGAGTCGTCGCGCACACTGCTGAACATTTTGCAATCATCAGCAAACATCACCACTTCTGACCTTATGATGGAAGGAAGGTCATTGATGAAGCACTTGAAGATGGTTGAGCCGAGGACACTACCCTGAGGAATTCCTGCAGTGACGTGCTGGAGCTGAGATGACTGACCTCCAACAACCACAACCATCTTTCTTTGTGCTAGGTATGACTACAAACAGTGGAGTGTTATCCCCCTGATTCTCATTGACTCCAGTTTTGCTAGGGCTCCTTGATGCCACACTCGGTTAAATGCTGCCTTGATGTCAAGGGCAATCACTCGCACCTCACCTCGGAAGTTCAGCTCTTTTGTCCACGTTTGAACCAAGGCTGTAATGAGGTCAGGAGCTGAGTGGCCCTGGCGGAACTCACACCGGGTGTCTGTGAGCAGGTTATTGCTTAGCAAGCGCCGCTTTATAGCACTGTTGATGACCCGTTCCATTATTTTACTGAAGATTGAGAGTAGACTGATGGGGCAGTAATTGGCCAGGTTGGATTTGTCCTGCTTTGTGTGTGCAGGACATACATGGGCAATTTTCCTCATAGCTGGGTAGATGCCAGTGTTGTAGCTGTACTGGAACAGCTTGGCTAGAGTTGTGGCAAGTTCTGGAGCACAAGTCTTCAGTTGCCAGAATATTGTCAGGGCCCATAGCCTTTGCACTATCCAGTGCCTTCAGCCGTTTCTTGAGATCACATGGAGTGAATTGAATTGGCTAAAGACTGGCATCTGTGATGCTGGGGACCTCCGGAGCAGGCCGAGTTGGATCATCGACTCCGCACTTCTGGCTGAAGATTGTAGCAAATGCTTCAGCCTTATCTTTTGCATTGATGTGCTGGGCTCCTCCATCATTGAGGGTAGGGATATTTGTGAAGCCTCCTCTTCTAATGAGTTGTTAATTCTCCACCACCATTCACGACTGGATGTGGCAGGGCTGCAGAGCTTAGATCTGATCCGTTGGTTGTGGGATCGCTTAGCTCTGTTTATCACTTGCTGCTTACGCTGTTTGGCACCCTGTGTTATAGCTTCACTAGGTTGACACCTCATTTTTAGGAATCGCTGGTGCTGATCCTGGCATGCCCTCCTGCACTCTTCATTGAACCAGGGTTGATCCCCTGGCTTGATGGTAATGGTAGAGTGGGGCATATGCCGGGCCATGAGGTTACAGATTGCATTCGAGTACAATTCTGTTGCTGCTGATGGCCCACAGTGCCTCATGGATGCCCAGTCTTAAGTTGCTAGATCTGTTCGAAATCTATCCCATTTAGCACGATGGTCATGTCACACAACACGATGGAGGGTATCCTCAATGTAAAGGCAGGACTTCATCTCCACAACGACTGTGGTGGTCACTCCTACTGATACTGTCATGGAGAGATGCATCTGTGGCAGGCAGGTAGGTGAGGATGAGGTGAGGTATGTTTTCCACTCTTGTTGATTCCCTCACTACAAGCTGCTGACCCAATCTAGCAACTACGTACTTTAGGACTCGGCCAGATTAGTCTGCAGTGGTGCTACCGAGCCACTCTTGGTGATGGATATCGTAGTCCCCCACTCAGAGTACATTCTGCGCCCTTACCATCCTCAGTGCTTCCTCCAAGTGATGTTCAACATGGTGGAGCACTGATTCATCAGCTGAGGGAGGGCAGTAGGTGGTAATCAGCAGGAGGTTTCCTTGCCCATGTTCGACCTGATGACATGAAACTGCATGGGGTCCGGAGTGCCTCACCTCTGCTGGGTTTGTCCTGCCAGTGGAACAGGACAAACCCAGGGATGGTGATGGTGGTGTCTGGGACATTATCTATAAGATATGATTCTGTGAGGATGACTATGTTAGGCTGTTGCTTGACTAGTCTTTGAGACAGCTCTCCCAATTTTGGCACTAGCCCCCAGACGTTAGTAAGGAGGACTTTGCAGGGTCAACAGAGCTGAGTTTGGCATTGTTGTTTCCTGTGCCTAGGTCAATGCCGGGTGGCCCGTCCAGTTTTATTCCCTTTTTGAGACTTTGTAGCGGTTTGATACAACTGAGTGGCTTGCTAGGCTATTTCAGAGGGCAGTTAAGAGTCAACCACGGTACTGCAGTGGGTCGGGAGTCACATGTACACCAGACCAGGTAAGGGCAGCAGATTTCCTTCCCGAAAGGACATTAGTGAACCAGATGGGTTTTTACTACAAAAAAACAATGGTTTCATGGTTATCATTAGACTTTTAATTCCAGATTTTTATTGAATTCAAATTCCACCACCTGCCATGGCAGGATTCAAACCCGGGTCCCCAGAGCATTACCCTGGGTCTCTGGGTTATTTGTCCATCGACAATACCACTACACCATCGCCTCCCCTATTCTACCCACGTGACAGGCATTTTGAAAACTGGCTCCAGGGGACACAATCTGGTTGGACAAGCTTGGTATATGCCTGAAATCTGTTACTGTTCACATTTTCGAATTTAGTGTCAGCTGCAAGGATTGAAATTGCACCCTGTATACCCAAGTCCAGATCATTAACATATGTCATTCAGAACTGTGCCCCCAACACCTATCCCTGACGGACAACACTGCACAGTTCATTCAATTCTGAAAAACAACCATTCACCATTATTCTGTTTTCTGCACCTTAGTCAACTTCGCATCCAAACTCCTCCTCTAATCAACCACATTATCCCCAACAATTCTGTCCATGACTTCATGAGACTTTCGGAAAGCACTTATTTATACAAAAGGTAGTGGAAATCTGGAACTCTACACCCACCCCTCCACATTCCCAAAAATGTTGAAGCAAAGTTTGTTGAAAATTTCAAAACTTAGATTTTTGTTAGGCAAAGGTTATGGAACCAAGGTGAGTAGATGGAGTTAAGATACATATCAGCTATGAACTAACTGAATGGCAGAACACACGAAGGGCTGAATAGCCTCCTCCTGTTTCCACACTCCAAACTGACTTTGTTCCTCTCTGTGGGGAATGCCTTACATTCTGCATTAGTCCCTGATAAAGCTGCTGAAATGAGGAATTCAGCCTGTGTTGCACAGGAGACATTCACTGTACACATAGGCTGCATTTGATAATGTTGTTGTACAGTGCACTACAGTGTAAAGATATTGTCCCATCTCACAGCCAGCATAATTTAAACATGGGCAGTTAACAGGCTCTTTATGAAAAGGGAGATAACTGATGGGTAAGTACCATCAATAGAAAATGCTTAACTATCCATCACTACGTTCAATTTATTTGAAAAGAAATTCTGCTTGGTCAAAACATTAGCAGTGTTCCCTGAAGAACTAAACAAACATACTTTGACTGAAGTGCAATTCTTTTTGGCAGAATGCGCATTAGCGCCACTGCGTTTGTCTGGTCCCATTTTCCCTTTCCCACACAAAGTCTCCATTATGTATTTACACAGCAGGTACAAAATATTCAAAATATAAAAATGAGGGGTTTTATTTTGAAGTGGAGGGTGACAGAAGGAGGGGTAGTGGTCGGGAATTTGTTTGGCCATATTTATGTATACCAATCTGAAGAGCACAGTTTTGCTACTGTAAAGTTATTCAAATTCTCAAGGTATAAATAAATTGCTTTAGCATCAGTCAGCATTTATTGTAGCCCTCAGAGTATGAAGTAATAACATACAAGTACCCTGCAAATCATTCACAAGAATTCTGCAGAAAAAATCTATTAGAAAGAAGCAAGAACTTTGATTTCAAGTTTGCATACCCATGGTGAGAGGGATATCTGTCCAGTTCAGAGCACATTTCTGAGTGCAGATTCCATCCTTATTCAGAACCACTGTTAAGTCATCTTGCCCAACTGCCACCTTTTGGTCCTCCAAGGGAGTCACAAGGGGCTCCAGTTGCTTCCCGGTTGGGAAAAGCTCTTTTATTGAACCTTTCCCATCCAACTGTTTAGCAAAGAGAAGAAAAGGTTATTCGTGTAGACGTTACCGATTCAAAATCATTCAACCCACAACAATGTAACAATGTAATCTCAGCCTGTAAAAAGACAGCATTTACACACACCTATAATGTAATTGGATTTATTTGATAAACTCCTAATCCATAGTAATTCACTGTAGACACTGCCCGGATATATTTACAATCACATTCTTCCATGTGCCGTGTTCCCAATCATTGCCTCCGCAATCAGTGAGATTATATTCTTTTGAGGAAATAGCTATCAGGAGTTTTTTTTTAATTATTTCACGGGATGTGGGTGTTACTGGCTCATCCAGCATTTATTGCCCATCCCTAATTGCCCTCGAGAAGGCGGAGGTAAACCAACTTCTTAAATTGCTGCAGTCCAAGTGATGTAAGTAGATCCACAGTGCTATTAGAAAAGGAGTTCCAGGATTTTTCAGCGGCAGTGAAGGAACGGCAAAAGAGTTCCAAGTCAGGATATGGTGTGTGGCTTGGAGGGGAACTTGCAGGTGGTGATGTTCCCATGCATCTGCTGCCTTGTCCTCCTTGGTAGTAGAGATTACGGGTTTAGAAGGTGCTGTCGAAAGAGCCTTGGCGAGTTGCTGCATGCACCCTGTAGATGGCACACACTGCTGCCACTGCGCATCAGTGGTGGAGGGAGTGAATGTTGAAGGTAGTGGATGGGATGCCAATCAAGCGGGCTGCTTGGAAGATGGTGTCGAGCATCTTGAATGCTGTTGGAGCTGTGCTCATCCATGTAAATGGAGAGTATTCCATCACACTACTGACTTGTGCTTTGAAGATGGTGAACAGGCTTTGGGGAATCAGGAGGTGAGTTACTCGACGCAGGAAATTCCCAGACAATTGTTCAGACAATTCCCAACAGGACATGGAGCCTATCTACTCTCTTGACTGGAATAACCCAAGGAGATGATGGAAATTCTCAGCAGTATGAATCAAATGTAATTTGTTCATAATAAACTTGTGACTAACCTTTCAAGTTCTCTTATTCCCCCAATCCCAACAAATCATACTCAAGTTGCTACCTCTCACCAACTCTCAGGTTTGAAATGACTTGACCACAAATTCCATTGAACTTTTGCTGTTCTATACTCAGGCTGCTGATGTCTTTCTCTGTGTGGCCACACTATCCAGCCATCCTTTTATTCCAGCTCTGGAGGGGGTGGTGGGGCACTCTTCAGCTTCATTATTCTATCATTTGCAGCAGGCTAAGGGCCTTAATTCTGATGGCAATTCTTCTGAAAATGTCTTTTATTGGGTTGATTACCCAGTAAGTTGCATGAAAAATTTAAATAGTGTCCTAAGATGAGTGTGCATGCTACATAAGGTCCTGTACCAACACAACCAAATGCTACTCTACCTCCTTCCTACCCTTCCAGGAATCTGCAACCTTATGTTAGAAAGGCTATATTTAACATTTTAACCAGTAGCGGGCTGTGATTTCAGACATAAACATATGGTAAATGAGAGCTTAGAGAACTGTCCCTTCTAATCTTGAGCAGAAAGAGCTATCGCTGACCATTCATGCTAAGGAGGAATAATTTTAGAAGACTATTATGCATAGATGATCTGTTCAATGTGCTCTCTTCTGCTCAGGTGAATTTGATAAACTGAAAATCATCTTCATTTACAGCAGCTCTAAACAGGGCTTGAAGAACTTGTCACACCTCCACTGCAGCACAACCATACATCAGACTTAACCGAGGATATTTTGTTTAATCTGTCCATAGTGAACAGCCCCTCCAGTGACCATGACAGAGGTTTTTAGTGCTGGTGCTCGGTAGCATGAATGGCTGGAGAATTCTATGTCACCATTTTAAACCATTCTAGAAATGGAGATCCAACAATTTTGAGATGGTGGTGGTACCTTTTTGGAATTGTCGCCATCATATTGTAGATATTAATACAATCATAGAATGGGGAAGAGAGAATAACTGGTATGTGCTGCATTCTGGGAATCATTTTAAGTTACAGCAATGCTGTTACATTTACCCACGTTTGTTGCATGTAACTATGCTGCTTTGTTCATCCAGTGATAAAAGTACAGATCAAAATTTTCCAATTTTTATGTTTTTACTCATGAATTGTACTCAGCTAAAACATGTTAGCAAAGATGACAAAACGACTTCTTAGATTGAGGAATAATCCGAGTCCGACTGATCAACAAAACTTACATAGCCATCAGAAGCAATAGATTGGTCAAACATCTAATGAAGCAGATATGATTTTACTGAATTGGATAGGATTGAATATCAGGAATGTTCAGGAAAAAAATGCAAGGGTGGCAAGATCATACTCCCCAAGGTCTAGGTCTTGATCACAGTTTGCAGTTGTAACATTGCTTCACCTTCAAGCTGAACTTTACATGCTTGTATGTTTTGAATTGACAAAGATTAATAGGTAGGTAAGTAGTGGCAAGTTTTCCCATTTCTGTAATGCTGTACTATCTTTGATCAGCAATTCCATTGTATCCACTGTATTCATTCATTTATGTTTAACCGCCAGAGAACATCCTAAATTTGTTCGGTCACAAATAAAACAGATGTACAGTGGAAAGCATGGATGGCACTCATTGCCCATTTTCTGCCATATGTTCCTGCTGTTCCCCTGGGCTTTGTATTGTACACCTCAAGAAATTCACATTCAATTTGTGGGCATACTAGCATTCTATCAAAACAAATTTTTTTTGCAAAATGCAGTGCTGCAAAGCTTCAACCTACATACCCGAATAAGATAGTAATCCCTCTTAAAGCCCACGCAAATGGAGTTCTCACACCAAGCCATGGATTTGGGAACATCAGGAACACTGAAATCCGCCTGTAACAAAGACAGATGATAATTGGTTTACATTGTTTCCTCGTTCTTTGAGTGTACTTCAACTAATATAGGAATGTAGAGGATCAGCAGCCAAATGTGGTTCAGCAGGTTGGCTCTGAAATTTATTTAAAAAACTGCTATCATACACTCTTCTCCTTTATGCATTTCAATCATTTCTTTTGTCAAATTTGTCTGCACTATCTGCCTTGTCGAATTGTCTGGTTTGTACACCTGTGTGAACAGTACATACAAGAAAATAGGCCATCCTATAAACAATGGACAGTTTTACACCATTTGGGAAGCATATTAGTTATATAGAACTGGATTTAATGAAGCCCATTGCAGCGGTAACCATGGCAGCTAGGTCCACTTAATCACAGAAGAGACCTCGCATCTGTCTCCCAGTGGCAACAAGAGCTCCTTGGATTTGGGAAGGGCTGACGCAGGATTCCCTTCCACCAGTGGGATGTCAATTAGGCTCATTAATGAGCCAATCAACACCCATTACTCTCTGTCATTTCATCAAAGTCATTAATATAGATAGCTGAGACCCCAGCACTGATCCTTGCGGCACTCCACTAATTGCAGCCTGTCAACTTGAAAATGCCCCATTTTTCCCTATTCTTTACTACTTTCCCATTAACCAATCCTCTTTCCATAATATATTACCCCAAATTCCATGAGCTCTTATCTTATGTATTAACCTTTTGCGTGGCACCTTATCGAATGCCTTTTGGAGACCCAAGTATTACACGTCTACTGGCTCCCCTTTATCTACCCTACCAGTTACATCCTCAAAAAACTCTAATAAATTTGTCAATATGACTTCCCTTTTGTAAAACCATGCTGACTTTGCCTGATCACACTATGATTTTCTAAGTGCATTGTTAAGACTTCCTTCCGAACAGATTGTAGTACTTTCTTGACGACCGATGCCAGGTTAACGGGCCTGTAGTTCCTGTTTTCCCCTTCCCTCCTTTCTTGAACAGCAGTGCTACATTTGCTTACTTCCAATCAGCTGAGACAGTTCTAGAATCTAGAGAATTTTGGAAACGCATAACCAGCACATCGAGCATCTCTGCAGGTAACTCTTTCCGAACCCTAGGATGTAGGCCATCAGGTCCTGGAAATTTGCCAGGTTTTAGTCCCTTAAGCTTCTACTATACTTTTTCTCTGCTGATACCAATTATCTAAATTTCCTCGGAAAAACTCAGCAGGTCTGGCAGCATCTGAGGATACGAGCACAGTTAACGTTTCAAGTCCGAATGACCCTTCAACAGAACTAAGTAAAAATAGAAGAGAGGTGAAATATAAGCTGGTTTAAGGGAGGGGTGGGACAAGAAGAGCTGGATAGAGGGCCAGTGATAGGTGGAGATAACCAAAAGATGTCACAGACAAAAGGGCAAAGAGGTGTTGAAGGTGGTGATATTATCTAAAGGAATGTGCTAATTAAGGGTAGAATGCAGGACAAGCAAGGTACAGATAGCCCTAGTGGGGGTGGGGTGGGGGGAAGGGATCGAAATAGGCTAAAAGGTAGAAATAAAACAATGGATGGAAATACACTTTAAAAAAATGGAAGTAGGTGGGAAAAGAAAAATCTATATAAATTATTGGAAAAAACAAAAAGGAGGGGGAAAATCGGAAAGGGGGTGGGAATGGAGGAGAGTGTTCATGACCTAAAATTGTTGAACTCAATATTCAGTCCGGAAGGCTGTAAAGGGCCTAGTCAGAAGATGAGGTGCTGTTCCTCCAGTTTGCCTTGAGCTTCACTGGAGCAATGCAGCAAGCCAAGGATGGACATGTGGGCATGAGAGCAGGGTGGAGTGTTGAAATGGCAAGCAACAGGGAGGTATGGGTAATACTTGCGGACAGACCGAAGGTGTTCTGCAAAGCGGTCACCCAGTCTGCGTTTGGTCTCTCCAATGTAGAGGAAACTGCATTGGGAACAACGAATGCAGTAGACTAAGTTGAGGGAAGTGCAAGTGAAATGCTGCTTCACTTGAAAGGAGTGTTTGGGCCCTTGGACGGTGAGGAGAGGGGAAGTAAAGAGGCAGGTGTTGCACCTTCTGCGGTTGCATGGGAAGGTGCCGTGGGAGGGGGTTGAGGTGTAGGGGGTGATGGAAGAGTGGACCAGGGTGTCCCGGAGGGAACGATCCCTGCGGAATGCCGCCAGCCCTTCACCCCGCCTTGCTTTCTACCCTTAATTAGCACATTCCTTTAGATAATATCACCATCTTCAACACCTCTTTGTCCTTTTGTCTGTGACATCTTTTGGTTATCTCCACCTATCACTGGCCCTCTATCCAGCTCTTCTTGTCCTACCACCACCCCCCCACTTAAACCAGCTTATATTTCACCTCTCTTCTATTTTTACTTTGTTCTGTTGAAGGGTCATTCGGACTCGAAATGTTAACTGTGCTCCTATCCGCAGATGCTGCCAGACCTGCTGAGTTTTTCCAGGTGTTTTTGTTTTGGATTTCCAGCATCCACAGTTTTTTGCTTTTACCTTAACTTCCTCACTCATATTAGCCCTTAGGTTACCCTCTATCTCTGATTTGTAACTTATATCTTCTTCTGTGAAGACAGAGACAAATTATTTTCCCCATGATTTTTCCTGTCTCTGCCTCCAAGAGACCAAAGTTTATTTTACCTACCCTCCTTTTTTTATATACCTGTAAAAGCTCTTATAGTCTGTTTTTTCATTCCTGGCTAATTTACTTCCATATTCTATTTTTTCCCTTCTCAACTTTTTGATGGTCCTTTGCTGGTTTTTAAAACATTCTCAATCCTCAGACTTACTACATTATAAGCCTCATCTTCTATGTTGACACTATCCTTATCCTCCTTAATAAGCCATGGATAGATCTTTCTTCCTGAATTTTTATTTCAATGGAATGCATTTTTGTTTAACCTTTTGCTTTTTTTTTATGTTTACTTATCGCCATAGATTTTAGTCTGTTGATGCAATAAACCTTAGCCAGTACTCCCCTCTTACCTATTTAATTGGCTTTGTTTCAAGTTTAAGATTCTTGTTTGTGATTAGACTTTGCAATAAAAGTCAGCCGTGGCTCAGCTGATAGCACTTTTGCCTCTGAGTCACAAGGTTTTGGGTTCAAGTCCCACTCCAGGGCTTGATCACAAAAATTAAGGCTGGCCCTCCAAGTGCAGTAAAGAGGGACTACTGCAGTATTGGAGGTGTCATCTTTTAGATGAGACATGAAATCAAGGCCCGATCTGCCTACTCGAGTGTTTGTAAAACATCTCATGCCATTGTTTTGAAGAATAGCATGGGAGTTATCCCTGGTGTCCTGGACAATAATTTTCACTCATTGAACACCACAAAAGCAGATTGTCTGGTTCAGGTGTCTGCATTCACCTATTTCATCCAACTCAACAACATGAATGAAATCATAAAGCACTCAAAGGCTGGCAACTTAGAGGATTCAGAAGTATTCGAAGAAGGAACAAAAGACTGATTTTGTACTTTAAAATGTTACTGCAGTTCTATATGTCACTTTCAAAATATAACTGAATTCTATATTAAGTATGATTCTATTTCCCAGCAGTTCTTTTATTATATCATTAATTAACTCTTCATCATTGCACAATACTAAATCTAAAATAGCCCTATCCCTAGTTAGTTCCACAACGTAATTCTCCAGGAAACTGCCACAAAAGCTTTCTACAAACTAATGTTACAGAGCACTTCTGTCAATTTGACATGTCCAGTCTATACGAGATTAAAATCCCCCACAATTATTACATGGCCTTTGTTACAAGCTCCAATAATTTCTTGTTTAGTGCTCTGCCTAATAGTATGACTACTGTTAGGGGGGCCTATAAACTCACCACCAGTGTTTTCTGACTCTTGCTATTACTAATCTCCACCTATTCTGATTCTACTTCCTGGTCTTGAGCCAAAGCTGACTTTCTCACTAATGTCCTTAAGTTATCATTTACTATCAGGGTTACCCCTCCTCCTTTTCCATTCTGTCTCTTTTTGAACTTATATACCCTGGAGTATTTACGTCTCAACCTTGGTCTTCTTGTAACCATGTCTCTGTAATGGCAATTAAATCTAACCCATTTTTCTCTATTTGTGCTACTAGCTCATCTATCTTATAGCAGATACTTCGCACATTCAGGTAAAGAGCTGTTAATTTTATTTCTTTACTACTATTCCCTGCATGAACTTCATTCACTGATGCATTATTACCATTAAACTCACTATACCTTCCTGTCCCACTCTCCTCATCTTTACTCACATTACCACACTGTTCTATTGTCTCAACTTTTCTCCACAGATTTCTAAATCTCCCTTCACCATAACTCTTCACCCCAGTTAGTTTAAAGCCCAATCCACAGCCCTAGTTATATGATTTGCCAGGATACTAATCCCAACCCAGTTTAAGTGAAGTCAATCTCAAAGAATTAGCTCCCTCTTTCCTGAGTAATGGCAACTGTGCCCTGTGAATCGAAGTTTCTTCTTCTTATACCACTCTGAGTTACGTGTTTAATTTTATAATCTTCTTGACTCTATGCCAACTGGCACGTGGCTCAGATAACAACCTACAGATCATTACCTTTGAGGTTCTGTGTTTGATTTGGATCCGAACTCCTCAAAGTCTCTCAGTAAATGATCATTCCTTGTTCTACCGATGTCGTTGGTTCCTATGTGGACCATGGCAACTGGATCTCCCCTTCCGACTCCAAGTTTGTCTCCAGTCGCAAGAGATGTCCTCAACACTGGCACTGGGCAAGCAGCACAACCTTCGAAGCTCCCAGTCATGGCTGCAGAATACAGTATCTATCCCTCTACATGAATGGCACCTTGCACCATGGTAATTTTTGTTCATCCATCCTGCTGTCCTTGTTTTTATCCACACAGGTAGCAAGAACCTCATATTCGTTGAGCAGAGTCAAGGGCTGAGACCCTTACATCACTGCATGTCGGATCCCATACCTGTCTGACTCGTAGTCACACCCACCTTTTCCTAGCCATTAACAAACTGTAAAGTTCTAGTTAACCTAAGGAGTATGACTGCCTCCTGCAATAAAGTATCCAGGTAACCCTCCTCCAGCCTGATGTCCCACAATGTCTGCAACTCAAGATTCCAGCTCACCAATTGCAAGTTGAAATTGCTCAAGTTGCAGACACTCACTGCAGATATGGTTGTCCGGGACAGCAATTCATACCACAGATTCTCAAATGTTGAGCCACGGCATACCATTAGCCCTGCCACATCTGTCTAACCTTATTTCATCAGTCAATTAGTTACTAATTTAATTAGCTGAAGTAATTAAAGCAAGTTACCATTCTCTGAGGGTGGGGACAAAAAAACATTCACCAGCTACTGGAGGTAAAACAAGAACAAAAAGCAGCACCTCCTTCACTCTCTGCACCGAATTCCATATTGTTCCAAATTCCCAACTTAGCACTCTATTCACATTGTTCCCAGATCACTTAAAATGCAGACCATGTTATAGAGGCACATCTAAATATGTCAGCCGTGGCTCGGCTGATAGTATTTTGTCTCCAAGTCACAGGGTTTCAGGTTCAAGTCGTACTCCAATGCAGCACTAAGGGGCGACTGCTGCGTTGGAGGTGTCGTCTTTCAGATGAGAAGTTACACCATGGCCCGAACTGCCATGTTATAAAATCCATTCATTCGGTGTCTGCGTGCTATGTAAGCTTGTAGTCTGTGGAGATAGTAACATTTAAGGGACAGGATGTTCCATTGCTTGTTACATTTGTTCCTGCCTAGTAACAAGGGTGGAGCCCTCTTGATTGTTTTGATAGGTCACCAGATCAGTTGAAGGGTCAGTGAACAGTCAGTTTAAGTGAGTCTGCCAGCAAGTGTCCAAGGTGAGGAACAAAGACAAAAGGGACAGAAACAGGTCCCAGTTAAGTAAAAAGGAGCAGAGTAACAGGCTTCCAAGCAGGGAGCAGGCTTTAAGTGAAGCCCTGGTAGTTGAAGAGGGCTCAGAGGAAATCCTGAAGATCCAATAAAGCAGCTGAAGGGATGGTGTGACGTTCTGCTTGGCACGGCCAAATATCTAAAATTGTGCTTCTAAGTCGATGCTTGAATGTGCTCGGAAATCCCTGGAACAGAATCTTGGAAGATGAGATTGAAACCCTCCAAGATGGGCCGTCATTGAAGTTGCCTGAGTTGGAGCAACTGTTGAAGAGAATTCCAAGGTGAGATCTTTGAACGTGGAGATTGGAAACCCTCGTGAGAAAGATGAAGTTTCAGTGAGATTGGTTGGCTCACAGTCTGGGTGGGTTATTGAGAAATCCCTGGAATCCATTTTTGGGCGCATTTGTCATTTATTGTGTAGTGTGGTGTGTTCGACCACAATTTGCCTGTTAATTCACAGGTACCTCATACTTACCCTGAATATTAGAGTATAAGATAGATAATGTAAATTGTTTTCTCTTTCAGAACTTGTATAATAGAGTTTATTTTTGTTTGTTCCAAGCCCATGGAATCTTGTGGTTTTATTCACTTAATAAGCATCTTGAATCTCAAACTCGGTCTACTTCAATTAAAATGTTACTGGTGCCTAACTGGATCTCCCCAACAACCCAGGGTCTGACCAAGGATGTAAAAGATCCCTTGGCACTGTTTGAAGAAGTGCAGGGGTATTATCCCTGGTATCATGGACAATATTATTCCCTCATTCAGCATCACAAAAACAGGTGATCTAGTCAAGGGTAGCGCATCATGTGTTTGATCCAACTCAACAACATTAATGAAATCACAAAACACACCAAGACTGGCCACTTTACAGAGTAGAGAAGAGTTTGAAGATGGAACAAAAGACTATTTTGTACTTAAAACATTACAGCACTTCTATTTATCACTCAGGAGCCCACAATTTTCATATCTGCGCTATCTATTTTTTAGGCTATTTTCCTGGAGCTTTCCTCAAGTTAGGAAGCCTCACCTGTGTTTCATGAAACTCCCTGTCCTGCCAGTAGTAGAGCTGAAGTTTCTTCTTCACAGCTACACACATATTGAGAATCAGCTCATCACCGTCAGATCGCTGAAAACACAGAATACATGTTACCAACTGATCCAAAGAAGCTTTCCTACTCTGGATGAAACACTTGCTAATATGTAATATTAATATCTTGGTGTACCAAGTAACATAAATCCAGGAGGGAAAAATCCAGTTCATAAACCGACCCTCTATTTACGCTGAATCCATACCAAATTTACTTATCACTATTGCAAAAGTGACCAATAACGACCACTGTAGCCAGATCTTCCTTACCTGCAATCAGTAGCAAGATAGCAAATTAATTTTCAAACCCAAAGATCAAACTTTAGTTCCTCCAATGTCTGTTAAGACAACAACTGGCTGAGCTACATAAATCAGTCAAAAGAAGCAGGTTTGTACTGGGATTTGCTGATCTCAGGCATGATGGTAACAGGGGTGATCTGATTTGCCTCTGTGCCTGAATTAGCAAAGGCGAAAATGGGCAATGACTCCTACTTTGGCTACGCACACACACACACATGAGGGGAGACTTAATTGAAGTATATAAGATTCTGAACGGTATTGACAAGGTGTACATGGAAAGGATGGGTGAGTCCAGAACTAGGGGGCACTGTTTTAAAATTAGGCTTTGATCTTTTAGGACAGAGATGAGGGGAAATTTTCTCTCTCAGAGTTGTGCGACTTTGGAACTCTCTGCCTCCGAAGGTGGTGGAGGCAGGGACATTAAATATTTTTAAGGTAGAGGTAGATTGATTGCCTTGCCTAACAAGAATCTAAGGTTATTGGGGGTAAATGGGAATGTGGAATTCGAAACACAAACAGATCAGCCATGATCTTACTGAATGGCGGAGCAGGCTTGAGGGGCCGAATAGTCTACTTCTGCTCCTATTTCATATGTATTCACGAATGCATCAGGTAAATACAAGAGCAGGCTCAGAGATGTTGCCTGCCATGAATGATTCATTTGGCAGCTTCTCGGCTCATGCAAAAACAGCTCATTGGTTTAATTGCCAGGTGACTGGTAACCACAGAAACATAACCTACCTAGAAGTCAATGCCTCTAGAAGAGAAGGGGCCAGGCAGTTAAGATCTAACCACTAAGATTAAAATCCTTCTAACTTCTGTCCTTAGAATATTATCAATTATGAAATTCCATGTGCATTTATATACTGAGCCCCAAAACAGCAATGGAGGAGTGCAGAACAGCATTCCAGTAGCAGCTCAAGTGCAATTAGAAATGAGCAATGAATGCTGGCCTTGCCAACAATGCTCATATCCCATGAAAGAGACAAAAAACTAGAAATCTGCCCGTCAGTTTTGTAGATGGAGGATATAGCTCTCAGCTTTTAAAAGGTTATCAAGGTAAGAGATGAATGAAAACATATTAAGAAAGCAGAAGCAGCAGTACAGCTTACTGGATTCCGTATAAACCAGATTCACAATCTCACCTACCTCAGCATTAAAGCAATTTTTCTTTCCTTCCTTGAGAAAGCAAAGGATAAATACCCAGGGAAGGCAAAAAGGCAAGGAACCAAAATTAAAAATAGGAGGAGGAGCTGCATGGGAGAAATACGAAATAAAGGGTTTAATGAAGTTTCCTTTTTTCTAAAAAATATGTTCAACTGCTTATGGGAGTAAATATAAGACCATTAGCAGCAGTGAAACGTGCATTCTCATATCCCCTCTCTCTTCAAATTATTGTTGGCGCCTAACAGGAAAAATGCAAGTTGTGCCGGCATCAACATTATCTTTGGATTTTTTTTTAGGAGATTTCCTGTGCGCCTGCAAAGCATAAGCAATACTGGAGTTTTGCACACCTTGCCACTTACCTTCAAGTCACATGAGAACAGACTGGCACCTTTGGCCTTTGTAACCATTGTAATTTGTTGGAATGTGAGTAAGTCATGAACATAAATATTACTTTCTGTAGGGAGAGAAAATATTTGAACATAATTAAAAACCACCTTTCTCCACTCACATACCAGTGTCAGCAGTGGTACTAGCCTGCTGTCTATATTTTGTAGGAAAACCTCATTTTAGCCAATGAGTATTAATTTTATATGATCATCAAAATATTTTACCTAGTGTTAATGCTCAAAATGCTACCTCCTGTTTCAATGATCAAAAACTTATAACTATTGGATGTTTCTCATAGCTTAAAACAAACGCAGAACAAAACTAACACACACAATTATATAGACCAAAATCCTACAGGTTATTAAACCTGCACAAGTGCATGCATATCAAAATTACTACACCATCTCTTACTCAAAAATCTTCACCACCTCAGTCTTCCCTCCTCCGACAAGAGAACAATTAAAACAATATCTAGTATTATAAAATCTCTACTTCCTGATGTCCTCCACTATGACTTTGCCGCTTTATATTAGCTTCTCAATGCTAAAATTGTTGTACAATGTTTCATTTCATGTATGCTGGAAAATACTGTAATAGCCTCCCACAGAAATAAAATTAAATCCCAATTCAAAAAATTCTTATTGACAAGAAAATTATATTATATCCATCCTGTGAAGCACATTCATTTGCAAATAGGTCAGAACTATTAATTCATGAAATGCTCAACAAAACCACGTGCATGATTCAATATAACTGTGTTTTAGCATATACGTATGTGCACACTTACAATTTACAATAAGGACTGCTTTTAAAACTTTTAGTAAGCTCCTCTTATCCTCGATTTTGTGGAGGGGAAAGGGGAAATTACTGGCCATAGATGGGCACTAACTTTTTGTTTTAAGCCCAAAAGCACAGACAGGCACATTTCCGGCCACCAGATTTGAATTACTCACAATGTGGTCTGTTTGCAGCAATTCCTCAATCATTGTCACATGATCACTGGAAGTCAGAGATAATGAAATCAAGCCTGTTACATATTTGTGCATGGAAAAAAGTGGATGCTGTGCAGAATAGTGATTATTTTTGTTACATAAAAAGAGAGTTTGAAACATGTAACAACATAGTCATAGTTAAGGGGACAGAGAAGACATTACATGGATTCGCTGGTAAAAGCAGTGTGCTTCACACTCATTTTTCAGTTTGTGCTAGCTGAAATGGCATTTAGAGGGCTACAATTAATTTCACCTAGTGTAGAAAGGGCAAAATAAGTCAAGAGTTCCTGCTTCTGATCACAATCTAATGACTTGGTTGGAAATGTGCATGTGTGGACACTTGGTGGGGACAGGATTGGGGTCAGGTGTTATGTGCAACAAATCTCAACCATCATATACCTTGCCTACGCATCTAGTTTTTGAGGCTGGCCAATGCCCATGAAATTCTATCACACCCCATTAGCAGTCAATGTTTCCAGAAAAGGATGAGAGGAAAAACCCTCCTGAGGAGATAAACTTAAAATAAAATGCAACGAATGAAGCAGAAAACTCAGCATTTCAACATGGACAATAGGTTTGACAAAACTGGAAACATGTATGCAAGGACCAATTTAAATCAGTGCAAAATTTAAAAAAAAAACAAGGTTGCTTTCTATTAAAGTCCAGGGCTTATTATTTTCAATAACATGCAAGTTTAAGGGTTTCATCATTTCTAATGTTACGATATCTAAGATTTCATGTGCTTCAAGTTGGGGTATTGCCATTTAACACACAGATTGTGCCAGAGAGTAATGGGGTTGCTTCCCAATATTAAAGGATGAAGTAAGAGGGTGGATATGATAGGACTCTTTAGTCATGAAAGCAGACCAGAGAGGACCTTATTGAAGTATAAACAATGCTTAATACATTAAAGCCATACACAGAGGAACACACAAGCTACAACACAGATACAGGCCTTTTGGCTCAAACAGTCCCTACTGTTGTTTACCCTCCTCAGGAGCAAATAGCCCTAATCACATTTGCCCAACCTATTCCCAAGCCCCTTCCTTCACTGCTCTATCCAACCTAAAGTGTTGCCATAGTTTTTACCTCAACCACTAACCCCAGGAATGAATCGTACAGCCAAACGCCACTCTGTGTCTTCGGTATCCAGTATGTTTAATTTCTATTTATGGTCCCTTATTTGTGACTCATTTTAACTACTGGGAACAGTCTGCTTTTACCTATCAGTCTCATCCTTTCATAAGTTTAAACACTTCTTTCATAGCACCCGGGTGAACCAAGGATAGTACCTTCACATGTATGTCACCATAATTCCTTACAAAAAACACAAGGGCAAAGAATAACAGGTCAAAGCTGGAGTACATTGCCAAGAACAAGCATCTGAGGCCAGACACTAGACCTGTCTAAGAAACAGCTGAATGCATTAATGGAAATAAGTTAAGTTTAGCATTCTTTAAAAAAGAAATCAAATGGACCATTTGATTTGGCTGGAAGTGATGCTTGTCTACTTCATTATACGTTACAGAAGGTAACTTCATACATTCTAGTACACTAAACTGGCGAACTTAGTATGGTTATTAAAATGTAATTGAAATTTGGGACTTTAATTCAAAATGTTTGGTTGTTGACATTTTGATATATATTAATTACCCAAACTTGGGTATATAGCTATCCCTCATTTAGCACTCCTAATGTGTTCATCAAAACAAAAATGTGCTAAACAAAACTCATTTTCCTATAAGAAAACATGTAATAAGGTGATAAAAGCAAAATACTGAAAAAACCCACAGAAAATGCTGGAAAAACTCAGCAGGTCTGGCAGCATCTGTGGAGAGAGAAATAGAGTTTCAAGTCCATATGACTCTTCTTCAGAGCAAAAAAGAACTAGAAATGTGATGGATTTTATACTGTTTAAGAGAAGGTGGAACAAGATGAAATGCTGACAGGGAGGGGTGAGGGGGAGATTCCATAGGGACCATTCCCTCTGTGACAACCTGGTCCACTCCTCCATCACCCCCAACTCCTCAGCCTCTTCCCCTGGGAACTTCCCATGCAATCGCAGAAGCTGCAACACCTGTCCCTTTACCTCCTTCCTCCTAACCGTGCAAGGCCCCAAGCACTCCCTTCAAGCAAAGCAGCGCTTCCCTTGCACCTCCTTCAATTTAGTCTACTGTATTCACTGCTCCTATTATGGTCTCCTCTACATTGGGGAGACTTAGCGCAGACTGGGTGACCGCTTTGTGGGACACCTTCGCTCAATCCACAAGCATGATCCAGACCTTCCTGTTGCTTGCCATTTCAACACACCATCCTGGTCTCATGCCCACACGTCTGTCCTTGGCCTGCTGCAATGTTCCAGTGAAGCCCAAAGCAAACTGGAGGAACAGCACCTCATCTTCCAATTAGGCACCTTACAGCCTTCCAGACTTAACAATGAGTTCAACAATTTCAGGCCATGAACTCTCTTCTCCATCTTGACCCCTTTTTAATCCAATTTTTAAAAAAATATATTTTATTCTTTTATTTATTCATTTTTTTATCCTTTATCCCCAAACCACCCCCCTCCCCTCCGCACAGGGCCATCTGTCACTTGCTTTTGTGTTTTGCTTTCACAGAGTGCTGACCCTTGTACTGCTATTAACACCTTCTGCTATCTTACATTTATGCCACTATCAGCATCTCCTTTACTCTTTACCAATACCATTAACACTCACTTGGTCTTGTGTCCATGACATCTCTCCTTAGCTGTCACCTATCCCTGACCTTCCATCTTGCTCCACCCCCTCTTAAACAGTACAAAATCCATCACATTTCTACTTCTCTTTAGCTCTGAAGGAGAGTCATACGAACTTAACGTTAACTCTGTTTCTCTCTCCACAGATGCTGCCAGACCTGCGGAGTTTTCCATCTTTTTCTGTGTTTATATTATATGTAATAAGGGTGGGTTACTTTCCTGACCAGTAATGTTTTACATTGAAAACCTATTGGCTGCCTTGAACCTAAATGCCCAAAAATCCTCTAACTCTAACTTACTAATTCTTAACAACTTAAGAACTCTTAATAACTTACTAATTCTTTCTTCTTACCTCCTACTTGCTGATTCCTACCTCCTGCTCGCTGCCTCCCTCCCCTACTCTCCCGCTCGCTGCTTCCCTTCCTGACCCTTCCACACACTGACCCTCCTGCTTGCTGCTTCCCTTCCTCGCCTCCTCCCGCATGTCACCTCTCCTGTTGGTCGCTTCGCTTTCCTCCCCGACCCTCCCACTAACCGACCCTCCTGTTTGCCGCCTCTCTACTCACCATTTCCCTCCCAAACCCTCTCATTTGCCATTTCCCTCTGCGAGCCCTCCCGCTCGCCACCTCGTCCATACACCACTTCACTCTCCTGACCCTCCCTTTTGCTGTTTCCCTCTCCGGCTCTCTCTCATGAACCATTGCTGTGAGCGAGGGCTAAGGAGAGGGGCAACAAAAGCGCGGAAGTGAGTGAGAGGAGCTGTGAGTAGGAAGGAGGGAGTGGGGTGGGAAGCGGGAGCCAGCAGGAGAGGTGGTGAGCAAGATGGCTAGGAGGAGGACAGGTTGAGCAGAAGAGACAATGAGCGGAGGAGGGGTGTTGGGAGCGGGAAGCGACGAAGTGGCACTTTGAGTTTGCTCAGTAACACTATAAAACGAAAATGGGGGCAGCACTATTTAGGGAACATCCCTAATTTACAAATCCTGTCGGAAGTGAAAAAGCGCTATTAGAATGCGCTTGAAACTTTATACCTGTGCAGAGCATAATTTCACAATCTGCAGATGACATGGAATTCAAAAATATACTAACAAGTGAGAAGGAAAGTAGACTTCACAAGGACAGACAGGCCAGCAAAATGTAAAGCAAATGGCAGGGGCAATTTATTGCAGATAATTGTAAAGTGATTCACTTTGGTAAGAATGAGGAGACATAATATAAACTAAATGGGTTGCAGGAACACAGAGATCTTGGAATTTACGAATACAAAGCTTTGTAGGTGGCATGATAAGTTGATAAAGGAAGGAAATTATATGCTAAACCTTTATAAATTGCTGGTTAGATCTCAGATGGGGTTTATGCCCAATTTTGGGCACCATATGTTAGAAAGGGTGTCAAGCCCTTGGGCAGAAAGCAGAGGAGATTCACTAGAATAATACCAGGGATAAGGGACTTCGGTTATATGGAGAGACTAGAAGAGCTGTGATTGTTCTCCTAAGAGTAAAGAAGGTTTAGGAGAGTTTTAAACTTAGAGAAGTTTTGATACAGTAAATAAGGAGAAACTGCTTACATTCTCAGGGCAATCAGTAACCAGAGGACAAAAATAAAAGGTAGTTCGCAAAATAACCAGAGAGGAGATGTGGAAAGTTTTTAACGCAGCGAATTATGATGAGCTGCCATTTACTGCCTAAATTGGATCTCTACTTAAAAAGGAAACACTTGCTAGACTATGGGAAAATGAGAAAGTGGGACTAACTGGGTAGCTCTTTCAAAGAATCAACACAGACATGATGAGAAGAATAAGAAAATAAGAACTAAGAGCAGGAGTAGGCAATTCAACCCTTGGAGCCCGCTCCGCCATTCATTAAGATCATGGTTGATCTCATTTCGGCCTCAACTCCAATTTCCCGCCCTCTCCCCATAACCTTTCAACCCATTACTAATTAAAAATCTGTCTATCTCCTCCTTAAATATATTCAGGGTCCCAGCATCCATTGCACTCTGAGGTAGTGAATTCCACAGATTCACGACCTTTTGAGAAATGTAATTCCTCCTCATCTCTGATTTAAATCTACCACACCTTAGCCTAAAACTATGGCCTCTTGTTCTAGAATGCCCCACAAGGGGAAGCATCCGCTCCACATCTAATTTGTCTATTCCCTTTAGCATCTTATATACCTCAATTAGATCTCCTCTCATCCTTCTAAACTCCAGCAAGTATAGGCCTAAATTGCTCAATCTCTCCTCATAAGACAAGCCCCGCATCTCTCGAATCAAACTAGTGAACCTTCTCTGAACCACTTCCAGTGCAACTACATCCTTCCTCAAGTAAGAGGACCAAAACTGTGCACAGTACTCCAGGCGCGGTCTCACCAATGCCTTGTACAGTTGCAACAACACTTCCCTATTTTTATACTCTATTCCTTTGGCAATAAATGCCAAAATTCCATTTGCCTTCCTTATTATCTGCTGTACCCGCATACCAGCTTTCAGCGATTCATGCACGAGGACACCCAGATCCCTCTGCACTGAAGCATTCTGGAGTTTCTCTCCATTTAAATAATAAGTCGCCTTTTTATTCTTCCGACCAAAATGGATAACCTCACATAAAAGCAAAAAACTGCGGATGCTGGAAATCCAAAACAATAACAAAAATACCTGGAAAAACTCAGCAGGTCTGGCAGCATCTGCGGAGAGGAACACAGTTAACGTTTCAAGTCCATATGACTCTTCAACAGAACTATGTAAAAATAGAAAATAGGTGAAATATAAGCTGGTTTAAGGTGGGGGGAGGGTAGAGCTGGATAGAGGGCCAGTGATAGGTGGAGATAACCAAAAGATGTTCCCTCCGGGACACCCTGGTCCACTCTGCATCACCCCCTACACCTCAACCCCCTCCCACCCCTTCCTATGCAACCGCAGAAGGTGCAACACCTGCCACTTTACTTCCCCTCTCCTCACCGTCCAAGGGCCCAAACACTCATTTCAAGTGAAGCAGCATTTCACTTGCACTTCCCTCAATTTAGTCTACTGCATTCGTTGTTCCCAATGCGGTTTCCTCTACAATGGAGAGACCAAACGCAGACTGGGTGACCGCTTTGCAGAACACCTGCGGTCTGTCCGCAAGCATGACCCAGACCTCCCTGTTGCTTGCCATTTCAACACTCCACCCTGCTCACATGCCCAAATGTCTGTCCTTGGCCTGCTGCATTGTTCCAGTGAAGCTCAACGCAACCTGGAGGAACAGCACCTCATCTTCCGACTAGGCACTTTACAGCCTTCCGGACTGAATATTGAGTTCAACAATTTTAGATCATGAACTCTCTCCTCCATCCCCATCCCCTTTCCGATCCCCCTTTTTTTTCCAATAATTTATATAGATTTTTCTTTTCCCACCTATTTCCATTATTTTTAAATGTATTTCCATCCATTGTTTTATCTCTACCTTTTAGCCTATTTTGATTCATTCACCCCACCCCACCCCCACTAGGGCTATCTGAACCTTGCTTGTCCTGCTTTCTACTCTTAGTTATCACATTCCTTAGATAATATCACCACCTTCAACACCTCTTTGTCCTTTTGTCTATGACATCTTTTGGTTATCGCCACCTATCACTGGCCCTCTATCCAGCTCTACCCTCCCCCACCTTAAACCAGCTTATATTTCACCTCTTTTCTACTTTTACTTAGTTCTGTTGAAGAGTCATAAGGACTCGAAACGTTAACTGTGTTCCTCTCCGCAGATGCTGCCAGACCTGCTGAGTTTATCCAGGTGTTTTTGTTTTTGTTATGGATAACCTCACACTTATCCATGTTAAACTCCATCTGCCAAATTTTGGCCCATTCATCTAACCTGTCCATATCCATTTGTAAATTTCTTATTTCTTCATTGCAACTTACTTTCCCACCTATTTTGGTGTCATCTGCAAATTTAGCTACAGTATCTTCTATCCTTGAATCCAAGTCATTAATATAGATTGTAAATAGTTGGGGCCCAAGGACCGAACCCTGTGGCACCCCACTAGTTACAGCATGCCATCCAGAAAAAGACCCATTTATCCTGACTCTCTGCTTCCTGTTGGTTAGCCAAACCTCTATCCAAGCTAATATATAACCTCTAACTCCGTGTGATCTTATCTTGTGTATTAATCTTTTGTGCGGCACCTTATCAAAGGCCTTCTGGAAGTCCAGATATATTACATCTACAGGATCCCCATTATCCACTTTGCTTGTCACATCTTCAAAGAACTCTAGCAAATTAGTCAAATGCGATTTACTCTTCATAAAACCATGCTGACTCTGATGGATTGCATTTTGACTTTCCAAATGCCCCATTACTACTTCCTTAATAATGGATTCCAACAATTTCCCAATGTCAGACGTCAAACAACTCGTCTATAGTTTCCTACTTTCTGCCTCCTCCCCACCCTTTTTGAATAAGGGCGTTATATTACCATTTTTCCAATCCACTGGAACCTTTCCAGGATCCAGGCAGCGGCCTCCTTCTGTGTTGTATGATTCTGTGATTCTAGTTTGGTCATTTAGGGATATTCAGTTTTGTAAGGAATATTTAACAAGATCAGACCACACTACACTCAAATCATTGGGTTAATGTATAGGGCAGTTTTTTTAAAAAATGTTTACGGATGCAAAGCAACAGAAATAGAACTGTGAAGTCAACACGCTTGACTCCATGCAATTTTTTATAATATGCATGACATAGAACGGCACGTGATACTTGAATGGAACATGAAAATTAATATTCCATGAATGACATACAATACGGCTTCAAGCTACTAATAATATAAAATACACCATAGCCAAGAGATCTCACTTGCCTGGTGCACAGAACATCCTGGAATATTTTAGCAGAATCAGGTACTACCTAACTTTGCACAAATATTTCAAAAAGGCTTACGATACCTCAGTTGGTAAAAGCGGTGTTTAATTCATAGGGGAACTTAAGCCAACTGAGTGGAACAGAATCAAAATAAATTTAACTCTTAACCAGCATGCATATAATTACATTAAATGCACTTAAATACTTCATCACTATATCTAATGTACATACAAATCCCAATTTTATTTTGCTAATAGAACAAGTATTGGTTCTCAGTGCATTCAGGTGCTTCAGCACTGCACTCAGGCTGCGCATTTAAGCACTACAAACAGAATGTGCTTCATCATCATACTCAGAATGCATATTCCATCACTGCACTGTCCTTTATTAACCTGCTCTTTCATCCTACCAAGAGCAGATACTCCATCTTTTCATGCTCCTTAATAACCTGCTTCATAAATTGTGCTCAGAGCAGATACTCCATCTCTGAATCTTCGCTAATAACTTGCTCTATCACTGCACCCAGCAAGCACAGGTTATTCCTTTAATATGTTCTCTTTATAAGAAATCTTTAAACATTTAAATTTCCTTTAAATTTGCAGTCATCACCTTTTCTCAAAAAAACCCAATCTTCTTGTAATTTACCACTGCATCTCCAACTCCCTTTCTTCTCCAAAGTCATTGAACGTGTTGTCACCTCCCAAATCCACCCCCATCTTTCCAGGCCACTGAATAAGAAGCTAGGTAAAGGTGGAGGGGTAGCACTGCTAATCAAAGAGGGCATCGCTGCAATAGTTAGAGATGACCTTGGTTCAGGAGATCAGGATGTAGAACCTGTTTGGGCGGAGATGAGAAATAGTAGGGGGAGAAAAGTAAATTAGTGGGAGTGGTCTACAGGTCCCCTAACAGTAGCCACAGTATAGGACAAAGTATTCAAGAGAAAATATTGTGTGCTTGTGATAAAGGGACGGCAATAATGATGGGTGATTTTAATCTACATATAAACTGGAAAAATCGGATTGGCAGTAGTAGCCTGGATGAGGAGTTCTTAGAATGCTTTCAAGATAGCTTCTTAGAGCAGCATGTTCTGGAACCAACCAGAGAGCAGGTTAGACTTGGTATTGTGTAATGTGACAGGATTAATTAATGACCTCAGAGTGAAGGCATCACCAGATAGCAGCAACCACAATATGATTGAATTTTACATCTATTTTGAAAGGGAGGAAAATGGGTCTAAGACTAGTATGTTAAACTTAAATAAGGGCAACTATGTGGGGATGAAAGCTGAGCTAGCTGAAGTGAACTGGAAAACTAGGCTAGAGGATAGACCAATAGAGAAGCAGTGGCAGACATTTAAGGAGATATTTCAGAGTATTCAGAATAAATACATTCCTATTATAAAGAAAACTTCTAAGGGGAGGACCCACCATCTGTGGTTAATTAAAGTTAAAGAAAGCATCAAACTTAAGGAAAAAGCATACAACTCCGCAAAGATGAGCGGCAATACAGATAATTGGTCAGAATATAACGAATGGCAGAGAATGACTAAAAGATTAACCAGGAGATAGAAATTAGAGTACAAGAGGAAGCTGCCAAGAAATGTTATAATGGATAGCAAGAGTTTCTACAAGTATTTAAAAACAAAAAGAGTAAGTAAAGTGAGTGCTGTTCCTCTAGAGAATGATAGTGGGGGGTTACTAGTAGATAATAAGGAAATGGCAGAAGGAATGAACAAATATTTTGCTGCTGTGTTCACTTATAGAGGATAAAAAAAATTCCAGTCATAGCTGCAAATCAGGAGGTGAAAGAGAGAGAGAAACTTGGTGAAATTAAAATCACGAGGGAAACATTACTGAGCAAATTGATAGAGCTGCGCGTTGGCAAGTCAACGGGTCCCGATGGACTGCATCCTAGGATCTTAAAAGAGATGGCTAATGAGGTAGTTGGTGCACTGGTGTTAATTTTCCAAAATTTGCTAGATTCTGGAAAGGTTCCACCAGACTAGAAAGTAGCAAATGTAACCCTCCTATTCAAGAAGGGAGGTTGGCAGAAAAAAGGAAACTATAGGTCGGTTAGCTTGACGTCTGTTGTGGGGAAGTTGTTAGAATCAATCATTAAGGAGATTATAGCTGGGCACTTAGAAGAGCTCAAAGCAATCGGGAAGAGTCAGCATGATTTTATGAAAGGCAAATCATGCATAACAATTTATTGGAGTTTTTTGAACGAATAACATGCGTGGTGGATAAAGGGGAGCCTGTAGACATACTATGCTTGGATTTCCAGAAGGCATTTGATAAGGTGTCACATCAAAGGTTATTATGGAAAATAAAAGCGCATGGTGTAGGGGGTAACATATTAGCATGGATAGAAGATTGGCTAGCTGGCAGAAAGCAGAGAGTATTCATAAATGGGTCTTTTTCAGATTGGCAGGGTGTGACAAGTGGAGTCCCACAGGGGTCTGTGCTAGGGCCTCAACTTTTTACGATTTACATCAATGACTTAAATGAGGGGAGTGAAGTTTGTTGTGAAGAGAACATGAGGAGGCTGCAGATGGATATCGATAGATTGAGTAAGTGGGCAAAGATCTGGCAAATGGATTTTAATGTGGGGAAAATGTGAAGTTGTTCACTTTGGCAGGAAGAACAAAAAAGCAGAGTATTACTTAAATGGAGAACAGCTGCATAATTTTGATTGGTGCATAGGGATCGAGGTGTTCTAGTACATGAGTCACAAAAAGTTAGTGTGCAGGTACAGCAAATAATTAAGAAGGCTAATGGAATGCTATCCTTTATTACAAGAGGGATTGAACATAAAAGTAAGGATGTTATGCTTCAGGTGTACACAGCATTGGTGAGACCGCACCTCGAATACTGTGTGCAATTTTGGTCTCCTTATTTAAGGAAGGATGTAAATGCATTGGAGGCGGTTCAGAGGAGGTTTACTAGATTGATGCCTGGAATGAGTGGGTTGTCCTATGAGAAAAGGTTGAACTGACTGGGCTTGGTTCCACTGGAGTTTAGAAGAGTGAGGGGTGATTTGATTGAAGTATACAAGATCCTGAACGGCCTTGACAAGGTGGACGTCGAAAGGATGTTTCCTCTTGTGGGTGAATCCAGAACTAAGGGGCACTAATTTAAAATTAGGGGTCGCCCTTTTAGGACAGAGATGAGGAGAATTTTTTTCTCTCAAAGGGTTGAGAGACTTTGGAACTCCCTATCACAGAAGGTGGTGGAGTCGGGGTCATTGAATATTTTTAAGGCAAAGGTAGATAGATTCTTGTTAGGCAAGGGAATCAAAGGTTACCGGAGGTAGATGGGAATGTGGAAATTGAAACACTAGAAGATCAGCCATGATCTTATTGAACGGCGGAGCAGGCTCGAGAGCCGAATGGTCTACTCCTGTTCCTATTTCTTATGTACCGAAACATCTCTTATCAAAGTCACAAATGACGTCCTTACTGACTGACAAAGATAAACTTTCCTCCTTCGCCTTTCTCACCTGTCTGCAGCCTTTGACATGGTTGATCACACTATCCCCCTCCAAAGCCTCTTCACTGTTGCTCAGCTGGGTGGGACTGCTCTCACCTAGTTCCATTCTTATTATTTAATCATAGCTGGAGTATCTCTTGCAATGTCTTCTCTTCATGCTCCCTCAATGTTACCTCTGATATACCCCAAGGACCTATCTTTGGCCTCCTCCCATTTCTCATCCACACGTTGCTCCTTGGTAAAATCATCCAAAAGCACAAAGTTAGTTTTCACATATACAGTGACGACACCCAGTTCAACCTCACCATCATCTCTCTCGACTCCTCCAATGTTGCTAAACTATCAGGCTGTTTATTCGACATCCAGTGCTGGATGAACAGAAATTTCCTTCAATTAAATATTGGGAAGACTAAATCCATTGTTTTTGCTTCCTGCTCCAAACTGAGTTTCATAGCTACTGACTCCATCCCTCTCCCTGGAACAGTCTGAGACTAAACCAGTCCGCTCGCAACCTTGGTGTCACATTTGACCCCCAGATTAACTTCTGAACACATATTTGCGGCATCACTGACTATTTCCACCTCTATCATTGCCCATCTTCACCCGTCTCAGTTCGTCTGCTGCTGAAATCCTCAATCACGCTTTTGTTATCTTAAAACTTGACTATCCCATCGCACTCCTTGCTGGCCTCTCACATTCTACCCTCCATAACATGAAGGTCATCCAAAACATGCTGCCCATGTCTTAACTCGCACCCAGTCCTGTTCACCTATCACCCCTCTGTTCACTGAACTACACTGGCTCTGGATCAAGCAATGTCTTGTTTTTAAAATTCTCATCCCCATTTTCAATTCCTCCATGGCCTCATCCTCCTCATCTCTGAAAGCTCCTCTACCCCACAATCCTATAAATAATCTGCACTCAACTAATTGAGGCCTCTTGAGCATCCCCAATTTTAATCGCTCTACCATGGTGGCTGTGCCTTCAGTTGCCTGGGCCCTAAGCTCTGGAATTCCCTTCCTATGCCTTTCCACCTCACTTTCCTCCTTTAAAACACTCCTTACAACCTACTTCTTTGACCAAGCTTTTGATCATCTGATCCAACATCTCCTAATGAGGTTCAGTGCCATATTTTGCAATGTTCCTGTAAGGCACCTTGGAACATTGTATTACATTAAAGCCACTATATACGTTTTTCTTGTTTTTGAAACATGCAAAAATCACTTATTGCATCTGTTTCCATGGAATAGTCAAGTTTTAAGATAATGCAACATTAACTGCTTGAGCTAATGCCTCTGAACTCTACTAAGCACAACTATGCATCATTCCAGAATGCACAACACAAAAACCCAATCAAACCAAAAATGTAAGCGCATGTAAATAATTACGCAAATGCATGCGCCACAATTCTAATCTCTCTGGATACCCTGGTACTTTGCAATGAATCCAATGCTTAAAGCACAAGTTTCACCTTCCTTCCCTTGTTAGATTCCTGTTATGAATGCAGCTCTGTCATGGGTACATTCTCAGGTAGCATCAATTGTTCTTATCACTGGCCTGAGTGGCATACTTTTATGGATTTTGTTTCAAACTGTCCTTTATCTTTGAAAACAGATCAGTTTAACATAGGGCGAGATAATTCAAAAGATGTTTAAATTGTTAAGCTGCTTAGAGTCAACATAAAGAGTCTTATTTATGATCAAATTCACTTGGCTCAATCAACACAATTTATCTCCATTTCACAATAAAATAATGAATATGCTACACTTTCACAGCTCACCATGTCATCCCGCTTGACTTAAACATGAGGTCTCCAAACTATACTCCAGGTTTTTTATGCTTTTCATCACAGGGAAAGCCATCAAGAGCTTTTCCCTTGGACTTCCTTTACAGCAGTCCTATTTCCAAATTCTGCCTATCTCATTTCTTATTCCCAGTCATCAACTGTAGCTGAGTATGATTCTGGGTAGGACAAACTTTGGAAGATGGGAATGGCAGGGAGAGAAATAAAGCCCTACTCTGAAGAAGCAAACAGTATAACAATTTGTTTATTTTTGTGACTAAATGGATCTTTCCACTCTGACAGTTTGAAACAAAGCACCAAGGACATCACTGCTTTCTTTTTTTGCCAAGAAAATCTTGACAAAATAGTTCTGGCAACAAAATGGCCAAATTTAACAGAAGATCTGATTAAGTCCATCAGGCAATGATGCAATGGACTATTAAATATGAGGGGACTGTTTTACTCCAGAAAGCCATTTGATTAAGGGTCAAACTGCAGCCCATCTTTATACACTTTCACATTTATTTACAGAGTTACACGTTACAAACATCCATTTCTTACCCCAACAACCACAGTTTTAGCCTTTGTATATTTTATAGGGGCTCAGGTGAATCCTAAGTTAATGCCCATCACCTGCATACAATTAAATACAATTGTAATAAAATTACCAATCACCCGCTCAATTTTTTTTTAGTAATATAATTAACTTGCAATATAATAAACTAAATTTTCTAAAATTACTGTACTGGTGTAGAAATGTTATGGCTGTGTTCACACAGGTTAAACTTTGACAATTCACTTTCACTTACCCAAGAGGGAGATCAGTATTTTAAACTGGGATACAACATACAGCTGGAAGACAAGAAAATTATAAAAGAACACATTACAGGATGGAACAATATTTTAAAAATCACATATCAGTCATTCTTAAACATAAGATTTTGCTTAGCTTTTGACATTCAGAATTCTAGTCTAATTGGAACAAATAGACATGTGAATTGTAACATGAAAAGAGGAAATTGAGAAAAGTAGCAAAGCAAATGGATTGAAAGGATTAACTTATGACATTTTGATGCAGTCAACAAGCAATGTGGAGCAAAACTGCTCGTAAATTAAGGAGCCACCTTCCTAACAGCAATCCCTTCATATATTGTCAAAAGAAGAAATGGGTGTGCAGGTAACAGCAAGTCCTCATACAACTGATGCAATATCAATGCCCTTCTGTACAATGAGACAAGGAAACATATTGTGCGTGTAATTACTGAGATAATTAATCTTGGTATTACAGTGGCAGTGATTGAGGGCAGAAAATGTTTCAAAAGAAGAATAGCAGCATCGCCTGTGACGGCAACCCAAGTAAATGTAATCCTTTCATGTTCTAAACCATACTGATTGATATAATTTCCATATTGAGGTAACCAAGTTCAGAATTATAGACAAGCCTTGTGCGAAATTAGCTGTGCATACTGGAAAAACGAGGCTCTGTTCAGGGCGTTAGCTCAATCATCTAACTTACTGAGACACAGGACTTAATTCTCCCACAGTATCTCAATACAGGGCCCATTTTGCAGAAATAATGAAAGAACTACACAGCCTTCAGCTCCAAAGTCATATCACAGGGAAAAAAGACAATCAAATCTCCTGCTTTCTTGTGGGGAGCTCCAGTATTAAAACATGCAGATAAATGAAATTTCTCCCAAACATGGGAGGCAACAGCAACAGCTTGCATTTTTTAAATGCCTTTAACATAGCAAAACATCCCAAGGCACTTTACAGAAAGAGTAATCACACAACAACTGATCAAACTGAAAGGGACATTAGGACAGGTGACTAAATGTTTGGTCAAAGAGGTTGATCTTAAGAAGCATCTTGAAGTAGAAAGAGGGAGGGAATTCGAGAGCTTGAGATCTAAACGGCTGAAGGAATGGTCGCCAATGGTGGGGCATGTCCCAATACACGTGAAGTCAGAATTGGAGGAACACAACATTCTTGGAGGGCTGCAGGGTTGATGGAGGTTTCTTAGACAGGGTGGGCAAGGCCATTAAGGAATTTGAAGATGAGGATAAGAATTTTAAAATTGAAGTATTAACGGATTGGCATAAAGAATTGTCTGGAAGCTCCAGGCCACAAACTCAACAAGTGATTCTTGTCCAATGTCCCTCATGCATGATTTCTCAGCTAAAGGCAAGTGTCCACCTTTGAATCCTCTGATTGTCAGCAGGTTTTTCTCGAGAGAACACAGCTCCTTTTAGAAAGATTTAGGACATGCAATAAGAGAAATCTCAAGCACAGAACACACTCAAATCGTGGTGCTGTGCAGTGTATTGGCATGTCAACATGTCATAATCGGCATGTGCTCATCATCTGTAATTATTAAACTGAATATAAGGCCACTTCACTCATATGCATTATCAAAACAAAAACAAGTAGGCTCTCTTTATATCTCAGTGGATTTCTCCATTGAGTGGCTGAGCCATACAGGCCAGGAAGGTCTGAGGTGTAATTATTAGTCTGTGCTAATTTAGCTGATCTCAGGTGCAGTAGGGGTCTAGAAGTGCCCTTTGTGTTCTGAGCTAGGAAAAGAAAAAAAATCAACGAAGATTGCTGCTCATAACTGCTATCAACTGGGAAAAAAGTGTGTGCACATCGAGTGAAGACACTATCAGTCTTTGCTGTGGAGTGCATTCCCTCCGCTCCACTGTCAAATAGTTCACTGGCATTCGGTGCCATGGTTCACACATGAATAATCACCAGGAGTGAGGGCCTCTAGCTTCAAGGAAATTATGCTGCAGCAAAGAAGCAGAATCATTAAGAACAAAAACGATCACAAAATTTCGTGAGGAAAATACCCAAGTAGAAGGCAGGTTTAGACAGCATTTAATTAAGATTTGTAGAGAAGTGGTCTACTCCACTTAAGGTAAAGTTGATTAATTGAAATTATCTGGTACCTTCATAAATCAATGACAAGAATCCCAGAGGGTACCAGTGGATAAATACACCGCTTTCAGGCACTGTTTTCAGAGGGACGTGCAAAGAATTGAAGAGGAAAATGTGGGCCTGCCTAATTGATGCAATGGAGAACATTCAATCACTGCAACATCTTACCATTTCTACAGGCACTACCACCAGCTCTTAGAAAATGCTCAAACAAGGGATGCTCCACATACCTGTTGAATTTTCTTTGAAAAATTTTTGTTGGACTTTTCAAGTAAGACTTCAAATCTGTTGCTACCTGTTAAAGAAAGGAAAATAATGACTTACACAAGTCAGATTTCAAACATGCAAATACTTCAATACTAACCATAATTTCTCAGCTTCCTAGTTGTATCTAAAATTTTTGAGACCTATCCCCAATTCCGTATCTATCCAAATGTTCGATGAATGAGTAGATCTGGAGTTTCCACCTTTTTGTCCTGGTTTTAATCGGTACAATTTGCCCAACATTTGGATAACCAGGTGCAAAAGACTGCAGAATTCTCAACGCAAGTCGTGTGCAGTGCATCTAAAGTTTACTTTTCAAAATTGCACAAATTGTGCCCAATTGAGCAGCTCTACCCTCCAGGTGCTTTTATTTTAAAGAGGGAATTAGCACTAGGATTTCAATAAAGCACAATAGTTAGGACATTGAATCCTCTCATTATGTTATTTAAACTGCAGTGTAGTTTTAGATTTATCTTTGCAAACTGTGTTTGGACAGAGTAGACACAATTTAAGATGATGAATTAAGAGTATGATGAATTAAGGGAAATATAGATACAATTATAAAAAATCTTTATTACTATTTAAAATAAAAATTACATTGGCGACAAACCTTTTTGGACCTCTACTCCTCCAGGTTACACCAATGATGTCATGGATCAGAAACCCTCTGTGCCCTGGAGAATCTCAACTGGTAGATTCCAACTTTGGAATGGAATAGGAGGTGATCACAAATCTACTCCATACTTATTAGGCAACATGTTTTTTCTGGGTTTGGTCATGATTTGATCACCGTTACTCAGTGGCAGGAGATGGTAGTGAAGTCAAATCCAACCTTCCATTGTACCACTCCATTCTCCTGTGCTGTTGGTAATTAATACTGTTATGAAAACTATAATTACCTTGTTGGAGAGCAGGAGCTTCAACTTCCGAAGAACCTCGGAGCTTTTGTGCATGCGCAGACCGGGAGAGGGCTGCACGTGCACAGTTCTGCAGCGTGAGCTCTTTGGGCCCCGAACAGGCCCAGTGCACCTGCGCATTTGGAAAGGATAGACAGCCTGAAAACCCTGGTCAGGTGAACGGGAGCAGAGCATCATGGAAGGGGACAGGGAGACGGAACAGGCAGAGATCCCAAAAGAACAGTCCCAGAGAATGAGGTACAAGAAAATGTCCCAGTTCAGTTTAAAAGAGTGAAGCAGAGAAACAGGCTTCAAAGGCTATGGAGAGCAGACTTTAAATGAAGAAGGTAGCTTGTGCTGTGGGCCATTGGGGTAGCAGTAGTGTTCTGCTCGACGTGGCTAAAAATCTGAAGTTGTGCTTGTCGAGCTAGTGCTCGAGTGCATACTCGAGGACCCAGGGGAACGGAATCTTGGGAAACGAGGCTGAACCCTGCAAGGTAGGCTGTTGTTGATGCCATCCGAGTTGGAGCGACTTTTGGAGAGGATTCCAAGGTTAGATCTTCAAAGGTGAAGACTGGAATTCCTCCTGTGAGAAACAGAGTTTCAGTGAGATTGGTTGACTCAGCGTTTACTGACGTCTGGGTGGGTTGTTGAGAAATCCATGGACTCTGTCTTGATCGCATCTGTCATTTATTGTGCAGTGTGGTGTCTTTGACCACAGTTTGCCTGGTGATTCACATGTACATCATATGACCTCTGAATGTTAGAGTATAAGATAGACATTGTAAATTGTTTTATCTTTCTATCTTTCTGACCTTGTAAAATTTATTTTTGTTTGTTCAATCCTGTAGTTTTATTCACTGAGCAAGTGTCTTAAATCTCAAACATGTTTAAACAAAACATTATTGGTCCCTAACCGAATCTTACTTGGGGTCTGGTCAAGGACCATAACAATACTTTGAAAACAATAAGTAAAGAATTACAGCCACAAACATGACTTGCAGCACTCTCCAGTGCAGGCTATCTTATTCAAGTGCATCCTTTAATGACAATTCGTTTTAATTGTCGCTTTCCTTGTATATGCAGATTTCAAATCAAGAACATACAAAAGCATTGTGCAAAGGAATGGTCTGGGTGGAAGAGTTTGAGATGATGCAACGTGTTTGCCGATATCTGACAATTCACTGTCCTTCATTTAACAACAATCAGCAGAAAATCCTACACAAAGAGCTAACTGAAAATATCATTCAAATGATATAAACTTGAGACTGAAAAGGTCTACTTGCCTAATTCCTTCTTGATCCTGTAGAGAAGGAGATGTCCTGGCTTAGTGCCAACAAGAAGCCAATCCTCTGAGGGAGAAAAAAAAATGGAGGTAATAGGGTTGAGTTTTCTGTTTATGGTTTTTCAAATACTTCCTAACCCTTATGAGAGTCTACAGAGAACTCCAGACCTGGAGTGTTCACTTACAGATACAGCTGCTAGGGTTGTAATTATGCATATTTAGTGAATGAGCAATGCTCCCTCTAAGCTGTACAGTTGTGCAACAACTCAAGTTCTCATGCAGGGGGTACACAAGTTGGCCCCTATAAGTGATCATGCATTCTCAGCTGCGCATGTAAATTGGCCACTCACTATATAAAAAAAAGAGGTTATGAGTGCTAATACCCTTTAGGAAAAAAACTGTGCATCTATACTCTTCCAAAGTTGTAAGCTATGTTTCTTGTGTGATACTCTTAATTCATGAGCTCAAGTTGTTCCCATCACAACGGCTACAGACAAACCGATAACACCAGTACTTCAGTTGACTACTATACAGCAAATTCACTCTGGACATAAGACTGGAACCAACAAAACAAAGAACAAAGAAAAGTACAGCACAGGAACAGGCCCTTCGGCCCTCCAAGCCTGCACCGATCATATTGCCCGTCAACTAAAACATTTTGCACTTCCAGGGGCCGTATCCCTCTATTCCCATCCTATTCATGTATTTGTCAAGCTGCCTCTTAAACACCACTATCGTACCTGCTTCCACCACCTCCTCTGGCAGCGAATTCCAGACACTCACTACCCTCTGCATAAAAAACTTGCCCCGCACATCTCCTCTATAGTTTTCTCCTCTCACCTTAAATCTATGTCCCCTAGTAATTGACTCTTCCACCCTGGGAAAAAGCTTCTGACTATCTACTCTGTCCATGCCACTCATAATTTTGTAACCTTCTATCAAGTCGCCCCTCAATCTCCGTCGTTCTAGTGAGAACAATCTGAGTTTCTCCAACCTCTCCTCATAGCTAATAACCTCCAGACCAGGCAGCGTCCTGGTAAACCTCCTCTGCACCCTCTCCAATGCCTCCGCATCCTTCTGGTAATGTGGTGACCAGAATTGCACGCAATATTCCAAGTATGGCCTAACCAAGGTTCTATACAGCTGCAGCATGACTTCCCAGCTTTTATACTCAATACCCTTGCCAATGAAGGCAAGCATGCCACATGCCTTCCTGACTACCTTATCCACCTGCGTTGCCACTTTCAGTGACCTGTTGACCTGTGCACCCAGATCCCTCTGCCCGTCGATGCACTTAAGGGTTCTGCCATTTACTGTATAATTCCTGCCTGTATTAGACCTTCCAAAATGCATTACCTCGCATTTGTCCGGATTAAACTCCATCTGCCACTTCTCCGCCCAAGTCTCCAACCGATCTATATCCCGTTGTATCCTTTGACAATCCTCTTCACTATCTGCAACTCCTCCAACCTTAGTGTCGTCTGCAAACTTACTAATTAGCCCAGTTACATTTTCCTCCAAATCATTTATGTATACTACAAACAGCAAAGGTCCCAGCACTGATCCCTGCGGAACTCCACTAGTCACAGCTCTCCATTCAGAAAAGCACCCTTCCACTGCTACCCTTTGTCTTCTATGACCAAGCCAATTCTGTATCCATCTTGCCAGCTCACCTCTGATCCCGTGCGACTTTACCTTCTGTACCAGTCTGCCATGAGGGACCTTGTCAAAGGCCTTACTGAAATCCATGTATATAACATCCACTGCCCTTCCATCGTCGATCATCTTTGTCACTGCCTCGAAAAACTCGATCAAGTTAGTGAGACACGACCTCCCCTTCACAAAACCATGCTGCCTCTCACTAATATGCCCATTTGCTTCCAAATGGTAGTAAATCCTGTCACGAAGAATCTTCTCCAATAATTTCCCTACCACTGACGTAAGGCTCACCGGCCTGTAATTTCCTGGATTATTTCCTGGAGTGAGTCGAATTGGCTGAAGACTGGCATCTGTGACGTTGGGGACCTCCGGAAGATGCCGAAATGAATCATCCACTCGGCACTTCTGGCTGAAGATTGCTGCAAATGCTCCAGCCTCATCTTTTGCACTGTTGTGCTGGGCACCCCCATCATTTGAGGATAGGGATATTTGTGGAGCCTCCTCTTCCAGTGGGTTGTTTAATTGTCCACCACCATTCACAACTGGATGTGGCGGGACTGTAGAGCTTAGATCTGATCCGTTGGTTGTGGAATCACTTAGCTCTGTCTATCACTTGCTGCTTATGCTGTTTGGCATGCAAGTAGTCCTTTGTTGTAGCTTCACCAGGTTGACAAATCTTTAGGTATGCCTGGTGCTGCTCCTGGCATGCCCTCCTGCACTCTTCATTGAACCAGGGTCAATCCCCTGACTTGGTGGTAACAGTAGGATGAGGGATATGCCAGGCCATGAGGTTGCAGATTGTGGTTGAGTAAAATTCTGCTGCTGCTGATGGCCCACATGGTTGCCCAGTTTTGAGTAGCTAGATCTGTTCGAAATCTATCCCGTTTAGCACAGTGGCAGTGCCACACAACACAGTGGAGGGTATCCTCAATGTGAAGTTGGGACTTCATCTCCACAAGGACTGTGCGGCGGTCACTCCTACCAATATGGTCGTGGACAGATGCATTTGCGGCAAGCAGGTTGGTGAGGATGAGGTCAAGTATGTTTTTCCCTCTTGTTGGTTCCCTCACCACCTGCCACAGTCTAGCAGCTATGTCCTTTCGGACTCCGCCAGCTCACTCTGTAGTGGTGTTACCGAGCCACTCTTGGTGATGGACATTGAAGTCTCCCATCCGGAGTACATTCTGCACCCTTACCACCCTTAGTGCTTCCTCCAAGTGGTGTTCATACAATCATGGTGATGATATAATCATCTTGAACACCTCAATTAGATCCCCCTAATCTTCTAGAGTCAAATGAATACAAGTATAGCCTACGCAACCTGCTCTCATAATTTAACCCCTGTACACACATTCTTGTTTTTTTTAATCAATCAATCATTCTTATTGAATCTGCACAGTACTACTTCAAAGGTCAATATATCCTTGCTGTGGTGCTGTGCCCAAAACTGAACACAGTACACTTATCTAACCAAAACTTTAAACAACTAGCATAGATAACTTCAGTCCCTTTGTATCAAGCCTCCTTGAGACAAAAGCTAACATTGTATTAAACTACTTTTTTTTGTACTTGTATATTAGTTTTGGATTCTGTACAAGCACTACTAAAGCTCTCTGCAGCTCCGCTGTTCCTAGTTTCTTACCATTTAGGAAATACTTTGATCTATCTTGCTTCGGTCCAAAGTGGATAATTTTGCACTAAATTCCATCTGTCTCAGTTTTATCTGCTCATTTAATCCATTAATGTCCATTTGCAAATTGCTGCTCCCATCTACACTATTTACTGTGTCAACTAACAGTGTCATCATTAAACTTAGCTGGATGACTCTCTAATCTTTCTTCTCGGGCTCACCAGCGATGTTGTCACAGCCTAATGACACTCACCAAGGTTGATACATGAGTCATGGTCATTTGGGCAAGATAGTGACAGCTCAAACCAGACTCCAAAAAAAAATACCTTCAGCAGAATGGGTTGGGAAGGTGGAAAACTGGTATTTTAAAAAAAAAATCCTTTAAAACTAATCAATAATTAAACCATTATTCTCGCCACATTTCACTGTTCTGAATCACCAAGATTCTCTTAACCTGATTCCTACCATGTACTAAACAATGCAAAGGTCATAGAATACTGAATATCTGCTCTGCACAGGTTCAAAACAATTGCTAAGCACAGTAACAATCTAACATAGCAAATCCTCAGATACTGAAGCAGATAACCTCAAAGAAAATCCACCTGAATTTCTTTGACTCTAGTTCTTGAAAGGATATGAACTCACAAAATTACACTCAAATATTTGGAAAAGCTGCATTTTTTAAAAAACACAAAAGTGCTCTTAGTGCAACTGCAAACAAAATACTCCAATCTTCAAGAAAGTTAGTCATGTATCAAATATGGAATTCAATATTAGGGAGTGAAAGGGATTTAAAAATATAAACCACTTATTACATCTAACCTATAAGCTTATTGTATCTGGGGGACTGGGTCTTGGGGTTGGGTCCCATGGCATTACGCTGCAAGAATTTGTATTAATATAGCATCTTTAAAGTAATAACACAGTCCAAGACACTTCATAGGAATGTTATAAAGCAAACTTTGACAGTGAGCCACATAAGAAGATATCAGGACAGAAGACCAAAACCTTGATCAAAGAGGTAGATTTTAAGAAGCACCATATACAAGGGGAGAGTATAAGAGCTTAAAAAAGGGAATAGCAGAGTAAGGGCCTTGGCAGATAAAGCACAACTGCCAATGGAGGAGGGATTAAAATCAGGGATGTTCAAAAGGCCAGAATTAGAGAACTGCAGGTATCCTGGAGGGTTGTGAAGCTGGAGAAAATTATAGGGGTATGGAAGGGCGAGGCCATGGAGGGATGTGAAAACAAGGATGAGAATAAGCAGCAGCCAACGTGGGTCAGCAAGCAAAGGAATGATGGGTGAATGGGATTTGGTGTGGGTGAGGACACAGCAGAGTTTTGGACGAACAAAGGAGTTCTCCTGAGGTGCAGGCTAACATGACCCCGCAATCAATACCTACAAACGACAGGTTCACAGACTATTTATCTCATTGCTTTATGTGGAATCTTGCTCTGTGTAAATTGGTTGCTGCATTGGGCACCAAAATACTTGTAAAGTAATTTACGAGCCTCAAATTTTTTTAGGCTGTGAGATTACTTAACTTGTGTTTAGAATAATCAGTTTGGCAGGGTATTTCAGACAAACAACCAGATGCCAGGGGTAAGCTTTATGTACCAAATGGCTTTTTCATATCCTGGACTATTCTAAAAATAGAAAGAGATTGAAAGCATCACACTTTAATGCTTTACTGCACAGACTGGAGTTAATGTCTAAAAAGTAGGATGAGCTTCCTTCTATAAGATCAGAAGTGGATTTGTATAGAGACTGAGGTATTCCGTGCCTGCATGCAGCAAGGCCTGGACAATATTCAGGTTTGGGGTGATAAGTGGCAAGGAACATTCATGCCACACAAGTGGCAGACAATGGCCATCACTAACAAAAGAGAACCTACTCACCTCTTCCTGACATTCAATAGCATTACCAATGCCAAATCCCCTGCCATCAACATCCTGGGGTAACCACTGACCAGAAACTGGACTGGGCCAGCCATATAAATGCTATGGCTATAACAGATCCGAGGGTGGGAATCCTGCAGCGAGTAACTCACGTCCTGACTCCCTAAAGCCTGTCCAGCTTCTACAAGACACAAGTCAGGGTCGTAATGGAATACGCCCCACTTGCCTGGATGAATGCAGCTCCAACAACACTCAAGGAGCTTGACACCATCCAATAAAAAGTAGTCCACTTGAGGCACCCCATTCACCACCTTCAACATTCACTCCCTCCACCGCAAGCGCACAGTGGCACCATGTATATATACGTTGCACTGCAGCAACTCACCAAGGCTCTTTCAACTGTACCTTCCAAACCTGCAATTAGTACCACCCAGAGGACAAGGGCAGCAGATGCATGGGAGCACCACTACCTACATGTTGCCCTCCAAGTCACACAACCTTGAGATGGAACTATAATATTGGATCTTCAATGTACTTGGGTCAAGATTCCTGGAGCTCCCTCCTTAACAGCACCGTGGGTGTACCTACACCACATGGACAGCAGCGGTTCAAGAAAGCAGCTCACCACCACCTTCTCTAGGGCAATTAGGGATGGGCAACAAATGCTGGTTTTAACAGCGATACTCACATCCAAGAACAAATAGCCTATTCCATTGAGCATTAAAAATCCTATGGCACTATCTGAAGAGCAGTTGGGAGTTTAGTGCCCAAGCCAGCACTCAACAAGCCCAAAAATACTGATTAACTGGTTATTGGTCTCACTGCCTTTTGTGGGATGTTGCTTTACCTATCTAGGTAAGTATTACTTCACTTCAATATATTTCACTGAAGCAAAGCTCTTTGGGATGTTTCCGAGACCCAAGATACTGTATCAATTAAAGTCTCTGTTGCGGTACAGGATAACTGCAGGGCAGCTACAGGGGTATAGTTAAAAGCAAAAAACTGCGGATGCTGGAAATCCAAAACAAAAATAAAAATAACGGGAAAAACTCAGCAGGTCTAGCAGCATCTGCGGAGAGGAACACAGTTAACGTTTTCAGTCCATATGACTCTTCAACAGAACTAAGTAAAACTAGAAAAGAGGTGAAATATAAGCTGGTTTAAGGGGGGGGGGATGGTGGGTGGGACAGGTAGAGCTGGATAGAGGGCCAGTGATAGGTGGAGATAGCCAAAAGATGTCATAGACAAAAGGACAAAGAGGTGTTGAAGGTGGTGATATTATTTAAGGAATGTGCTAATTAAGGGTAGAAAGCAGGACAAGCAAGGTACAGACAGCCCTAGTGGGGGTGGTGTGGGGTGAAGGGAAGGGATCGAAATAGGCTAAAAGGTAGAGATAAAACAATGGATGGAAATACATTTAAAAATAATGGAAATAGGTGGGAAAAGAAAAATCTATATAAATTATTGGGAAAAAAAAGGGGATCGGAAAGGGGGTGGGGATGGAGGATATAGTTCATGATCTAAAATTGTTGAACTCAATATTCAGTCTGGAAGGCTGTAAAGTGCCTAGTCGGAAGATGAGGGGCTATTCCTCCAAGTTTGCGTTGAGCTTCACTGGAACAATGCAGCAGGCCAAGGACGGACATGTGGGCATGAGAGCAGGGTGGAGTGTTGAAATGGTACCCGCATGGGCCCCAGTTATGCCTGTCTCTTTATGGTGTATGTGGAACATTCCTTGTTCCAGTCCTACTCCGGCCCCCTCCCACAACTCTTTCTCCGGTACATCGATGATTAGTTCGGTGCTGCTTCATACTCTTGTCTGGATCTGGAAAAATTTATTAATTTTGCTTCCAATTTCCACCCCTCCATCATTTTCACATGGTCCATCTCTGACACTTCCCTTCCCTTCCTTGACCTCTCTGTCTCAATTTCTGGTGATAAACTGTCCACCAATATTCATTACAAGCCTACCAACTCCCACAGCTGCCTCGACTACAGCTCCTCACACCCCGCTTCCTGTAAGGACTCCATCCCATTCTCTCAGTTCCTTCGCCTCCGTCGTATCTGTTCTGATGATGCCACTTTCAAAAACAGTTCCTCTGACATGTCTTCCTTCTTCCTTAACTGAGGTTTTCCACCCACGGTGGTTGACAGGGCCCTCAACCGTGTCCAGCCCATCTCCCGCGCATCCGCCCTCACACCTTCCTCTCCCTCCCACAACCATGATAGGGTCCCCCTTGTCCTCATTTATCACCCCACCAGCCTCCGCATTCAAAGGATCATCCTCCGCCATTTCCGTCAAATCCAGCATGATGCCACCACCAAACACATCTTCCCTTCACCCTCCCCCGGCGGCATTCCGCAGGGATCGTTCCCTCCGGGACACCCTGGTCCACTCCTGCATCACCCTCTACACCTCAACCCCCTCCCATGGCACCTTCCCATGCAACCGCAGAAGGTGCAACACCTGCCCCTTTACTTCCCACTCCTCACCGTCCAAGGGCCCAAACACTCATTTCAAGTGAAGCAGCATTTCACTTGCACTTCCCTCAATTTAGTATACTGCATTCGTTGCTCCCAATGCGATTTCCTCTACATTGGAGACAAAACGCAGACTGGGTGACCGCTTTGCAGAACACCTGCGGTCTGTCCGCAAGCATGACCCAGACCTCCCTGTCGCTTGCCATTTCAACACTCCACCCTGCTCACATGCCCACATGTCCGTCCTTGGCCTGCTGCATTGTTCCAGTGAAGCTCAAAGCAAACTGGAGGAACAGCACCTCATCTTCCGACTAGGCACTTTACAGCCTTCCGGATTGAATATTGAGTTCAACAATTTTAGATCATGAACTCTCTCCTCCATCCCCACCCCCTTTCTGATTCCCCTTTTTCCCCAATAATTTATATAGATTTTTCTTTTCCCACCTATTTCCATTATTTTTTTAATGTATTTCCATCCATTGTTTTATTTCTACCTTTTAGCCTATTTCGATCCCTTCCATTCACCCCATCCCCACTAGGGCTATCTGTACCTTGCTTGTCCTGCTTTCTACCCTTAATTAGCACATTCCTTAGATAATATCACCACCTTCAATACCTCTTTGTCCTTTTGTCTATGACATCTTTTGGTTATCTCCACCTATCACTGGTCCTCTATCCAGCTCTACCTGTGCCACCCCACCCCCCACCCCACCGCCCACCAACCACCTTAAACCAGCTTATATTTCACCTCTTTTCTATTTTTTACTTAGTTCTGTTGAAGAGTCATATGGACTCGAAACGTTAACTGTGTTCCTCTCCGCTGATGCTGCCAGACCTGCTGAGTTTTTCCAGGTATTTTTATTTTTGTACAGGGGTATAGTTGATGCTTTCAGTCTTTCCTCACAGCTGGCAAACATTGTCGCGCGCGACAGGAGATCATGAATAGTTATATCATTTACAAATGGAAAGGAAGCACACACACCAGCGTCCAGATATGCAAGATTTGAAATGAAAACACAAAGAGCAAAGCAGCCCAAAAAACACATTTCTTTTTTCAAAATTAAATTATATATTTGCTCCTGAAAACAAGCTATACCCAAGAGGAAGGATGAGTTAAACATCCCAATCACTGTTCTGAGGTTCCACTCTAACTTTGGTCTGGCTGCTCTGATGTCATCAAGAGGCGACCAAAAGTTTCACCCCCACCCCCCGCGCCCCGCCGCGCCTTCCCCCGGGATTTAAACCCAGTTTAATGTTTTTTTTAACAGTGGTCCTTGCTTGACATCCTTCGATTCCGGCAACCCGAAAAGGCTCCAGCTCCATTAGCCAGGGGCCCACTCGCCTTTCGTGTGTCAGCCTTAGCATCTGCCCGGAGCGTCGTGTGTGTGTGTATATATATATATATATATTTAAAATTACCCCAGGCCGCCATACAATCGATTTGCAACGGCAGCTTCTCCAGGATCGGCACCGGTTCGTAGGCGTCGTGCATCCCGGCGGGGAGACAGGCCAACACAACAGCCGACGGAACAAACCCCTCTCACAGCGGCTCAAGCTCCGGCGGGCGGGCGGGCGCGCGCACGCGCAAACACACACACACGCCAAACAACGGTCGCGCGCGCGCGCGTCTAATCCCGTGACATCTCCCAACGCGCGCGCGCGTCTAATCCCGTGACATCTCCCAACGCGCGCGCGCGTCTAATCCCGTGACATCTCCCAACGCGCGCGCTCTCCTTTGGGGCGGTGCAGTTATGTCATTGATCCGGCACTCCAGAAACAATCGCTTCACCAATATACCGTGAAAACTGTACGTTTTCACTTACACTTGAAACCCCCCCCTTCCTGTGGAGGATGATTCTTCCTTGCAGATTGCTGGGTGGAAGTGGGATGTCAGTAATAAAAACAGAAAACGCTGGAAAAAGCTCAGCAGGCCTGTGGAGAGAAGAGTCATGTGGACTCGAAACGTTGACTTTGTTTCTCTCCCCACAGATGCTGCCAGACCTGCTGAGTTTTTCCAGCATTTTCTGTTTTTATTTCAGATTTCCAGCATCCGCAGTATTTTGCTTTCATCTTAGTGAAATATCAGTGTTGGTTTTGGTTTCACAGATCTCACCGGCTGTTGGCCGTCAGAGGTGGTGGCGGATTGGTTGCAATTGGGCAACTGCTTCCCTTTTGATGTGAAATGAGTAGGCCATCACGGAGGCTTTGAGCAAAAGCAAAATACTGCAGCTGTTGGAAATCTGAAATAAAACCAGAAAATGCTGGAAATACTCAGCGGGTCAGAATTGGTGGTGGCGGTGGGGAATTGAAGAACAAAAGGTAAAGTCTGATAGTGTGGCGGGCAGGAGAGACGAAAGGACAAAAGATTTCATGGTACGACAGCCAAAGGGAGTGGTATAGTGGGAGAAGTAAAGAAACAATTGATATGGCTAGATGAAGTGTGAATGGCCAGAAAACAGCAGTCCAAATGCAAAATAAAGGAATAAAGAAAGAAACGAGAAAAAAAAACCAATAAAATAAACACAAAACAAAATGGAGGCAGGGGTTATGATCTAAAATAATTGAACTCAATGTTGAGTCCAGAAGGCTGTAGAGTGCCAAATGCACAGATGAGCTGCTTGTTCCTCTAGCTTGCATTGAGCTTTATTGGAACACTGTACGGTATCAGGCCAAGGATGGAAAGGTCAGCACTGGAGCAAGGTGGGGAATTGAAATAGAGGCTTTGAGGTGAAGTGATTCTGACCAGAGCCCCTGATGGACAGTCATTAGTGGGACATTCTTAGATGTGATGACACATCTAATTAGAATGCCCTTTAAAATATATACTCCAAAATACCCCCTTGTGTCTCTCTCTCTCTAGCAGTAATCTCAGGATTACTTCCAGTCCCATGTGCCAGTGAGTATAGAAATAGGAGAATTGAGCAATCAAACATGTGGCTGGAAAGCTGGTGTAGGAGGAAGGGCATCAGATTTCTGAGGCATTGAGACTAGTTCTGGAGAAAGTAGGATCTGTACAAACTGGACGGTCCACACCTGAACAGGATGGGGAACAATATCCTGACGGAGATTTGCTGGTGCTGTTGAGGCGGGGTTTAAACTAGATTGGCAGAAGTACGGGAACCTGTAGGCAAATTCAGAACAGGGAATGGGAGATGGAAAATCAGTCAGTGACTCTGAAAGAGATGAAGCACAGGATAAAAAAGCATACAGCACAGTAGTTAAACAGTATTAAAAGGTATATATGTAATTGCAAAGAGTATAGCAAATAGAGCTGATGTGCTGAGGGCACAGATAGACATATTGGCAGTGTGATATCATCACTATAACAGAAACATGGCTTAAAGAGGGGCAAAAATGGCAGCTCAACATCCCTGGTTATAGAGTTTCCAGGTAGCATACATAAAGAGGGAGGTAAAAAAAGGTGGGGTGTAACATTATTAGTGAAATAATTAATTACAGCTGTGAGGAGGGATGATATACTAAATGAAGCATCAAATTACACCATATGGGTTGAGCTCAACAATAAAAAAGGGGCAGCCACACTGCGAAGAGTGTACTATAGACCCCCAGATAGTTAGAAGAGAAAATATGTAGGCAAATTTCTGAGCGCAAAAATAATAGTTGGTGATTTCAACTACCCTAATATCAGTTGGGATATGAACAGTGTGAAGGGCAGAGAAGGCACTAAATTCTTGAACTGCATTCAAGAGAACTTTTTCAGCCAGCATGTAACAAGCCCAATGAGAGGGGGTGCAATTCTAGATTTAGTCTTAGGAAATGGAGCTGGGCAAGTGAATGAAGTAGCAGTTGGGGACCATTCTGGAGATAATGACCATAATACATTTAGATTTCACATCATTATGGAAAAGGACAAAGAACAGGAGTAAAAGTTCTAAATTGAAGGAAGACAGATTTTACAAAGCTGAGAGGTGAACTGGCGAAAGTGGACTGGGTACAGCCAATGAAAGGGAAAACAGTGTCAAATCAGTGGGAGGTATTCAAAAGCAAGATTCTATGGGCACAGTGTAGACATGACCCACAAAGAAAAAGGGTGATACTGCCAAATCTAGAGCCCCCTGGTTATCCAGAAGTATACAGGGTAAGATAAAGCAGAAAAAGAAAGCTTATGACAGTCACAAAAAGCTTAATACTGTAGAAAGCCTAGAGGAGTATAGAAAGTACAGGGGTGAAGTAAAAAGGAAAACTAGAAAAGCAAAGAGAGGATACAAAAAAATATTGGCTGGTAAAATCAAAGAAAACCCAAAGATGTTTTACCAGTACATCAAGAGCAAGAGAATAACTAAGGAAAAGGTAAAGCCCATCAGAGGTGTACATGGTAATTGTGCATTGAAACTGAAGATGTGGACAGGGTTCTCAATGAGTACTTTGCGTCTGTCTTCACTAAGGAGAGGGATGATGCAGACATTCTAGTTAAAGAGGAGGAGTGTGAAATATTAGATAAAATAGATATAGCATAAAGCATAAAGGAACTGACTTCCTTGAAGGTGGATAAATCACCAGGGCCAGATAGATCGTATCCTAGTCTGTTGAAACCAGCAAGAAATAGCAAATGCTCTGACAATCGTTTTCCAATTCTCACAAGATATAGACGAGCTGGAGCGCTGGGTCAGAAATGAATCTCACCTAATAAAGAGATTACATTATTATATAATAAGATCATCTCTGATCTGGGAAAAATGGTATGCAAGAGTTCTCTGCAGTGATGTTAATTAAGTATTTTTGATAAATAAGTTACATGAATAAATATATAAATTCTGTTATGTGTTACTGTCCCTGCCTCTCTGAAACTGTTTACTAAAATGTATTTTACTTTCAATTAGCAATATTCAGCTTGAAATTCCTGCACTCCTTAGAAAGTGAATGGGAGAGCAAGCTTGCAACCAGCCTCCTTTATGAATGATCAGCGTTGATACTGGTAATATCTTTATAGGTTTCAAGAGACTTAAAGTCTTTTGAATGTGGACTTAGCAACAGCTGTGATGACCTCAAATGTAAATATTGGTCACCTCCCTCTTAGTAAGACAATTTTAGTCTTCGCTTTGATCCTTACTAATTAAGCATTTACAGTCAGGTAGACTCCAATACAGATCATATGATCCCTCTCACGTACCCTAAATTTCAAAATATAGTCCCAAACTATAATCCTCTTACCAATCAAAAAATACAGTCCTAAAACATAATTATCATATAAAGTTCATTATTGTAACATAACCTGCAGTTTTCTGGATTTACCATTCAATTGTACATAGAGTTTTCATCTTACCAACTCCAGCTGCAAAAAGTAGTAATTTGCTTACAGTAAGATGGTATCTCTATCTAGCTCACTGTCATTGGCTCACCCGTATGCTTTCTGAAATTTAAAAAATGAAGTTAATCACTTTAATTTAAATTGACTGTTAAAAGATATTAGGATAAGGATAAGCAGTTGCAGACCTGTAGTCATTATCCTCTCTAAAGAGCAAAATACTATGTATGCTGGAAATCTGAAATAAAGATAGAAAATGCTGAAAATAGCAGGTCTAGCAGCATCTATGGAGAGAGGAACAAGAGTTAATGTTTTCAGGTAGGTGACATTTTATCAGAATTTTCATCATTACTGTCTGTTGTGTTTAAAGTGACTCTCAGCCTGCTTCTATTCCACATCATTCATAGTCTCCATTTGAAACACAATTGATCAACACAAACTCTACCTGAATGAATTTGAAATTCATCATTTAGCTTTTTTCAATTTTTTTTTTTTTAAGAACAATCAAACTGATATTGCTGGGAGGTTGAAAACCATGTTGGGCTGACAAAATGCTACCAATGCTTCCTGGGAAACTTATGGCATGCACCCACTCAGACAATAGAATCTGGCTGCAGCTGACAGATATAGGTCTTAGCGAAAAGATGAAGCTCAACTCCAGACTTTTAGAGAGGCCAAGCTTTCAAATAAAAGCAATATTGAAGGTACTCAAATACTTTACAGTTAAGTTCAATCATCTTATTGTGAGATAGTTGTGTTACAAATCTTATTTAATGCATTAGAAATTTCTGTTACTGAGAAAAACATGGCATTTTTTGAGTGGTTTGACCCTGTTATTATACATTCTGCTGACTGGTCATTCAGGATTTGTTGTTTTCATAAATCAATTTCTCATTGATAGTGTTGAAGACATTTTACTCATATTTAATTGTTACACTGCCTGCCTGTTAAATTCTGATTTGCTGCTGTTTTACATTGAGATAATGATCAACAGCCAGTGGTAAAGTGTGAGGGAAGAAGAATTGTGTGATACAAAGCAAGTAGAAAGTGCTACAGGAAATGGGGGTTCTGGAAAGAACATGCCCATACACAACTATAGTACAAGCAGACTACATTATAACAAACCTCCTCAGGACTGACAGTAAAGATTGCTATATCACGGTGTTCACTACAGTGGAGTTTAGCAATTTAGTGCAGAAAAATAAAGTGACCATTTTGAATTGAATATTTTTTATGTTAAAAATATAGTGTACACTAATTCATATTTTCCTCAAGATATGATATTTCTATCTTGCCCAAAAATTCTTTCGTTCTAAGCAATGACTGTGTGTGATAAAAACAGAAATTGGGGAAAATACTTAGCAGGCCAGGCAGATTCTGTGAAGAGAGAAGCAGAGTTAACATTTCAGGTTGATAACCTTTTGTCAGAACTGGAAAAAGTAACGAGATGTAAGCAAATTTAGAGAGGGGGAAAGAGAGGATTGGGAATGACCAAAGAGAAAGGACAGTGATAGAATAAAAGGCTGGAGAGTTTAATGTCAAAAGGGATGATGGTGCAAGGCAAAAGGGGATAATGGAACAAGTAAAAAAAAACAAAAGATGGGTCTAAAAGAGGTGTAAATGTGAAAAAAGCAGAATCATCATCATCAACAACTGCTGTCTAAAAACAAAAAAAAAGCAAAGAACAGAACTTATGGTCTGAAATTGTTGAGCTCAATGTTGACTCCAGATGGCTGTAAAGTGCCTTATCAAAACATGAGATATTGTGGAGCATATATTGAGCTCCATTGGAACAATATAGGAGCCAAGGTCAGAGTGGGAGTGAGATGGAGAATTAAAATGACAGGTGAGAACAAACACTTGTTCCCATTACCACCTGGTTTTCCCTTGCACCATCATTCCTTTTTCCATTTAATCTCTCCAGCCTTCCACCAAATGACAGGACTTTTGTCCTTACTCCTCCCCCATTTCTCTGCCTATGTATATGTTTAAAACTTGTGATGTGCCTAATATTTTCTAGTTCTGGTGAAAGAGTGTTGACCTGAAACATTAATTCTGTTTCTGTCTCCATAGATCCTGTCAGATCTGCTGAGGCCAGCATTTTCTATTTTTATTCCAGATTTCCATCATCTGCAATATTTTGTTTTTTAATAACTGTGTATTTTTGCAGAGTGATTGCTTTTCTGAAATCATCCAGTAAAGGGATATCAGGTTCTGTGTCTTCTACTTTCTTGTCCCAGACATTTCCTTATTCTCTGCCCAACTCGATGTCATTGATTCAATAATGCCCTCATTGCTCATAGTTATTCATGTGGTTTTCTTTAAATTCAATTTCTTGTCATTTTGTTTCTGAAATTCTCAGTGTATCACATTCCTCTCTAATAAATGGCATCTACTTCTTTTGAAGACGATCAAGTATGTTCAAAGCAATTCACAAAATATGTGATACCTGTTCCCATACTTTGTGAAGTGCATGGCTTGCAGAATGTCTATCTGGATTTTTTTCACTGCTGTCCATGCACACCATCATTTCCTTCAGTACCAGGATTTGAAGTATTGAATAGCACCTTAGTTATTGCATTGGGGAGGGGAGGAAGGGGAGAAAGTGTCCAGTGACTGCTTTCAGGTGGCTTAGATGTGGAGGAACATCTTTGGCTCTATCATTCTGTTCTTTTCCTTAAGGCATGGCATATTGATAATAATCTGCTTTTGATTAGGAGAAGCCAATTCCATTGTATGTCCCTTTTTGCCAATCTGGAAACTCGATATTGAAATTGTAAGGAATCCAAAACTAGGGGTCATAAATCTAGGATAGTCAGCTGTGACTCCGTTGGTAGCACTCTCGCCTCTGAGTCAGAAGTTATGGGTTCAAGTTCTGCAATAATCTAGGCTGTAACAAGGGTTTGATGCGCTGTCGAAGATACTAGATAACATCAGACTGAGGTGCTGCCTGCCTTCTCAGGTGGGCTTTAAAGATCCCACTGCACAATTTCAAAGAAGAGTGGCAGGGTGGGGGTGCATATCGGTGGTGTCCTGGCCAACATTTATACCTCAATCAACATCAATAAAACCTATTTTTTGTTCATGATCACATTGCTGTTTGTGGGAGCTTACAGTGCATAAATTGGTTGCCACGTTTCCTACATTACAACAGTGACTATGCTTCCAAAACATAATTCATTGGCTCTAAAGTGCTTCGGGATGTCCGGTCATTGCGAAAGGGGCTCTACAAATGCAAGTCTTTCTTAATAAATCCAATAAGGAATTCGGGAGAAACTTCTTTACACAAGTGACTGATGAAAAAATGGAACTCAGTACCAAAAGAAGTTTTTGAGGCAAATAGCAGAGATGCATTTAAGGGGCGTGCGCAGACAATAAAGCATGATTGGTTTCATGACGGCGGGAAGGCAGGTCGCGACCTTCCACGTTGGCGGAGTGAGCTTCCTGCCAACGGTCGTCAGGGAGCTCACTGTAATACATCGGCATATCGTTAAAAGGCCATCCAGCCAGGCTCTTGCACCCTCGCCGGATCGTCTGTCCACATCGGTGGGAAAGCACGTCGATCTGTTGCACAACAGCACCCAGGCAACATGCACTTGGCGGCCTTCACTTTGGGAGAACTGGAGGTGAGTGCACAGCAATGTTCTGCAGAGCTCGGCAGGGTCACCTGTTGCTTGGCAGGCTTCAGGGGCGCCGGGGGCAACTGATGCCCAGCCTCAGAGGTGACTGCATTGGTGGGGGGGGGGGGGGGCAACTGCTGTCCAGCCTCAGAGGTGACTATTGTCATGAGGGTGGGGGGGGCAACTGCTGCCCTGGCATTGGATCCCGCGCACAATAAATCGAGGCAGGGGTCAAGGTAGGCGAGGGAAGTGGCCACGCAGTAGGGACACCTGTATAAACTGACTATTCCTCTGCAACTAAGACAGTTCAGGCGCAGCCTCAGTGATATGATTGGGGTTGGGCTCCTAGACTGCCCACCCACTCAAGCAACGTGGAAGAACCAAAGTGCCACCAAGCATTCCAGATCTTACACCCTCGACCCCGGCACAGACTGCAAGTCTGCGACTACTTTACTGGGCCGCAGGGCAGCTGGACTGCACATGTTGTACAATCTCCTCGCCAATGCTGGCTATGTAGCAGTCACTGCTGGAACGAAGTCCTGGACCAAGGTCTCCATGGCAGCCGCCAACCTACCAGTGTTGATCTCGGTGCATTGGCATGCCAGCGCTATCACCTCAGCCTGAAGGTGGGTGGACTCCTCCATTGAGCCTTGCAAACTGAGGAGTGCTGTGGACATCCCTTCCTGATGTCCCCTAGCTTGCCTTTGTAGCCCCAGCAACTGGGACATGACTGAGTCCAGAGGCTCGTCATCTGACTTGGACTCAGCAAATTTCTGACAGTCCTCCAAGTGCCAGACACCTGGGAAGTCCATGCCACCGCCTGCTGTGGATCAGTCAGTGTGATGTGTTCACCAGATTATGATCCTGGGGCTACTCTAAAGCTAGGTCCCACCGAGGGTGTGTTTCTGCACTGGTGGAGGCTGTGGGTGAGCGCTGTGATGGGACTTAAGGGTGGGTGCCTCCAGATTCCTCTCCAGAGGTTTCTTCGGGGCTTTATTGGAGGCCCTTGGTCATGGACTCTGTCAGCTGTTTGGTAGATGTGCCTGTGAAAGCAAGGGGAGATAATTAGTGCATGGCAGTGGCCTGTGAAACAGGACACATCGCTCAAGGCATGGTTGTCTGATGGATGTTGCACTGCTGAATCCTCACTTGGTACAGCAGCACCGACCTCACCGTCAGCAGAGGACCGGTCCCGGTCATCGCTGGCCAGCTGGATGGCTGTTTTCAAAGTCCGCAAGGACTTTGATTGCGGGCATTCTGCCACCAGTCTGCAAACTCTCTCTCTTGTTGTGTGCCAGCTTGTCCTGCATGGATAGAGATGGAGAAAAAGTAAGCAAGATGCCTGCCAGGCCAGATGATACGTATGCCTGGCCTATGCGGGTGGTGAGTGATCCCATGGATGGGATGAGGACAATGACGGTGAGTGTGAGAGTGAATGGTCGTGTCCCTTGAGCTGGCTGTGAGTGTGGGCAGTGAGTGTGGGCCCTGTAGATGTGTGATGGGTTTGTGAGTGTGAGAGTTGAGAATGATGAGAAGAGTGACTTACCCTGGTTGAATGGAGAAAATCATTCATCCTCTTGCGGCACTGGGTGGCTGTCCTCTTCTGAAGGGCTTTGGCGCTGACCACCGCTGCCAACTCTTCCCAAGCTGGATTGGTCACATTGCTGCCCATCCTGCTGCTAGAGTGGGGGTACAGGATATCCCAGCGGGCTTTCACAGCATCCAGCAGTTGCTTGAGGGGCCCGTCGTTGAAGCAGGGGGTGCTGCGGTCTTTTTCCTTTGCTGGCCATGTCCTCCGTGCAGCAGTGGTGACCTCAAAGCAATTAGTGCTATGCTTGCGGCTGGACTTTAAACATGGCGAATGACAGTCCGTCCACCATGGAAGCGGTGTGTTTCCTGGGAGTGCATAAATAATGAGGCGGATTTAGGATGATACTGCGTGAAAACTCGCCATCAAAACGTTGTTTTACCAGCCCGCTACCGCACTTAGTGCAAATCTGGGAAAATTCCACCCACTATAGGTGACAAAGACTTATGCCATAAACTCAGTCCTACTTTCTATTTCCCCCCAAGAGTTCCCTTAGCTTCTGAAATCTTTCAAGTTCATTCACTTTTCCTTGGACCTACTCAAAATGTGTATCACCGCTCTCTGGAATTCACTTTGATTTCTCTTCAGTGTTCCAGCTATTTGCTAAGGTGCAAGGTTTCACTGGGGTCCTTCCATCAGCTTTTGGCTAAGAGACCCTCCAAATTCTTTGCTAACCTCGTGACTCTGGGTTCTACAGCTCCAGCATGGGCCTCCCTGCGATTCCTGCACAGTGGTTTAAAACATCAGAAAACACCCTTGGTTTCCAATAGTCTGCTGCTATGGTTCTGAACTGCAGCCAAGCTGATTACTTCCAGAACTCCAACAGCAACAACGTTACCTGCCTTTTATTGAGATTTATTGTAGATTTCTCCCTTTAGCCTCCAGATGATAAAACTTTCCAGTCGTTTTTTTCCCCTTTCCAACTTTGTTTTATTCTGAATACCAGCTTCCAATCACAGGCTGCATCATGGATGATAGATTTAGCATCAACTCTACTTCAGGTGTAGGTTTGGCTTTATCTCTTGACTACTAAGGAGCTACGAGCTATATACGACTCAAAGCTGACACAGTCTCTTAACTGTTTCTCTTAATCAGTTTTGCCTGCTGGCTATGCCCTAACTGAATTCACAGAGATAACTCGAAGCAAAGAATTTTACTAAGCTCCACCCATCTCCATGGCAACATGACATACACAGCCTGTTCCCAGGTGGAAATGCAAACTAACTGCCTTTAAATTCCAAATCTTTCTTTAATTCTGGGAAACTAGATGATTAACATCTCTTTTACCGGAATAATTGCAGACATCATGTCTCCAGTTCTTTTGCTAAATAAGACCACCTGCCATTTTATGACTCTCACCCTTTTAGCTGTGACCTTATGCAGCAAACGTAAATTACCGTTTGAATTGTAATTATCTTAGGTCTGTGTGGTTTGCCAGCCTCGTGATGTTTACTAGGGTTTTTCCCACAACTTAAATTTAAAATTCAATTCCTAAAACTAAAAAGCTATATCTCTAAAACATATGAACTGTGACATAAGACATATGTAACAAAATACTCAACTTAGAATTGTACTATCAGTGCTTTACATTTTTTTCTTAATTTTCTTTCCTCCTCTCCTGAAAACATTGCTGGATTATTGTTCCACTTCTGATCATCATCCAGCACCACACCCTGTGTTAACATTCTTCCATCTACGAGAGATGATGGACATGGATCAAGCAATGCATTTATGTGGGGCGTCTTCATTTGCTTTGCCTTTGCTGATGGCTGTGAAGGCCAATCCTTGAAAGGCAGCTGCTGCCACAAGCACCACAGATGAAGCTGCCAGATGACATTGTAGGTTGTTATTTTCAGTGTTGGCACCTGTTGCCAAGCTGCTGTAGCACTGGTCATCATGGTATTGTACTCCAGCCCACAGGAGGTGTTGCCATTTTCCTCTTTTGCCACCTAGTAATTCCCTGGTACAATAATTGATATATAGAGCCTTCATGTCATGCTTGCAAGCATCCTTGATACAGAACCTTGGGTGCCCCACTTGTCATCTGGCTCCAGCTACCTTACCATATAGTCCTTGGGCATTTGACTGTCTTCCATCCTATGGATGTGCCTGATTCATCAAAGCCACCTTTGTTTGATTTGTGCAAAAACACTTAGGAGATCTGCCTTTGAGAGACTACTGCATTTGTGATTTTGTCCTGGAGGATCTGCCCATAATGCACCTCAGACAGTGACGGTAGAAACTATTGAGCTTCTTTTCCTGGTATCTGTAAGTTGCCCATGTTACACAGCCGTACAGCAAGATGCTAAGAACACAAGCCCTATAAATCATCAACTTGGTCTGAAGGGTCAGTTTGGTGTTATCCCCTGTGCATTTTACGAGTTGGCCAAAGGTGGTAGCTGCTTTGCCTATGCATGTATTGAACTCTGCATCAAGGGACAGATTGTCTGTCACCGTGGACACATGGTAGCAGAATTTGCTAACCACTTCAAGTGGGGTGTTATCTAGTGTATTCAGGGGTGGACCTTGTCCCATAACCATGGCTTTCTTGACACTTACAGACAGAGAAAACAAGTTTCAGGCATGGGAGAGACAGCCCATGGGTTTGTTGAGATTCTGTGTGGGCGACCAGCGCAGCATTGTCTGTGTAAAGGAGTTCTCTGATCAGGACACAATGCGTTTTGTCTTCACTTTCAATCTTGATAGATTGCAAGTTTGCCATTTGACCTAGTGTGTAGGGAAGGCGAAGGTCAGGAGCATGGAGAAGAAGATACCAAATAGAGTGGGGGCTAGGACACCATGTTGTTTCATTCCATTCTTCACTTTGAATCTGCCAGAAGTGGAGCCAAACTGTACAGTGCAGTGCATGTTGTCATGGAAGGAGTAGATGAGACTGGGGAGTTTTTGTGGACAGCCAAATTTTCCCAAGATCTTGTAGAGTCCTGCTCTGCTGACAGTATTGAATGCTTTAGTGAGATCTACAAAAGTAAGGTAAAGGAGCATACCCTGTTCCCTACACTTCTTTTGTCATTGGCATATAGAGAAGATCATGTGTGTAGTAGATCTGCTGGCATGGAAACCACACTGTGCTTCTGGGTACATCTAGTCTTTTAAGTATGATTTTAGCGATGGCCTTACCCATGATGCTCAGGAGTGAGGCGCCCCTGTAATTGTTGCAGTCTCCTCTATTGCCTTTGTTTTTGTGTAGTATGATGATTTTGGTGTCACACATCTCCTGTGGAGTGGAGCCTATCTTCCAGCAGAGAAGAAGATCATAAAGTTGTGTCAATAGATGGGACTTTCCGTGCCTGAGCAGCCCAACTGGGATTCCATCCTTGCTGGGTGCCCTTATGTTTGCTGGGCAATCCATGGCCTCTAGAGCTCAAGTGATGAGGGTTTTTCCTCTAACTCACCCATGACAGGAAGCTGTGAGAGAATGTCAAGTGCAGACTGTGATATGTCTGACCCACAGGAATACAGCTCACAGTCATGTTCGGTCCAGTGGGGGACCTCTGTGGATTAGTACTTCACTATCTGTCGGCTTCACATGAGCAACTTTGGTGATGGCAGGGCCAAGCACTCTTTAGCTCCCTCCTTAGAAAAAGATGCTTATAATTATTCCATCATGGTGGCATAAACCTAATCTTATCCTTAACCAACATCCATCTGAACAGTTTGGCATTCAACAATGGGACCATCTGGTTTGTGTGGCTCAGCTAAATATTTTTTAACAAAATGAAGCACAAGCTATCCACAATAATTATAATTCACATACAATACTCAATCTTGATTAGAAATACTTATGATACTGGACCAGCAACCTTGGGGCCATGAATCGAAATCCTTTAATGACAAGTTGTGGTAATTTGTGAGCTGGCGCCAGAATAAACAACAATGAAAGCTACTGGAATGCCTGACCCAGTCTGACCTACATATGACTCTTGATTCTATGCTACATATTGGACTCTTGTTGGTCTCTGAAGTGACCTAACAAGTTCAAAACAACTAATTGTAATAAATGCAGCTGTGCCAGTCACCCACATGTCAAGAAATTAACAGTTGTGAATATTATTATATATATTATATATATATATATATATATAAAATATATATTACCAAGGTGTTGCTTGGACTGGAGATTTTTAGTTATGTGGTGAGATTAGATAGACTGTGGTTATTTTCCCTGGAGCAGAGGAGATTGAGGGGGGACATGATTGAGGTGTTTAAAATTATGAGGGGCATAGATAGGGTAGACAGGAAGGAACATTTCCCCTTGGTTGAGGGATTAATAACCAGGGAGCATAGATTTAAGGTAAGGGGCAGGAAGTTTAGAGGGGATGTGAGGAAGAACTTTTTCACCCAGAGGGTGGTGGGAATCTGGAACTCACTGCCTGAAAGGGTGGTAGAGGCAGAAACCCTCATAACATTTAAGAAGTATTTGGATGTGCACTTGCGATGCCTTGGCATACAAGGCTATGGGCCTAGTGCTGGAAAATGGGATTAGAATAGTTAGGTACTTGTTTGACCGGCGCAGACCCGATGGGCTGAAAGGCCTTTTTCTGTGCTGTAGTCCTGTATGACTATATGACTCTTACTGTTTGAATGTTTGACTAATATATAGGTGAGTGTATATGTTGACTTCATGGTGTAAAATGATTAACTCTTTTCTGTCTTATAGCTGTTACTGACTTTCAAAGTTTCAGTTTTGGTTGTGAGGCAAAGAAGGTTTAAATCTCAATGATTTTAACCCGCAGTCCAGTATTTAATTGACTTTAAATCAGACACCCACAGACTAAAAACATAAATCCACTTTTTTCCCTCCACTTTTTGAGGTGGAGGCAGTAAATATCCTTGAATAATATAGCACATAAGGAGCCCATTTCTTCCATTGGACCTGTGTTGTTAGTTTTAACTGATTATAAGCAATTATAAGCAAAGCAAATATCAGAGGTTAAGCCAGATTTCAAATCAAGTCACACTGACTACTTTTAAAAAGGACAAGGTACATCTCTAGGCTCAACCAGCATTCTTTCCCCCTTGGCTTGAGTGAGTTAACCTTCCTTTAAAACAGACACCAAGGGTGGAATTTTCCGAGCCCGCTGGTGGTGGGCGTGATAGGTGGCATGTGTGGAAAATATGGCGTGACATGCTTCATGACAGTGTGAAGGCAGGTCGCGACTGTCTGCTCAGCCCGCCAATGGCGGGTCGCGTTTCCCTCCATCAGTCGGCTGGGAGCTAATTGTAATAGCATATAATTAAAAGACCGTCCCGCCAGGCTCTTGGAACCCTGCTGTATCGTCTGTCCACGTTGACAGGAAAGCACACCAACATGTTTCGCAATGGCATACAGGCGACGTGTACTTGGCAGCCTTCACTTTGGGGAAACTGAGATGAGTGAACAACAACGTTCTTCACAGCTTGCCTGTTGTTAATAGGCCTCAGGGGCACCGGGGGTGGGGGCAACTGGAGGTGACTGCTGAGGGGTGGGGGGTGTCCGGGGGCAAGTGCTGGCCAGGCCCAGAGCCGGCCATTGTCGGTGGGGTGGCCCTGGCGCTGCATCCCACGCACAGGCATTCGAGGTGGAGGGCAGGGTAAGCAAGGGAAGTGGCCACGCATTAGGGTCGCCTGTTTAAACTGACCAGGTCTCTGCAACGGAGACAGATCAGGCGCAGTCACAGTGATATGATTGAGGTTGGGCTTCTAGCCTGCCCGCACATGCAAGCAACACAGAGGCACCAAAGGGCCACCAAACGCTCCCTACCTTACCCCACCACCCGTCCAGCCCCCAGCACAAGCTTCGAGTCTGCCACCACCTTATTGGACCATGGAGCAGTTGGACTGCACACACTGTACAATGTCCTCCCCAACGCTGGCCATGTAGCAGTCACCACTGGAGGCGCTCACAGCCCCTTGCAATCTCCGCATCCTGGTTTGGACCAGTGTCTCATGGCGCAGGTTGACAGGGCTGCCATGTAGCGCACTCATCTCTGGCCATCCAAGGGGTGACCAGCACTCTCCGAGAAGCATTAAGGGGCAGTCACACAGGGCCAGGAAAGGTGCTAAGTACAGCCATGATAACCATGTCTCTCTCTTTCTTTCATGTTGCAGGAACACCATGTCAGGATCATGGATCCTGGTGACCCAGCTGTATGCCTGATGGCCTACAGAGACTGTAGAAGACTAAGGAGAGCGCGACTGAGGCTCCTGGCTGCGCAAAGGCAGGAGCAGCAACCTCATGGAGAAGGAGCAGCGGAGGCTCCCACACACGCGGCCCAGGAGTGACAGCAAGCCGTGACTGGTTGGTGCCGAGGGTCTATAGACACTGCCATTCCTGCAGACGACCGAGAACCGTGTTGCCGATGACTGCGCATGTCTAGGGACCTGGTGGCTCACATCTGCCACTTACTGCAGGACTTTGCGCCAAGGGGACATGGAGGGTATCCACTGCCAGTGGCTGTGAAAGTGACTGCGGCGCACAATTTCTGTGCCAGTGGCTCCTTTCAGGGCTCCACAGGTGACCTCTGTGGGATTTCACAATCTGCTGCCCACAAATGCATCCATGAGGTCATGGATGCCATCTTCTCCATGGCACACAATTTTGTGCATTTTGCCCAGGACCAGGACAGCCAGGGTGCAAGGGCCATTGGATTCGCCTTGACCTCGGGATTCCCACAGGTGCAGGGTGCAATTGACTGGACTCATGTGGTGCTCAGGTCTCCATCGCTACACTCAGTGGATTTCATCAACCACAAGGGCTTCCACTCATTGAACGTGTAGCTGGTATGTGACCACCAGAAACGCATCCTGCAAGTATGCGCACGGTTTCCAGGAAGTGTGCACAATGCCTACATCCTGAGTTGCTCGCAGATCCCTGCAGTCTTCCAGGGTCCACAGAGGCTGCAGGGTTGGCTCCTTGGGTACAAGAGCTACTCACAGAGGTCATGGTACCTGTGCAGCAGCCTCAGACTGCAGCAAAGCGACGCTATAATGAGGCTCATACAGCAGCTCACAACTTAGTGGAGCAGACCATTGGGATGCTGAAGATGCGGTTCTGGTGTCTGGACCGGTCTGGTGGAGCCCTGCAACACAGTCCGCAGAGGGTGTCACGCATCGTTGTCGTCTGCTGTGCCCTTTACAACCTGGCACTGCAACGGGGAGAAGAGCTGGCTAAGGAGGAGATGGAGGAGCTGCACATCTCCTCTGATGAGGAGGATGCTGATGGGGATGAGGGTGAGGGGGTCCTCGGTGGTGACGATGATGGGGCTGAGGCTCTCGCACTGGCTAGACGAGGCAGGTGTGCTCGGGAGGCCCTCATAGCTGCCAGATTTGTGGAGGATGATGACGACATGCAGTGAGGTGTCCCCATAGATACTCAACTCACAGTTGTGATAGTTTGACTTCAGCCTAGTTTATGGCAGCGCCAATAACCTCAGAGAAATCTCCTGTCATGGAGATGCAGTGGAGGCCCTCATAGTCACTCGATCACAGGAGGATGATGACAACGTGCAATGAGGACACTCCATAGATCTTCACATTGCCTTTGAGAACATCTGACTCTTGTCTGGCTGAGGGCAGCGAGCTTTCGCTCCATGATCAGGGCCATCTCAGAGACGCAGCCATGAAACTTCAGGCGCAACTGATGCTGCATCCACCTTCAGCACTTCAGCCCTTCAGGAGCTGGTGCACAGCATCACTGGTCGCAGATGCTGGTGTGATGGGGGCCAGCCCCACCTTAAAGGTGCTGAGAGCTCACAGAGAGTATGAGAGAACTCTGTGGCGCCTGCCCACTACATTCTGGCAGCAATGACCAGCACCACCGAGGTGCAAGCATCAGTATTGTTTTCAGGGAGTGTGAGGCTGGACCATCACTGTGGTCTGAAGGCTGCAGAGCACAGGGAAGAGGCCCTGGTCTGAGACACCCGACTTTTATCTTGTGCAGAAAGGTTTCATATCTGAGCGACAAGAACACTGTTCATCAGAACAAGGAGTCACAGACAGGGAGACATTCTTGGGGGTTTATTGACAATAGTGAACAGGCTGTGCAACTGCTTTTACCTAACTTTCCTAACCCTGCCGCTACGTCTTGGTGCTTCCCGGACATCCATAGCAGAGGTGGAGGCAGCCTTGTGACACCCTGTCTGTGATGACTTTGGTTGGGTGTCCTCTGGAGGGCTGAGACTTGGTGGGCCCCGGCCTGCTTTCGGGGTTCTATTGTGTAGCAGTGCCACCCTCCTTGGCCTGTGAAGCTGGAGCTGCGGAGGTCACAGGAAGAGGGGATTTGATTGGGCCGGTCACTCCCAAAGTCACTTGGGTGGATGGCCCTGGAGTGTGCATCTGCTGATTCTCCTCCCTATGGGTGCCCGTGGGCCCCTGGCTGACTTCGTGAATGGAAGGGGTATTTGGAGTGAGATCGAGCTGCCCAGCACCCCTCTCGTGTACACACTGTTGGAGGCCAACTATGGCGTCAGCGATGGAGTTGACCAAGATATCCATGGCGGCCGCCATCCTGCCAATGTTGACCTCAGTGCATTGCAATGACGGCCCTGTCACCTCAGCCTCAAGGCTGACGGATTCCTCCATCATGCCTTGCAATCTGAGGAGTGCAGCGGACATCCCTTCCTGATGTTCCCTTGCTTGCCTTTGCAGCTCCAGCAACTGTGACATGACCGAGTGCAGAGGGTCGTCATCTGACTGGGACTCAGCAATGTTCTGGCTTCCAGCAGTCCCCCGAGTGCCGGGGACCTGGGAAGTCCCTGCCTCCGCCTGCTATGGATCAATCAGTGTGATGTGTTCACCAGATTGTGATCCCGGGGCTACTCTAAAGCTAGATGCCACCAAGGTGTGTGTCTCTGACTGGTGGAAGCTGTGGCTGTGCACTGTGACAGGTCTTCAGGGAGGGTGCCTTCAGATTCCTCTTCAGAGGTTTCTTTGGGGCTTGATTGGAGGCCCAGGGTCATGGACTCTGTTGACTGTTTGGCAGATGTGCCTGCAAAAGCAAGGGGAGGTAATTAGTGCATGGCAGTGGCCTGTGAAAGACGACACATCACTCACGACGTGGTTGTCTGATGGACGTTGCACTGCTGGATCCAGCCAGCTGGATGGCTCTATTTTCAAATTCTGTCAGAACTTTGATTTCCTGCATCCCTCCCCCTGTCTGCAACCTTTCCCTCCTGTTGTGAGCCAGTTTGCCCTACATGGATAGAGATAGGGAGAATGTATCAGGACACCTTCCAGGCCAGATGCTAAGTATGCCTGGCCTGTGTGGGTGTTGAGTGGTCCCGTAGACGGGAAGAAGAAAATGCTGGTGTGTGTGAATGAGTGAATGGTGAAGTCCCTTGCACTGTCAGTGACTGAGGGCCCTTGTGGATGTGTGATGGATTTGTGAGTGAGAGTTGGGAGTGATGAAAAGAGTGACTTACCCTGGTGGAATGGAGGAGATCATTCATCCTTTTGCAACACTGGGTGGTTGTGCTCCCCTGCAGGGCGTTGGTGCTGACCACCGCTGCCACCGCCTCCCAAGCCAGGTTGATGACTTTGCTACCCATCCTGCAGCCAGAACAGGGGTAGATCACATCCTGGCGGGTCTCCACGGCATCCAGCAATCACTTGAGGGACCCATCGTTGAAGTGGGGGGCTGCAGTCTTTTTTCCTTTGCTGGCCATGTCTCCCGGGCAGTAGTGGTGAGCTGGTGGCGATGAGTGCTTTGCTGGCGGCTGTCTTTTAAAGATGGCGGCCGGTGTGATGCAACAGCGGGGTGATGGCGGATGGGAGAATCAGAGCCCTCTTGCCATGGTAATGATGTGTTTCGCGGGAGTGAATAAATAATGCAGCGGTTTCAGGACGATATGGCGTGAAAACCCACCATTTTCATTGGCAGGTAGGACTCCATTTTGCCCGCCTGCTACCACACTTAGTGCAATTCTGGGAAAATTCCACCCCAAGTTTACAGGTGTCTACAACTAGAATTCCCTTTCTCTTTCTCACTCAACTGAAGAATGTATAGCGAGCAAACTCAGTGGGAGTGAATTATATATATTTAATCACATAATCTTTACATCCAATTCTGTGATAAACTATGAATAACATTATTTCAGTAATAATGAAATACTTCACATGATTAAAAATGGATCAGCAAGCTGACTGAAAAACACATGAAAATAGCCGTTAGTGATGATGCATTCAAATAGAGAAGTCACCAACACTGCTGGAATATTCAGAGAATACAACTTGTTGATTGTTGTGATAAGGGAATATGTGGATGAGCAAGTAAACCAGGATCTAAAGCAGCATGTAGTACCTAGCAGTGTGTGTAGGAATTGCAGCTGTGTTGTCTTTGTGAGTAATGGTTGCTGAATCCCCAAAGTAGATATGTTTGCTAAAATATCCTGTAATGTATCTTCAAATAAACTGAACCTACATATAATTTACCAGTCCTGTGTGTGAAATTGGTGAGTCTGTGTGAAGTAGACATAGAACTGCAACATGATGACAGAAGTGTAAATTTGAAGACCACTGGAGGAGCCACAGACAAGATTTGGTAGAATACAGAGGCTGCACATACATCGAAACCCCAGGAAGCAAAAGTGGCTCTAAAGGCCGTGCTTTGCAGAACAGTGAGTACCTGATTTGTGGAATAGCTGGATTGGTGGTTAATGGGAGCAGCAAGTTGGTTTTGAATCAGGCAGTAAAAGCTGCAAGGCCATTCTGATGTCCTCGGGCGCCACTCCTGCACAAAAGACAAAAGTGCATGAAATGGGAAAAAATCTGAACAGCAGCCACAAAAAACAGAAGAGAGAATGAATAAAAACACAGCAGCTGCTTTGGTGAATCTCCGCACTGAGTAGAGACATTACACATCCCCTACACAGTGGGAATGTCTGTAAAAGACCGGGAACATCAGGATGATGACTAAATTTCTCAGCATGAATTGGAAGAACCACAGATCCTCTCAGAATTTAGACTTTTCAGACAAAGGATGGAATTATGCTTTTTAGATTTATCTGTCACAGAACTGGATAAACAAGCAGTGAAAATAAAGATAGCCATTTGAAATGAGGTTTGCATAGAGTTAATGCTTTGAGTCTGTCTGAGGAGTATCAGAAGGACCCGGTTAAGCTGTGGAAGTTGCTGGAAGATCAACTTCGTCTAAAAGTGAACTTCAGAATTCACTGTTTGGAGCTGATGGCTTACAGAAAGCAGCCACAAGAATCAATTGAAAAAACAAAAACAGAATTACTTGGAAAAACTCAGCAGGTCTTGCAGCATCGGCGGAGAAGAAAAGAGTTGACGTTTCGAGTCCTCATGACCCTTCAGCAGGACTGAGTAAAGTTAGGAGAGGGGTGAAATATTAGCTGGTTTAAGGTGGGGGGTGGGGTGGGGGGAGAGAAGTTGGGGCGGGTGGGGTGGTAGTAGGGACAAGCAAGCAGTGATAGGAGCAGATAATCAAAAGATGTCACAGACAAAGGAACAAAGACGTGTTAAAGATGGTGATATTATTTAAGAGAATGTGCTAATTAAGAATGGATGGCAGGACACTCAAGGTACAGCTCTAGTGGGGGTGGGGTGGAAAGACTGACAGGGCTTTACAGGTATAGATTTAAAAATAATGGAAATAGGTGGGAAAAGAAAAATCTATATAAATTATTGGAAAAAACAAAAGGGAGGGGGAAGAAACGGAAAGAGGGTGGGGATGGGGGAGGGAGCTCAAAATCTAAAGTTGTTGAATTCAATATTCAGTCCGGAAGGCTGTAAAGTGCCTAGTCGGAAGATGAGGTGCTGTTCCTCCAGTTTGCACTGGGCTTCACTGGAACAATGCAGTAAGCTAAGGACAGACATGTGGGCAAGAGAGCAGGGTGGAGTGTTAAAATGGCAAGCGACAGGGAGGTTTGGGTCTTTCTTGCGGACAGACCGCAGGTGTTCTGCAAAGCGGTCGCCCAGTTTACATTTGGTCTCTCCAATGTAGAGGAGACCGCATTGGGAGCAATGAATGCAGTAGACTAAGTTAGGGGAAATGCAAGTGAAATGCTGCATCACTTGAAAGGAGTGTTAGGGCCCTTGGACGGTGAGGAGAGAGGAAGTGAAGGGGCAGGTGTTGCATCTTCTGCGTGGGCATGGGGAGGTGCCATAGGTGGGGGTTGAGGAGTAGGGGGTGATGCAGGAGTGGACCAGGGTGTCCCGGAGGGAACGATCCCTACGGAATGCCGCCGGGGGGGTGAAGGGAAGATGTGTTTGGTGGTGGCATCATGCTGGAGTTGGCGGAAATGGCGGAGGATGATCCTTTGAATGCGGAGGCTGGTGGGGTGATAAGTGAGGACAAGGGGGACCCTATCATGTTTCTGGAAGGCAGGAGAAGGCGTGAGGGCGGATGCGCAGGAGATGGTTGAGGGCCCTGTCAACGACCGTGGGTGGAAAACCTCGGTTAAGGAAGAAGGAGGACATGTCAGAGGAACTGTTTTTGAAGGTAGCATCATCAGAACAGATGCGACGGAGGCAAAGGAACTGAGAGAATGGGATGGAGTCCTTACAGGAAGCGGGGTGTGAGGAGCTGCAGTCGAGGTAGCTGTGGGAGTCGGTAGGCTTGTAATGGATATTGGTGGACAGTCTATCATCAGAAATTGAGACAGAGAGGTCAAGGAAGGGAAGAGAAGTGTCAGAGATGGACCATGTGAAAATGATGGAGGGGTGGAGATTGGACGCAAAATTAATAAATTTTTCCAGGTCCCGATGAGAACATGAAGCAGCACCGAAGTAATCATCGATGTACCGGAGAAAGAGTTGTGGGAGGGGGCCGGAGTAGGACTGGAACAAGGAATGTTCCACATACCCCATAAAGAGACAGGCATAGCTGGGGCCCATGCGGGTACCCATAGCCACACCTTTTATTTGGAGGAAGTGAGAGGAGTTAAAGGAGAAATTGTTCAGTGTGAGAACAAGTTCAGCCAGACGGAGGAGAGTAGTGGTGGATGGGGATTGTTCGGGCCTCTGTTCAAGGAAGAAGCTAAGGGCCCTCAAACCATACTGGTGGGGGATGGAAGTGTAGAGGGATTGGACGTCCATGGTGAAGAGGAAGCGGTTGGGGCCAGAGAACTGGAAATTGTTGATGTGACGTAAGGTGTCAGAGGAATCACGGATGTAGGTGGGAAGGGACTGGACAAGGGGAGAGAGAAGGGAGTCAAGATAACGAGAAATGAGTTCCGTGGGGCAGGAACAGGCTGACACGATCGGTCTGCCGGGACAGGTCTGTCTATGGATTTTGGGTAGGAGGTAGAAGCGGGCCGTCCGAGGTTGGGCGACTATCAGGTTGGAAGCTGTGGGAGGAAGATCTCCAGAGGAGATGAGGTCAGTGACAGTCCTGGAAACAATGGCTTGATGTTCAGTGGTGGGGTCATGGTCCAGGAAGAGGTAGGAGGAAGTGTCTGCGAGTTGACGCTCAGCCTCCGCGAGGTAGAGGTCAGTGCGCCAGACAACAACAGCACCACCCTTGTCAGCGGGTTTGATGGCAATGTTGGGGTTGGACCTGAGAGAACGGAGTGCAGTAAGTTCAGAGAGAGACAGATTAGAATGGGTGAGAGGAGCAGAGAAATTGAGACGACTAATGTCACGCCGAGAGTTCTCAATGAAAAGATCAAGAGAAGGTAAGAATCCAGAGGGAGGGGTCCAGTTGGAGGGAGAATATTGGAGGTGGGTAAAAGGATCCGTTGAACGGGGAGAGGACTCCTGCCCAAAGAAGTGAGCATGGAGACGAAGACGGCGGAAGAAGAGTTCAGCATCGTGCCGAGCCCGAAATTCATTGAGATGAGGGCGTAAGGGTATGAAACTAAGTCCTTTGCTGAGCACTGAACGTTCAGCATCGGAGAGGGGAAGGTCAGGGGGTATAGTGAATACACAGCCAGGGCTGGGATTGGAAGATGGGGTGGGGACGGAGGGACAAGCAGGGGTGGAGGGTCCTAGAGGGGTGTTGGTGTCGATGAGTTGTTGGAGCTTGCGTTCCTTAGCACTTGAGAGAAAGAGAAAAAGTTTCTTGTTGAGGCGTCAGATGAGACGAATAAAGTGAAACTGGGGGCACGCGCAGCTTTGAAAAAGGGTGCGGCGGTGCTGCTGGAGGGAGAGGTTGAGTGTGTTCATATGGCGGCGCATGGCACTGAGTGTGGATCTCAGAATGCGATGGGAACAGCAGTCCGAGAAATGTTTTATGTCCCGGAGATACCTGTAATCCTGGGTGGGTTCGAAACAAGAGGGATGAAATTTCAGTTGAAATCCACGTGGGGTGAGTCGGAGACGGAGACAGTCACTGAGAAAGGAAATATGGCTGTGAAAGCGGGTTTTAGTAAACACCTTGTCAAACACCAGGAGAGAAATGGAAAGCAATGAAGGTGAACAAGGCAGAAGAGAGATACGAAAATCCTGTCGGAGAGCAGAGCAGTACTTCTTCAAGGTAGGCATTTCTTGAAGAGGAGTGGCAGTCAATTAAGCACAGAGATAAAAACAAAAAACTACTGCGGATGCTGGAAATCCAAAACAAAAACAGAATTACCTGGAAAAATTCAGCAGGTCTGGCAGCATCAGCGGAGAAGAAAAGAGTTGACGTTTCGAGTCCTCATGACCCTTCAGCAGAACTGAGTAAAGTTAGGAGAGGGGTGAAATATTAGCTGGTTTAAGGTGGGGGGTGGGGTGGGGGGAGAGAAGTTGGGGCAGGGGGGGTGGTAGTAGGGACAAGCAAGCAGTGATAGGTGCAGATAATCAAAAGATGTCACAGACAAAGGAACAAGGACGTGTTAAAGGTGGTGATATTATTTAAGAGAATGTGCTAATTAAGAATGGATGGCAGGACACTCAAGGTACAGCTCTAGTGGGGGTGGGGTGGAAAGACTGACAGGGCTTTACAGGTATAGATTTAAAAATAATGGAAATAGGTGGGAAAAGAAAAATCTATATAAATTATTGGAAAAAACAAAAGGGGGGGTAAGAAACGGAAAGGGGGTGGGGATGGGGGAGGGAGTTCAAGATCTGAAGTTGTTGAATTCAATATTCAGTCCGGAAGGCTGTAAAATGCCTAGTCAGAAGATGAGGTGCTGTTCCTCCAGTTTGCGTTGGGCTTCACTGGAACAATGCAGCAAGCCAAGGACAGACATGTGGGCAAGAGAGCAGGGTGGAGTGTTAAAATGGCAAGCGACAGGGAGGTTTGGGTCTTTCTTGCGGACAGACCACAGGTGGTCTGCAAAGCGGTCTCCCAGTTTACGTTTGGTCTCTCCAATGTAGAGGAGACCACATTGGGAGCAATGAATGCAGTAGACTAAGTTAGGGGAAATGCAAGTGAAATGCTGCTTCACTTGAAAGGAGTGTTTGGGCCCTTGGACGGTGAGGAAAGAGAAAGTGAAGGGGCAGGTGTTGCAGCTTCTGCATGGGCATGGGGAGGTGCCATAGGTGGGGGTTGAGGAGTAGGAGTAAGAATCAATTGGTCAGTTCATCAGCAGGTGCCATGAGAAGGGCAAGGACTGGGACATTTCGGGAGCTGAGTTGTCTGAATGGTTAATGAAGTTGGACATAGCTTCAAAGCTGATCAAAGCCTTCCAAAAAGACCTTTTGGAGAAAAAGGTGAAGATTTTGACACACTGCAAAAAGGTGGCAGAAAATATGAAGCCATCGTTGCTGGACAACACTTGCAAGCATTAGGTGCAGCTACCAGTATCGGGCAGTAGCCAGGACACAATGCAAGCAAGCCATGTAGGAAGTGTGGTCCACTGCACCCACCATGAAGCTGTCCTGCTTTCCAAGAACTTTGCAAGGTATACAGTGTAAAAGGACATTGGGCTCATCTTTGTAGGAAATCTGGTTCCAGAGGTATGACCAGAGACTACAATAAGATACAACCAAACATAAAGTATGTGCAGCATACTGGCAGCAATAACAGGGAATGCACCAGAGACCCGCATAAGCGCATGCACTTACACAAGGTTAATGACCAAATAGACCAGAGTGAAGATTCGGAATGGAAAAATCTTTAGCTGGAAAGTTAACAGGCATTCCACATTGTAAATGTGACACAATGTGTGGATGAAGCCAAATAGTCAGAGGCTTTTGCCACGATCAGCACCTTATACTGGAAGAAAAGTGGCAAACACGCTCACAAAGTCAACACAGGAACTAGCACAAACATTTTACCAGTAAGAATCCTGGAGGATATGTGTCTGTATGACTGGAAGTCATTGATACAACCTACAACAGCCAAACTAACTGGATATAATGGGTCACCATTCATTGCATAAATACATTGACATTGAAATGTGGCTACAGCAAGTCTGTATGTACCAAATGTATTTTACCTGGTGGATATGACTGGACCAACAATAGCAGGGTTACTGGCACGTACAGAACTCAGCATTGAGTTACACGAGATCACCAATCATGGCAGAAGAGGCCAAGAATAATCATATTGAGTCAGTCCATGACCTACAACAGATATACCCAGAGAGATTTGATGCTTAGGAAATTTCAGAGGTGATGCTATACTGCATCTCAGAGAAGATGTGATTCCGTCAATCAACCCTCCTAGAAAGTGCAGTATAGACATATGGGAGAAATTTAAGAACAAGTTAGATGAAATGGAACATAACAGCATCATCCATCAAGTGCATCAACTGGTGCATCATGCGTGCTTAAAAAAGATGGCACAATCCAGGTATGCTTGGACCCAAGAGGTCTAAATCTTGCTCTAAAGAGATGCCCACACAGGATTCTAACATTAGAGGAATTGAATCTCAAGTTCACAGGGGAAAAGTTTTCCTCTCAAGTTGAATACCAAACACAGATGTCAGTCGGTTCATTTGGCAAAGGGATCTGAAGAAACCACTGCATTCAGGACACCATTCAGAAGACAGTGCTTCCAGAGATTGCCTTTTGGTTTATCCATCAGTCAGGATTTGTTCCAGGAGCATATGGACAGAATTACAGAAAATATCGCTGGATGCATAGGCATTGCGGATGATATTGCGGTAATGCGCAAAACTAAAGAAGAACATGACCATAATCTACACCCACTGATGGCAGCAGCTCCTTGTGAAGGACTCATCTTGAACAGCAAGAAATCCCAGGTGAATATAGGCCAGATTAACTTTTTCGGCTCTATTAATTCAAATTCTGGGGTTAGTCAGGCAAACTCAAAGATGCCTACTCCCCAGGACAAAGAGGACTTGCATTGATGCCTTGGATTTTTTAACTTCTGAGCGCCATACATACCCAAAACATCATCACTTAGGGAGCACTTAAAAAAAGATGTTTCATATGTATGGCGGGAGGACCATCAACACGTCTTCAAGACATTTAAACAAGCATTGTCAGAAGTGACACGTGTTCTGCAATACTGTGACCCAAGAAAAGAGACGGTCTTAGAGGCCAACACATCTCAAAAAGGGTTTGGAGTGTGCATCATGCAGGATGGCAAACCAATTGCATTTGGTTCCAAGTCTATTGCAAGCACAATCCAATTATTCAAACGTAGAGCATGAGACACTCGCTCTGGTATTCAGTATCACAAGATTCCACATGTACCTATTTGGTAAATGATCCATTGTAGAAACTGAGTACAAACCATTGGAAATGATTTGGTGCAAGGCACTGATGAGTGCACCACCCAGACTATATGACTTCTGATAAAAATACAGGGATACAACTTTGACGTCTGTTACAAACTGGGTAGCAAAATGGTTGGTTCAGACATACCCAAAAAAGACTGGATGTTTTGTTAGACCTACAAGTAGGCAGCATAGACACTGAAGTAAAAGATGTACTCAATGTCAATCTGATAAGTTTTGATCATCACAAATGCAACCAACTTTAGGAAGAACCAGCAAATGATCCACAGCTGCAGGCATTATGGAGAGTTATTGTAGAAAGTTGGCTTGATATGTTACAGAATTGCCAGGCACCATCAGATGTTTTTGGCCTGACTGAGATGAACTAGGTATTTCAAAAGGCGTGATTTTCAAAGGAAAACAGATGCTTGTACCTGAAGCTTGTCACCAGGACATAGTCACAATTACATCAGGTGCATATGGGGATAGAGCGAACATGGCACCTGGCAAGAGAAACTGTGTGTTGGCCAGGGATCAACAATTATATTGAAAAAGTAGGAGGGATGTGTGGAGCATGCCAGAGTCACCAACCACTGCAATAAAAAGAACCTCTACACCCTCATTCCATCTTAGCCTTGGTCTAAAATTGCCACAGATTTATTCGCTATCTGTGGCAACAACTTTCTTCTGGTTACTGATTATTTTTCCAAGTTTCCAATCATCAGACAGTTGAAGGATACTGAAAGTGCATCCAAGTGCAATATTCAGTTATGCTTAAAAAGAGTTATGCAATCAAAGCTTTTCACCTTGCACTCATGAGGACAACTCACTAGTAATTACCAACAGTAAAGGGGAACAACAATTTATATTGCATGAGAAGACAGTGCTGAATGGTTGGCAAGTGTACTCTGATTGATGGAAGCTTTGCCATGGAGAATTCAGCATAGAACAGTTAACTGCCCAGCTTTGTTCAAATTCAAACCTGACACATCAACTCTGGTCAAGGCATTGCCCTAGGGAATGAACCAGGGAATGACTGTTCCACAAGCTTTTTCATTCAAAAAGGTGCAATTTGTGGACATGTTCCTTTTGTCTGTAAAGGACAGGGCCCTTCATGTGAATATATATGGCTTTTAGCATGCATAAGTGAGCCACACTGCGAGCCCAACTATCTTAAATTGGTTTTCAGTGTAATTCTTAGAGCACTTAGGATTGTTCAGCAAATGTTGTCCAATTGCAGAATTACATCTAATGTCGGACCCTATGTTTTGAGTTTTGCAAGCACGAACTGGTTAGGTATGGTCACTACTTTGCCTGTTGTGAAGAACTGAAATGACATGCCGTTTGATAAGATCCACCAGTCGTTGGGACATACAGCTTTAATATCTGGTATCACACTGACATTGAAATTCATATACCACTTTACTCATTTATGTTGTTGTAGCTCATCTCGACAAAACACCGGCAGACTCAGGTACAGGTTTCAATCATTTATTATTCAAGCATGCGCAGGGAGAGACAGCCTTGGGCAGTCCAAGACCGTACTCTAAAAAGTTACAAGTGTTCACTCCTTATGTACACCTTTGGTCATGTACACATATTCTAATCTTGTCAGCTTGCTTCCTGTGTGTACATATATCAAGCATTGTTCTCATCTTTGCAAAATCACTATATCTTGCTGATTGTGCAGGAGCCTGGTTCTCCTTGATTTCGACACCCACTCCCTGGCCTTGTCCTTTGTTCTACTAGCTTGTTTGTCTCATTCCTTATCTTGTCTAAAGCACATCTGCTACTTTCCAGTTCTGCTTATATTTTACTTTTACTAAAAGATACTTCCAACTAAAATTGTTTAATTCTTTCAGTCCCCCCTTTTGGCCCTTTGCCTAGCCCAAGGTAGCCAACTCAGTGATATTTCCCTTTTCCTTATGCTCCGCTGCCCATTGATACTGACCAAGTATTGAGCTTAGGGTTATAAGGGTATTGAGTTATACCATCTGTACAGGTTGGCCCTGCAATATGGGCATTTGCCTCTCTTGTTTAGCCCCCGCATACATGAAATCCCATACTCTTTGCCCTCTCTTGTGTGACCTTCTGGTGCGGTAAACCAAGCAAATTAAGTGTAGAACCAATACCAACTGGGCGATAACCAAAACATGGGAGATGATCCTAATCCATGGGTGTATCTGTACATTCAATCCCCAATTTCAAAGTCCTCCCACCATCATATCATCAGTGTTTTAACCTGTTGCTACAGTGCATATGTTCTATGCATCCACTAGGTCTCATCACGGATATCTGTAAGGTGTTCAGGTGATAGTGGGATTGCATAAGAGAAGTGGCTCAAATACGGTGTCAGGTTTTCTCTTATGCCTGCCTCTGCCTGCACATTAACTGTTTCTCTCCTAGATTTCCATCAGTTCTACCTTTGCCACCCTAGCTGGTACCTGTGGGTGTAGACACACCATAGGGCTGGTTATAGGACAGGATTTATTGTTCCCATATTGGTACTCTCATTGTGACATGGTAATGCAATATGTCCCTGTACCCAGGTATGCAATGTGAGTTGGTTCCAACATAGCCCATATAGCTTCCATTGTACAATTGGCTGTTGCATTAAACCCAAACCTCGCTTCTTCTGGCTCATATCGGATGTGGACACACTACCGAAGAGACCCCTACACTACATCTCTCTAAAGTGGTGCTTACTATATTACTCCCTATCTCTACTGCATATGGCGGTATATTATGATACCTTACATAATGGCCCCTAATTACCCCAATATTTTCTATTCTATATAATGTCTTAGTGGGTGTTGATTCTGGTATAACTGGGATTGCCAAAATAATGCCGATTAACATATTATTCACAATACACAGTATCAGTTCTACATACATGCGCTAGACCCCTGAGCTGGCAACCGGTTAAATCATGATTCTCATGTTATGACAGGTTAAACAAGCACGCATTTGTTATCCACAGGGGCACCTCACCCTCATGAATTTGTCTCAAGTTTTCCCGTATCTGCTTGAGCATCCATGATCTATAGGTGCTGCAGATATCATTCCTGACTGCATCATCATGAGAGGTTTCTCTCTACATTAATCAATTTGTTAATAGTCCAAGTATGGCTCTCTAGTTCAGTGGCCAAGCTCTGAATTATCCGTGCCAGGCCTTGGTCTGTACTGAGTTGCTTGTGCTGGATCCCTTGTCCCCTCTCCAGAATTTTCTTAAGTTGAGGCCTGGACCTTTAGGTCCACTGTTGCCAAATCAATTGAATTTACTACTGAGGTCCCTGTGTTAAATGCTGTGGCGGCATCATTAACCAGACTATGTTTCAGTCGACCTTTTCCCTGAACAGGTGGTGCAGCCATGGGCCGCCCTCCACCGTTAGACAAAGCCGCTGTGTTGTCACTTGTTTTACCAGAGCTGCATACAGTGCTTGGGTCTGTCCCGAGCACCATTCAGGCAAGCCAATATCGGAGATGTTTAGGATGACATGTACCAGCTCATGGTGTACATTATCATAGAGTTTTGCCCGCTTTTATCAGCACTAGTCCATTCTCTGGTCCAGGGCTCAATGCTGGACAAAGGGGATCAGTTAACTGCGGCCGTGGTGTTTTGCCTCCACTTGTTAAGTCAGTTAGCACTGTTGTTGTAGCATCATTCCTGCGGATTCAAGTACAAGACCTCCCAGTCATCACTGGTTGGTTGCAATTAGTTCTGTAAAATAAGATCAGTTAGTAACATGCTTCAATTGTGACCAGTGCTGCCAGTGCCCCTTCCCTTTCATATCCACATAGGCGCAAGTGTCGCTAATCATTATTATCTCGTAAATTCCTATCCACTTGGGTGCAAAACCTGGTTTCTCGGGTATTACCTTCACTATTACCTTTTCGCTCACTTCTGGCATGTCCACCTCCTCTTCCTCCTGTCCTGAGTTCTCCTTCAGATTCTTTGGATACTCGGCCAGACCTTTACTTGGATAGGCTTACTGCTCTAACTATGGGTGGTAAATAAATGTACGCACCAGTTTGCAGTGCTGCTCCGATGACCTGCGAGTACCCTGCTCGCAGCACTAATTGTTGTAGCTCGCCTCGCCAAACCACCAGGAGACTCAGGTACAGGTTTTGATCATTTATTATTCAAGCATACGCAGGCAGACACAGCCTTGGGCAGTCCAAGATCGTACTCTAAAAGGTTGCAAGTGTTCACTCCTTATATACACCTTTAGTCATGTACACATACTCTAATCTTGTCAATTTACAATCACATTCTTCTCCGGTCTCAATTACTTGCTTCCTGTGTGTACATACATCGAGCATTGTTCTCATCCTTCCAAGATCACCATATTTTGCTGATTGTGCAGGAGTCTGGGCCTCCTTGATTTCAACACCCACTCCCTGGCCTTGTCCTTTGTTCTACTAGCTTGTTTGTCTCATTCCTTATCCTGTCTAAAGCACATCTGCTACTCTCCAATTTTGCTTATATTTTATTTTTACTAAAAGACACCTCTAACTAAAATCGTTTAATTCTTTCAGTGTAATAGGCAGAACATAGTTTTAGCTTGACGGCAGCATCCTGTTAATGGAGAATACCACTCATGTTGTTGCTGCATATTAGCAGCATGCAACAAATAGCTTCATCTGTTGCTCAAATTTTTGAGACACCTTACCCTTTCAGGGCAATCTGAGATAGAGTGGGCACTTTTCAGGACCAAAAGTGGTGGCCTTAAGCCCATCCATGAGTTTGCTGAAAACCATGCATGTAATTTTGGAAAGAAAGCACATTGTGATATCAGTTTAAGAGAATATGCAAATCAGCAAGTAACCAGGATGTAAAGCAGAATGTGACTAGCAACTTGTAGCTTGCATAGGAATTGCAGCAGTACTGTCCTTGAAAATAATATTGAATCCCCAAAGTAGATCTGTCTGCCAAGCCATCTTGAAATGTATCTTCAAATAAACTGAATTTACGTATAGCTTACCAGCCCTGAGAGAGAAACTGGTGAGTTTTTTTTTAAAGTAGACATAGAAACACAATGATGAGGCCTTGAAAGAAATTACCCAGTTTTCTCTCCCTACTGAAGTTATCAATTCCTTGCTCCATATAGGTTCCATGGACACTGGTCACCTTCAAGTACCTCACTTTAGTGTCCATTCTTGGTGTGTGAGCCAAGTGTGTTATCAGAATATTTGATTGTGGGGAGTATCTCAATCCCATCCTTATCTGAGCTTAGATCTTCATTCTCAAGGTGGAATCTCGAGTCAGGCTACTTACCTACGTTGCGATCCTTTTTCCAACCAGCAGTGTCCACCCATGCTATTTTCATTGTTGGGTGGTGGGACCGGGCTCGAGTCGGGGCTGCCATCACCTACATCAGGCCCAAGGCAGAAACGGGAGTGGATGTGACAGGTTGAATGGCCTCCATCTGTGATGTAACCATACTGAATTTGTGGTTTATTATATAACGAGTGTCTTGTCTTTTCTATGCTTTTTGCAGCAAGCCAATATGGCTGCTGTATCAAAAAGCCAAATTATGTTCCAAATAAGGTAAGCGGTAATCCCATTTTGCAATTTGAAGTCTCCAGACCCCTGCAATGATCAAAATGGCCAAGGTTTTCTCACACCTTAAAGCCCTTATCAGTTGATGCCTTTGCATTTGAAGTAAAGCCATCAAATTAATGAATTTGTATTTACTCTTTTGGAAAACTCACTGAATATCAAATGTCCTTTTTTATTACCTGGAAAAACTCAGCAAGTCTGGCAGCATCGGCGGAGAAGAAATCAGTTAACGTTTCGAGCCTTCATGGCCCTTCGGCAGAACTGCAGCATAGTTTCAACAAGGGAGAAATATAAATTGGTTTAAGGTGGGTGGGGGGGGGAGTGGAAGAGACACATTGAGGGTGTGGTGTGAGCAGATAATCAAAAGATGTCATAGACGAAAGGGTCAAAGAGGTGTTGAAGGTGGTGGTCTTTGTCTGAGAAAAGTGCTAATTAAGAATGGAAAACAGGATATTCAAAGTACAGCTCTAGTGGGGGTGGGGTGGAAAGACTAAAGGTTTTAGTTTTAGATTTAAAAATAATGGAAATAGGTGGGGAAAGAAGAATCTATATAAATTATTGAAAAAAAAGCGGGTGGGGGGGGGGAAAGAAGCGGGGTGGGGATGGGGGGAGGGGGAGTTTAAGATCTAAAGTTGTTGAATTCAATATTCAGCCCAGAGGGCTGTAAAGTGCCTAGTCGGAAGATGAGGTGCTGTTCCTCCAGTTTGCGTTGGGCTTCACTGGAACAATGCAGCAAGCCAAGGACAGACATGCTGGCAAGAGAACAGGGTGGAGTGTTAAAATGGCAAGCAACAGGGAGGTTTGGGTCTTTCTTGTGGACAGACCGCAGGTGTTCCGCAAAACGGTCGCCCAGTTTGCGTTTGGTCTCTCCAATGTAGAGGAGACCGCATTGGGAGCAACGAATGCAGTAGACTAAGTTAGGGGAAATGCAAGTGAAATGCTGCTTCACTTGAAAGGAGTGTTTGGGCCCTTGGACGGTGAGGAGAGAGGAAGTGAAGGGGCAGGTGTTGCATCTTCTGCGTGGGCATGGGGAGGTGCCATAAGTGGGGGTTGAGGAGTAGGGGGTGATGGAGGAGTGGACCAGGGTGTCCCGGTGGGAACGATCCCTACGGAATGCCGTCAAGGGGGGTGAAGGGAAGATGTGTTTGGTGGTGGCATCATGCTGGAGTTGGCGGAAATGGCGGAGGATGATCCTTTGAATGCGGAGGCTGGTGGGGTGATAAGTGAGGACAAGGGGGACCCTATCATGTTTCTGGGAAGGAGGAGAAGGCGTGAGGGAGGATGCGCGGGATATGGGCCGGACACGGTTGAGGGCCCTGTCAACGACCTTGGATGGAAAACCCCCCTGTCCTCACTTATCACCCCACCAGCCTCCGCATTCAAAGGATCATCCTCCGCCATTTCCGCCAACTCCAGCATGATGCCACCACCAAACACATCTTCCCTTCACCCCCCTTGACGGCATTCCGTAGGGATAGTTCCCTCCGGGACACCCTGGTCCACTCCTCCATCACCCCCTACTCCTCAACCCCCACTTATGGCACCTCCCCATGCCCACGCAGAAGATGCAACACCTGCCCCTTCACTTCCTCTCTCCTCACCGTCCAAGGGCCCAAACACTCCTTTCAAGTGAAGCAGCATTTCACTTGCATTTCCCCTAACTTAGTCTACTGCATTCGTTGCTCCCAATGCGGTCTCCTCTACATTGGAGAGACCAAACGCAAACTGGGCGACCGTTTTGCGGAACACCTGCGGTCTGTCCGCATGAAAGACCCAAACCTCCCTGTCGCTTGCCATTTTAACACTCCACCCTGTTCTCTTGCCAACATGTCTGTCCTTGGCTTGCTGCATTGTTCCAGTGAAGCCCAACGCAAACTGGAGGAACAGCACCTCATCTTCCGACTAGGCACTTTACAGCCCTCTGGGCTGAATATTGAATTCAACAACTTTAGATCTTAAACTCCCCCTCCCCCCATCCCCACCCTGTTTCTTTCCCCCCCCCACCCGCCTTTTTTTTCAATAATTTATATAGATTCTTCTTTCCCCACCTATTTCCATTATTTTTAAATCTAAAACTAAAACCTTTAGTCTTTCCACCCCACCCCCACTAGAGCTGTACTTTGAATATCCTGTTTTCCATTCTTAATTAGCACTTTTCTCAGACAAAGACCACCACCTTCAACACCTCTTTGACCCTTTTGTCTATGACATCTTTTGATTATCTGCTCACACCACACCCTCAATGTGTCTCTTCCGCCCCCCCCCCCCACCCACCTTAAACCAATTTATATTTCTCCCTTGTTGAAATTATGCTGCAGTTCTGCCGAAGGGCCATGAAGGCTCGAAACGTTAACTGATTTCTTCTCCGCCGATGCTGCCAGACTTGCTGAGTTTTTCCAGGTAATTCTGTTTTTGTTTTGGATTTCCAGCATCCGCAGTAGCTTTTTGTTTTTGTCCTTTTTTATTTATGTCTGAGAATGTCTCCCCTTTGGCTGGCTGAAAGGGTTCCAGTCCGAATGCACAAGGAGAATGTCAGGTGGTCCTCAGAGTCCATTTTGAAAACAGTCCTTAAATTCAGTCCAAGGTTTAAAAATGTAACCTTAAAAAGTTTTCTAAAAATCAGTCATATCATGACTGCATGTTGTAACACTAAGGATAATTCTCTCTGAGGTGGGCAGGTTACAAGGCCCAACTATGTTCAGTGGGATACTGGCCTAGTTCTGTAAATGAGTGTTAGGCACCCTAGCCATCACCCTCATGTCTTCTAAAATCTCCTTATGATCCCTCCATATCCCCTCCCCCAGTATCCACCATGGATAGAACTCAAGCCATATAATCATGCTCACAAGACTTTCAAAATAAATAGCATCTTAAAATCCTCAATCATATTAACTGCTCATAAAACTATTAAAACAAAGCTCACAGTTCCCTTGGCAGCTGCATCAACAACTCCTCCCGGACCAAGTCCATTCCTGGGCTTTGGAGTTCAGCCAGGCATTCATAGAGAGATTCCACTTCATAGCTGTGTCAACAAAGCTTTTAGAGCCGAGTACATTAAAACCTTTGGAGTAGTGCCACTGATGGCCATCTATTGCACTGCGTTAAAGGCTGAACAGATGACTACATTGCCAAAGAAAATATTAAATTACAGGGGGAAATTGACATTAAAATCTGAAGCTCAATACTTTCACATTGCTGGTCTATTTAATGGTTACTTACCTTATCTGAACAAAACACCATCATTAATTACTGTATTAAAAACATATCAACTTTTCATACACCATTACCTTACACGTGAAGCTGTTAACGCCTTTTGAACTTACCTGTCAAAAGGTTCACTACTCCAGACTAGACTTCTTCCATGGTTCGCAATTTTTGAGGCGCTGTGAAGCACGTCTCCTCCAAAAACTGGCCTGGCTCCATGGAGATAGTTGTGGTGGGGGCAGGGGTCTAAAGGCCCAAGCCTGCATGGAGTAGGCAAGGGCAGGATTGCTGCATGTGGGGTCATTACCTGCACCCTTATCCTGGGGCTCTAAAATTCCACATGATGGGAATGTGGGTGGGAACCCCAGAATTGGATGGAGACATGGAAATCTGACCCCTGATATTGTGATGAAACTTAAATATACTTACCTTTAGTTCATAGGTCAGGTACTCCAGTGCCTGACGAACCTCGGACCTCTTGCATATGCACATGGTGGTACGTGTGGAGTTTGGTTGTTTTGCGTTTTTTAGGCTTAGAACTGGTGCTGTGCGCCTGTGTAGAGAAGAGGGGCACGAAAAGGCAGGTCAGATGACCTGATATGGGGCGCCAGGATCTTGTAGGTGTCCCAGAAAGCAGGGCACAAGAGGGCAACAAGAAGTCCCAAAAAGAAGTCCCAAGCAAGGGATAAAGGGATCAGGAATAGGTCCCGTAAAGTGAAGTTATAAAAAAAGTAGAGTAATAAGATTCCGAATTCAGGAAATAGCTCCAGACTTTGAGTGAAGTGGGTACAAGGAGCTCGTAAGATCCGAGAAGGCAGCCTAAGGTTGGTGACTCTGCGCTGCAGGCATCTCTATGTTGGGGCAAAAGTACCCCTTTGGAGCAGTGGTGTTCTGGTTGGCATGGCCAAAGATCTGAGATTGTGCGTGGAGGTGAAGTTTGAGCATACTTAGAGATCCAGGGGAAAAGAATCTCAAAAGGTGAGATTGAAACCCTGCGAAGTGGGTCATTGTTGAAGATGTCCGAGTGGGAGTGACTCTGAGAGAATTCCATGGTGGGATCTCCAAAAGCAGAGATTGGAAACCCTTGTGGGAAAGACAAAGTCTCAGTGAGATTAGTGAGCTCGCAATGTGACAAATGTCTGGATGGGTCATTGAGAAATCCATGGAATTGGGTTAGCCGCATCTGTTATCTATTGTGTAGTATGGTGTGTCCGATCACAGTTTGCCTGTTAATGCACATGTATCTCACACTTGCCCTAAATGTAGGCCTTTAAGATAGATATTGCAAATTGTTTTATCGTCCTGAACTTGCATAGGAAATTTTATTTTTGTTTGTTCAAAATCTGTGGAATCTTGTGGCTCTATTCACTTAGAAGCATCTTGAAATTCAAGTTTTATTATTTTAAACTAAAAGTTATTGGCCCCAAACCAGATTCCACACCACCCCCCCCACCCCCCACCTCCCCCACCCCCACCCCACCAATTCCACACTTACCCAGGAGTTATCAGACAACAATCAGTTACAAGGACCCTGTCTGATACTTTCCTGTTGCTCATTGTGGCATTAACTCACTGCAGGTCAGGAATTGAAAATGCCTGCAGACTTTTTGTTTACAACTTCACAGACTAATTCACAGCTTGCACACTGATATCACCCTTTATGTTGTAGAAATAAAAGGTATTTGCTTTGTCCAAGATTGCATATGTCAAATGTTTCCCACCTAACAAAAATGAGAGATGCTACTGGTGGGTTATAATAGGTATTCTCACCGACCTCATCTCTTGCATTTATATAGCATGTTTAAGAGAGAAACACCCAAGATGCTTCAGATAAGTAAGGGGAAAAAAGGTTAAGGGATCTTTAACATGGTGTTGCTGTACCTAGCACAACCAACTTTCGCTGCCTCAAGACAGGAAAGGATGCTTGGGCAGGGCGATTGAAGTGATTGACAGAATACAAGGGAATGAAACTATCTACTTTGGAGAAATAAGCCTGTGATTTTGAACTGTGCAGGAACAGCGCAAGAAAGTAAATAATTCCAGAATACTGGTCTCTGGTGTAACAGTTACCTATGTGCGAAAGGGCATGCATGTAAAGTCTGGGGACTTCTTAGAACTTTCCATCCTCTGCACCTCCTGTAACTGCAAACCACACACACTTTGTTGGCTGCCAAATGCTCTTGCCATTTTTATCTGTTCCAACTATCTTTGGGATTCATTCTATTTAATGTCGCACAAGTACTGCTTCTTATATATATTTAATGACAATCTCATTGAAACATTTAGCTGACTTCACAAACCACATACAGCAAAGCTCAGTTTGTATCATCTGGAACTCCAAGTTGATCAAACTGAAGGTCTCTTGAATGTACTAATCCACCAAAAAGAAGTCTGGGAATTGCAAACCAGTTCTCAGCGGGTATGGATCCACAGCAAAAGAAACACCTCTGATTTGTCACTGATTTGAATCTCTCAGAGGTAACAGATTGGCTGATACGGGAAACAGAAAAAATGCCACCCTGATGCAATGCTCGTGTTCACCTGCAGTTGGGGATTAGGCAAATTATTGGAGCAGACTAGGAGGAGTTTCGCTCTGCATCTGCTTATGTTATACCTTGATTCCGATAGTGGGTACTAAAATAGAACACAGGTATCCCTTGACAGGCACACAAATTCACATAAAAATAGTCTAAATGAGTACATGTTAGAATACCAAGATATGTTCGTGATGCCATCCATGACTGGAAGATGACAGTTTTAACCTGCAATTGATTATAGGAAAATGACAGATGGAGGTTATAATCTTAGGAGTTTAAAGCAGGGGTTAAATAAGAGACCATCTGAAAATGTTGGAACAGATAATGGCAAGAGCATTTGGCAGCTAAGAAATGTGTGGCTTGCAGTTGGAAGAGGTTCAGCTCAGTGAGAAGATGGAAAGTTCCAACAATATTGCAAAGAATCAAATTAGACTTGCCAATGACATCCTTTTCATTAGGCACAAAAGAGGAGTAAAACAAATACAAAATAAGTGCAAGAAATCGGAGCAGGTCAGATGTTGGACCAATACTCCAAAGTTTCCTCTGAGTTTTTACAGAAGATTATAGATTACATGATGCTGTGGATGGAGAGGACTAATGTGCCACATGACAAGCAGAAATAGAGCTCCTACTATACTAAATGTTTAAGATGGTTATTAGCTGAAACACATGGACTAGAGAGAGTGCCTGATCTGAGCTGAAGTAGCTGATTTCAGCCAGCAGGGTGGTTGGGTGTTTCTGGTTCCATTGAATGACAAAGAGGGAAAGAAAATCTCCCAGGAACTCCACTATTTGACACTATCCAGTGAATCTTGATGGTGGTTAAGAACAGGTTTGACCTTGGCCATGAAACTTGAGGTTGAAAGATCTGCTGCTATTTTCCATCTAGGCTCTCATGAATGTGCTGTGGGCTTGTAAATGAATCAGACTGAGGAGCCAGGCCTGAAGGGATGGGAAAAAAAGGGAGGAAAAAACTAGACTTCTGAGATGAATAGGAAAGAAGTTTAAATAATTAAATGTGATAACCTGGTATGTTAATAATCACAAAGATTGAAAACTAAGCTTCTGGATGAAGAGTTTAGAGAAGGGAAACTGATGCAATGAGGTCCGATGGACTGAATGCTGAGAGTTGAGATCAGTTGAACCGAAACAAAATGTTCCCTTAGTTCATGGACGAGAGGTGCCTTTATATGAAGGAAAACCTCCTGACAACGAAACATACTACTTCTACCCTTGCTTTCATATCCACCTCTGTTGATTATTTTGTCAGTGAGGAGCAGTCTTCCATCATACCATACACTTCTTCTGACTAAATGAAAAGTTGAAAAGACATACATTTAGAAAAACTATGACATAAAAAAAATCACTCCAAGAGATTATTATCTTAATTCAGCAGAAAGGACTAATAAATGAGTGAAAGTACAAGAGGGTTTTTCATTTTAACTAAATAAACAGTCTAAAATTATAACATAACAACAGATGTATGATTTCACCCATATAATTTTATTTGATTTGAAAACAATATCGTCACAATAAGGCTGCCCTGATAGTTTCACTAAACTCCAACATCAGGTTTACAAGGCTCCATTTTCCTGCCAATTTTAGCCAAATGGCCACTTCAGGTGCCAGCACTGCTGGCAGTCAGTAACTCAAGTCCAGCTGTACAGGCTAGAATCTACAAAACAACCCTTTCCCTGGAATTGCACACAAATAAACTTAGGGAGAAACTAAGTAACTGTAGTATATCGGGGATAGAGGAACCGATTCTTTGGGGTTGCAGTGATCCAGTGGCTAAATAACGCCACCAGTCTACTGCACCCTTGTTTCAGGCAGTGAAAAACTTGGTGTTAGAATACAAAGGCAACCTTGCTTTTCACTTCATTTGGCAAGGTGGGTTGGAAAGGAAGAAAGAACACCAGCAGCGTTGTGTTAACTTGCGGCCTGTCCTCAGTGTAACTTTGCTTAGGAATAGCAGCAGACCAGCCATTTATTTTACAGGAACAAAGAGTATAGTTTTACCCAAACAAGACATCTATGGCAAGCACTAGCAAAATAACTTATTCATTTAAAAAAAAACAGAATTGTACTTTAGCAAAGTATAAAACACTCCTCTGTCCACCCAACCCCAGTGAAGCCATGAGAGACAATACAGTTTTGGTGCCTTGTGCAGACTGAAGTCACCTTCTCCTGGACAGTTGTTACTTCAAAAACAAGAGCAATGCTTTCCAATGATTTCATTTTCACTCCATTTTTGAAATCTCAAATTTTGTTGTCATAATTTCCTGCAAAACAAGGAAGTTATTAGCAAACAGTCGCTTGGTTGAACAGAAATTAAATATAGCTGAGGAGACAGTTGCCAAAGCTATTCATCTTGCACCCATCAGGACAAACGCAAGAATTCCAACTTTCAAATGATCACAACAATTTATGCCACACAAGAAAAGTGTGCTGACTGGGTTGGCATTGCCATGGAGAAAGCAATGAGTTTCTTCCCATAACTACTGTTCTCATCTCCAGCATTATCTGGTGAAGCTATGGGTTTACACACTGTAGCTATAACGTCCTCTCTCTAATTGGGCACTCAAAACCACATACATTGTGACCTAGCCAATACTCTGCATAAATTCATAATCACTTTTCATTGTTGCATTCTATGCTATTTAAAGATCCAAAATTCTAATGACTTTATCTAACTAGTTTTGCACTTGCATGAAATTATAGTATTTGAAACTCTTCAGTTTATTTTTTTTAATCGTCAGTTTGCTATTTTTGTCTCCAATTCTCTTCCTAAAGTGTCAATTCCTGCAAGGTGTACACAGATCTCATTTGCCCTCTGGTAGCTTAACAATTGTTTAGTTTTTATTTGAGAGTTGTAGTGAGTCCTCCCATGATGTCCACAGGTAATGTGCAGTTTCCAGCAACGATCACTGAATAGTGATCAAGAGTGAAAACCCTGATGGTTTTTTTTTGTCTTAGGCCTGGAGGGTGCAGGGGACCCCAAGTCCAACATCAAGGTCTGGCTGAGATCAGCTAAATGCAAACCAGAAATGGAACATGGGACTTTCCTGGACTGTATGTGTCAACAGTCATATGGTTCAAATCAAGTTCTGTGCAGCTGAACCTTTAATCTTCCCGTGAGTTTATCATCCTGCTCCCAGAGTTTGATTCCAAAGGAATAGCAAACATACGTTTCAAATTTTCCAACAACTGGTCAATTGGTACCTGAACAGATTTAGGGCGTAGATCTATATCAGGACTGGCCACAGAGTCTGGGAAGAGTGTCCTGCAGTCAACATCGTGGTGAAGCAGTCTGGGAAGAGTGTCCTGCGGTCAGTATCATGGTGAAGCAGTCTGGGAAGAGTGTCCTGCAGTCAGCATCATGGTGAAGCAGTCTGGGAAGAGTGTCCTGTAGTCAACATCATGGTGAAGCAGTCTGGGAAGAGTGTCCTGCAGTCAGCATTGTGGTGAAGCAGTCTGGGAAGAGTGTCCTGCAGTCAACATCATGGTGAAGCAGCTTGGGAAGAGTGTCCTGCAGTCAGCGTTGCGGTGAAGCAGTCTGGGAAGAGTATCCTGCAGTCAGTTCTTGTTGAAAATAAGAGTGACATCACAAGATAGTGCGAGAATGCGGCAGAGAGATCAGAACAGGCGCGAGTGCGGGGAAGCTTCAAATAGTGATGTCAGCACAAAGGTGAGAGCTGATTGGTGAGTAGTGGATAAGTGTTTTTCTCCTGTCTTTTATTCCAGTTGAAAATAAGATTAAGGTAAGGGTTCTAGTTTTCATCTAAAGTACATGAATAATTTAACTTTTTTTTATACTGTATTTAACTTAAAGTAAGGGTTTTATTTCCAACTAGAGGCATGGCAGGGCAGCTCAGTCCCGTGTTATGTACCGCCTGCAACATATGGGAAGTCCTAGACACTCCTTGCGCTCTGACTGACCACGTGTGCAGGAAGTGCCACCAGCTGCAGCTACTTGAGGTGCGAGTTTTGGAGCTTGAGCGGCAGCTGGAGGCACTGAAGTGCATCCGTGAGGCGGAGAGTTTCGTGCTTAGCACGTTTTTAAACGTGGTCACCCCACAGCTTGCGGAAGGGCAGACAGAGAGGGAATGGGTGATCATCAGTCAGCAGAAAGGTGTCAGGCAGGTAGTCAGGAAGTCCCCAGGGTGCATCTCACTTGAGAACCGTTTTTCTGTGTTGGAAAACAGTGAGAATGATGGTTCCTCTGGGGAGTGCAGCCACACTCATGGCACTGTGAGTGGCTCAACTGCACAGTGGAGGGGGTGGGGGGGGGTGGTGGGGAAGAGCAATAGTGGTAGGAGACTCGATAGTAAGGGGAACAGACATGCATTTCTGCAGCTGTAGACATGACTCCAGGATGGTATGTTGCCTCTCTGGTGCCAGGGTCAAGGATGTCACTGAATGGATGCAGGGCATTCTAAAGGGGGTGGGCAAACAGACAGAGATTGTGGCACATATTGGTACCAATGACATAGGTACAAAGAGGGATGAGGTCCTGCAAGCAGAATTCAGGAAGCTAGGAAACAGATTAAAAAAACAAGACCTCAAATGGTAGTAATTTCTGGATTTCTTCCGGTGCCACACGCTAATGAGTATAGAAATAGGAGGTTAGTCCAGATTAATGCGTGGCTGGAGACTTGGTGCAGGAGGGAGGGCTTTAGATTTCTGGGACATTGGGACTGTTTCTGGGGGTGGTGGGACCTGGACAAAGCAGATGGATTGCACCTGAACCGGAATGGGACCAACATCCTTGTGGGGAGGTTTGCCAGCGCTGTTGGAGAAGATTTAAATTAACTTGGCAGGGGGATGGGATCCTGAGAGGAGGTCCATCAGGGGGAGATGCACAGCCAAAATTAGGAGAGCAAGTGAGCCTTGAAGGCATAGAAATTGTAGGCCAGTTAAGGCCCAATGGAGTTTGGCAAGGTTGGATGGTATTTATTTTAATGCAAGGAGTCTGACGAATAGGGCAGATGAGTAGAGGGCACAAATTAACACATGGAAGTATGATGTCATTGCTGTCACAGAGACATGGTTGAGAGGGGGGCAGGATTGGCAGCTCAATATTCCAGGGTTTAGGGTCTTCAAGCGAGACAGGGAAGGAAGTAAAAGAGGAGGGGGTATCGCAATATTGATAAAGGAATCAATTACAGAAGGATGACATCTTAGAAGGCTCCTCAAATGAAGCCATATGGGTAGAACTGAAAAACAAAAAAGGAACAATCACATTCCTCGGAGTGTACTATAGGCGCCCAAACAATCAGAAAGAAATAGAAAAGCAGATATGTAGGCAAATTTCAGAGAAGTGTAAAAATAATAGGGTAGTAATAGTGGGGGATTTCAACTTCCCAACATTAACTGGGTTAGTCATAGCGTGATAGGTTTAGAGGGAGCGGAATTCTTAAAATGCATCCAGGAGAGCTTTTTAAGCCAGTACGTAGAAGTTCCTACAAGAGAGGGGGCGGTCCTGGACTTAATTTTAGGGAATGAAGCCGGGCAAGTGGTAGAGGTATCAGTGGGGGAGCATTTTGCAGATAGTGATCATAACTCCGTTAGATTCAAGGTTGTTATGGAAAAGGACAAGGATGGGCCAGAAATCAGAGCCCTAAATTGGGGGAAGGCCAATTTTAATAAGATCAGATACGATTTGGCCAGAGTAGACTGAGAGCAGCTACTTTTAGGTAAATCTGCGTCAGAGCAATGGGACTCATTCTAGAAGGAGATAGGGAGAGTACAGGGCTAACATATTCCAGTAAAGATAAAGGGTGGGACCGACAAATCCAGGGATTGGATAAAGAGAAAAAGGGAGGCTAATGGCAGATACCAAGGGCTCAAAACAGCGGAAGCCCTAGAGGAGTATAGAAGGTGTAGAGGGGAACTTATAAAGGAAATTAGGAGAGCAAAAAGGGGGCATGAAAAGACATTGGCAGGTAAAATAAAGTAAAATCCAAAGTTATTTTACAAGTACACTAAGAGTAAGAGGATAACTAGGGAAAGAGTAGGGCTCATTAAGGACCATCGTGGTAAATTGTGTGTGGAGCCGGAAGATGTAGGTAGGGTTGTAAATGAATACTTTGTGTCAATGTTCACAAGCAAGAGGGATGATGTGGGTATGGAAATCAGGCAGGAGTGTGAAACAAAAACAAAAACACCTGGAAAAACTCAGTAGGTCTGACAGCATCTGTGGCGAGGAAGACAGTTGATGTTTCAAGTCCGCATGACTCTTCATCAGAGGGAGTGTGATAGAATTAAAGAAATTAGCATAGAAAAGGAGGAGGTTCTAAGTGGTCTGGCAGGCTTTAAAGTAGATAAATCTCCAGACTCGGATGAAATGTATCCCAGGCTGTTGAGTGAGGCAAGGGAGGAGCTAGCAGGGGCGCTGACAATAATTTTCAATACCACTCTGACCACAGAAGAGGTGCCAGAGGACTGCAGTACAGCCAATGTGGTACCGTTATTCAAGAAGGGAGGAAGCGATAAACCAGAGAACTGCAGACCAGTCAGTCTAACCTCAGTGGTGGGGAAACTATTGGAATTCTAAGGGACAGAATTAATCTACACTTGGAGAAGCAGGGATTAATCAAGGACAGTCAGCATGGTTTTTTTTTTGAGGGGAGGTCATGTCTGACCAATTTGATTGAATTTTTCGAAGAGGTGACTAGGTGTGTAGATGAGGGCAACGCATTTAACATAGTCTACTTGGACTTCAGCAAGGCTTTTGATAAGGTCCTGCATGGGAGACTGATAACAAAGGTAAGAGCCCATGGGATCCAAGGCAATTTGGCAAATTGGATCCAGAATTGGCTGAGTGGCAGGAAGCAGAGGGTGATGGTCGAGGGGTGTTTTTGTGACTGGATGCCTGTGTCCAGTGGAGTTCCACAGGGATCGGTGTTGGGTCCTTTGCTGTTTGTGGTATATATAAACGATTTAGACTTAAATATAGGAGGGTTGATCAGTAAGTTCGTGGATGACACGAAAATTGGCGGGGTGGTAAATAGTGAGGAGGATAGCCTTAGATTACAGGAGGATATAGGCAAGCTGGTCAGATAGGCTGATCAGTGGCAAATAGAATTTTTAATCCGGATAAGTGAGAGGTGATGCACTTCGGCAGGACAAACAAGGCACGGGAATACACGATGAATGGTAGGACCCTGGGAAGTACTGAGGATCAGAGGGACCCTTGTGTGCATGTCCACCGGTCCCTTAAGGTAGCGGGACAGGTAGATAAGATGGTTAAGGCAGCATATGGGATACTTGCCTTTATTAGCCGAGGAAAAGAATATAAGAGCAGGGAGGTTGTGCTGGAATTGTATAAAACGCGGAATAGGCCACAGTTAGAGCGTTATGTGCAGTTCTGGAATCCGCATTATAGGAAGGATGTGATTGCACTAGAGTGAGTGCAGGGGAGATTTATCAAGATATTGCCTGGGCTGGGAGGGGTTTTAGTTATGAGGAGAGATTGGATAGACTGGGGTTATTTTCCCTGGAGCAGAGGGGGCACATGATTGAGGTGTATAAAATCATGAGGGGCATAGATAAGGTAGACAGGAAGGAACTTTTCCCCTTGGTGGAGGGATCAATAACCAGGGGGCATAGATTTAAGGTAAGGGGCAGGAGGTTTAGAGTGGATGTGAGGAAGAATTTTTTCACCCAGAAGGTGGTGGGAATCTGGAACTCACTGCCTGAAAGGGTGGTAGAGACAGAAACCCTCATAATGTTTAAGAAGTATTTGGATGTGTACTTGCGATTGCCTTGGCATACAAGGCTATGGGCCTAGTGCTGGAAAACGGGATTAGAATAGTTAGGTACTTGTTTGACCGGTGCAGATTTGATGGGCCAAAGGGCCTTTTTCTGTGCTGTAGACCTATTTGACTTCAAATGAAAGGTCACCTAACTCCACTGTTCAGATGCTGACTGACCTCCTGTACATTTTCAAGTCTGATTCCAAAAGTGCGACTAGCCACAACTATGTAAATCTGGACTCCAGATCCTATAATGTTCCCAAACTCAAAACGCTTCAATATTCATAGGGAGGAATTGCCATGTTTCAAAATTCAAAATGCGACGAGTCATTACAGGTAACAATGCCACATGACTGCATTCCCACTGATATTAGCCTTCTTAACATTGGTTCAGTAGCTTTTCCCCCTCTGCACCCATGCTTTTAATTGCATCTCAAGTGAACATTTATGACTGCTCAGATTTATATCAAACAATTAAACAAGCTGGCATTTATATCAAGCCTCAACACATCCTCATGCATCTCACTTCATTTTAAGTATGAGGCAAACGAGGTTCAAAGCATGGTATTTCAACCAGCAATTAAAGTTAATTAATCTCTTTTTGGTCATTTTGATTGAGGGAAGAACATAGGCCTGAAAAACAATGGGACACTTTGTTCTTGGAGCAGTGCTGTGGGATCTTTTGCACGAGCAGTGCTGTGGGATCTTTTGCACCAACCTGAATGGCTTGAAGTTTAATTTATTGACTGCACTGTTAGTCAGGTTAAATGATGGAGTAAAACTTGAACCCACAGCCTCCTGACTTAAAGATGAGTGTGCTACCAACTGAAGAACTCAATGCTACAAATCCCTCAGTTAGCAATGAAACATGCTGCTGGCCATGGGAATAAAAAACACAAGCATACTTAAAAATCACTAAATCCTTTCCCAGTCTCCTTTTGAAAATTTCTTGAAGGGGAATTACATATATGCAGAAGCTCAGGTACATAAACGCAACAACCTCAAATACATCAACATACACCCTTCCTCACAACACCAGCAAACACCTTCAAGTACATGAGTAAACACCCTCACAAACAAATGTTGAATGAATCTGCTTATTACCTCGTCTGAGTCTAGAAGGGCTGGAAGTGCACTGAAAGAAAATAAATAAAGGTTAGTTAAGAAAAGTAGGGAAGGATAGTATAATCATGTCAGCGTGGCTCATGCCAGTGATAACTGAACCATTGCCAATAGATGGCCAAGCATCATTTTTGCATTGCAACAGCAGTGGTAAAACTGCCAGAAAAAGCCAGTTTTTTACTGCTTGTTTTCACCTCTCCTGAATCTTAGGCTGACAGTGAGCTCTTTGAAATATAAAATCAGATGTCCAGTCAGAAGCACTCTGAGCAACATGGATCTCCTTCACCATTTGTATCCATAGATTGGACTGGAACTGAGGATGTGACAACACATCTTTAATCACTTCACTGTGTAGCTTCTTGTTGCCCAATATAGCACAGACAGCATTGACGAGCATTGTTACTGCAGGATTTAAAGTCAAGAAATGCTAATGCTTAATATATTTTAAAAATAAAAAAAATAAATCAGTCACACTGCTCCAGTTAGCAAATGTATTAACAAGGGCCTAGTCTAAGTAAGCCACTCGGATCATCCAACAATTATGCTTCTAGATTTAAAGTTTCTCTTAACTCGTTCTGTTGAAGGGTTTTGAATTTTGTGATACTTGTTTTAAAGACTAAAAAAACGACTTGCAATGAAGCTCTCTAATTCTTAGAAAAGAACACAGCTGTTAGGATACATATTGTCCAGGATGTTGAGAGAGAGAGAGAGAGAGAGAAACGTGCGCTAGCCAAATGAAAAGGATCCTCCATAAGGAGTCTCCAGAAGTAGGTAATAAGAAGAAACAATGCAGACAATTTCAGGGCAAAGGAAGCAGGGCACACTGTTAAGGGGTTCTTTGATGTTTGATATTTGAACAGATTTTGGAAAGGAAACCATATAAAACAATTCAATCTACAAAGGTTTTGAGGAGAACCACAGATGACAACAAAACAAGACTTTCATAGGAATAAAACCATTATTTTTTTCTCAAAGACAAGGGGTCTGATCAGTTCTGTCTTGGGTGATACTCGCAAGAAAGGAAAAAGTTGTATGAAAAGATACTACTTTCTTTCTAGTACAAGGGTCATGTTGTATGCCAAATTAAATTCTTTAGCAGTTAAATTGTTACAGTGTCTTTCTTAATTTATACTCTTGTATTCTGAACAAGATAGAAAAGTAATCTTGCATTGTGGTGCAATTAAAACTTCATTCTGACTTTCTGTCCTCATGGGCTTTTCTCCAGCAACAAACTTCTTGGCATATCATCCAACCCTGTGTACTCTTCTGATGATCATTATACTCTTATGTTCAACTTCTTTCAGATTGTGTGCATAATTTTGATGTTCTTTCCATGAAGCAATGAGAATATTGCTTGTTTTAGTACTACTTTAAAAAAGAGAAATCTTCTTCACATCTCCAAGTTCAATTAACAGCTAACATCATTTTTCATGATTTCACGCTGTCCCCCTTTGGCAGTCTTGGTCCATCTCTTTAGAGTTCAAAATGAAACTCACGTCTCTGCCATTGTTGAAGCTTACTACAAGAAGCTTGACTACACAAAATACTTAGTTTCCCATCAACTCTTCAATCTGTATAAGCTTGCAGATTTACCAAACTTAAAAGCTGCTCCTTTCTTTGGGCAGACTCCCCCGCACTCTGGGACAGAATACAAGCTAAAACTGGTGATCCTTTTCTCATCTCTAGTCTCCAATCTCATCTCTCTGCACTAAAATCAAACTTCATCACACCTTTTTCCAACTCGAAGTCACTTAGTCCCAGGGCTTCAAAATTGGAAATTCTCAGCTCCTTCTTTTTCAACTCAGTCTACAGGATTTTACATCCACGCTTGGTATTGTTCCAGCACAACTTCCTGATGCACCTCATCTCTACCTACTTTTATTTTAACTTCAGTGGTTCTTGAACTATGAATCTAAGTTCTGAAACAATGCCACCCACTGACATTTCAGTACACTGTGCCATTGCAACCACTGAATTCTATGATTATTTTTACAACTTATGAAGGTTCTGAAGAAATTGTGTTTTACTTTCTAAATGCTCATCGAAAACTTAGTGGTACTCTTGTCTCTTTCCTACTTTCCTCCATGTGAAACATACCAATACCATGAAAACAACCGGGTGTGTGGAAATAAACATTGATGAATGCATTTGAAAACTTATAGTGCAATGATAAAGCTTGTCGGCAATAGCAATGAAAGTCACTTACACATCTGCCATGGAAGATGGAACATTCTCTTCAACCCACTTCAGATCTTCATCCTGTGAAGAATGGCAAGGGTTTTGATGCATTATGAGCCCAACTAATTAGCAATGAAAGGCAATACTATTAGAAGGTTATCCCTCAAACAAATGTGCTCATTCTCATGGTCGTACCCAGGCATGAAAAGAGAACACAGAGGTATATGGGGAGGCAGGTGAAGGAAAGAAGAGGAGTGAGCAATGATAAAAACAAACAGTGGATGTAGATCGCAAAGAGTTAGATAATTAATGTTAACAGCTTTAATCATCTCTTTTAATCACCACTAAGGTTCTTCAATTTCTTAATTTACTGATTTTTCAGTGGTAAATTACCTAATTTTCAGATCACCGCTTTTATCTTTGGTAATATGCCTTTGAGCCAGAAGCACCGGGTTCAGGTCTCACTCCAGGACTTGTTGACTATGGAAGGGGCGTTCATTACATGGTTCAACAGTATAATAGTCAGCCTGCTAATCCTTCCAACACTTGTCCACTGTTCTCCAAAGGTAAAAAAGTGTGAGGGATGATATGAAACAAACAAAATCTTTGATAATTTCTTAAAATCTGACAATCCTGAATACAGATCTCACCAATCTGTGAATTTTTTCCATCTCCCTTCACCAGTGTTCAAGCACCAACTGCAGATAAGTCTGCATGAAGTTGAACTATTCCCAAGATTCTGCCAATGCCATGCACTGGAGTAATGACATGAGAACAACCTGGAGAAACCTGCCTTCCACTTAGTGCTCCCTTCAGTGGCGTGAGGGAGATTGAGATACTTATATTGGTGAGAATGGGAGAAATCCAAAATCTCAGTATCAAGCCAGCTATGTTATTCTTGAGGTTGGAATGAAATGTGATCCAATTACAAAGTCAAAAATGCTGCTCAGAAATTAGCACTAAGGTAAATGCTGGGGGAATATGGCACTATCTTATGCAGATCTCGCCAGAAGTTCACAAGAGAAAAGTATATTTTAAGTTCTCAAGCTTGTCAGCCCTCAATATACCAAAGCTGTTACCAGATCACCAAATACCAATGCTCTACCCTAGCTTAATTTTCATCTTATTTCTCATCTAATCCCAGCTAAATACAACTGGAAGTATTACTCATTACCAAAAGATCTTTGAGGAGGATGAGAAAAAAAGTATAATTATGTGAAATGCAACTTTTCTTGTTTACCAGAAAACGTAAACAGAAGTTATAAAAAGTTAATCAGAATACACTTCTTGTTTAGATTCACAAAGCAAAGTTGAGGCTGCAATCAAAATATTCTGGCTAGGTCAGGGTGAAATGCAACTAAGGCCAACATGGTTAAGTAGGGATATGAAAAGAAGTCTTAGGGATAATAAAATGACCTTTAAAGCCTGAAATGAGATAGACTGTACAAACAATAAAGACAAACAAAAGCACTTTAAATAAAATTAAAGAAGCCAAGAGAAACACAATGTAAGAGTGTTGAGGAAAAACTCAAATGACACCTCGGGTAAAGGGGTTAGACATTTCCAGTAAAAGGTGAAATAAATGATATGGGAAGCAGGAATTTAGAAACTAAACAATTATCAGTTATTTCACATCGTCTACATTGGGAAACAGGAGAGAAATGTGCCCAAACCAGAAATTTAAAGTATTGGGCTATTGCAGAAGAGAAACTAAATATCAATAATCTTAAGCTTCCAACCATTAGCCACTCCATCCCCAAGAACAACTACTTTTACCTCCGTAACACTGTCCACCTCTGCTCTTGCCTCATTTCCTTTGCTTCTGAAACCCTCACCCATGCTTTTGTTACCTCTAAACCCCACTGTTCCCATTTTCTCTTGGGAAACCTCTCACCTTGCACCTTCCGTAAACTTTAGCTCATCCAAAATTCCCAATTTGAAATACCACAAGATTGGAAATTAGTCAATACTTAAAGGGTTAAATGACATATCTTGAAACTTTAGGCCCATAAGCTCAACTTACATCCCAAAGAAAAATCTTAATTAAGCTAAATGAGGAGGAACAGCACATTTAGATTCAGAGGGACAACAACTGCATTAGTATGTGGCAGATGGAGATAATACTTTTAATGATTCGAAAACCAGGGTGAGAATTTTAAAATTGAGATGTTGCTGGATCGAGCCATTGCAGGTCAGCAAGCATGGGAATAATCATCAAAATGAAAATCCCATTGGATGCCAATAGCTCTATCCAGAAACATCTGAATTTTAAAATTCTCACCATGGTTTTCAAATTGCTCTGTGATCTTGACCCTACTGATTCTCTGCAACTTGCTCCTGTCATAAAACTCTGAGATCTCTGCATTCCGCCAATTCTGGCCTCTTTCGCATCACTGATATTAGTCCCTAAGCTTTGGAAATTCCTTCCTAAACCATTCCACCTCCCCCTCCTTCTTTAAGATGTTACCTCGCCTGAACTAGTATCTCCGTATATCAAATCCCATTAAGCATCTTGGGGAGTTTTACCATGTTAAAGGTGTTATAATAAATGTAAGTTATTGTTAAGGTTGCACATCAACACAGTAAAGGCAAGAAGTCACTAAGTTGGAGGGAAAGCTGATTAGGTATAAAACCAATAAAGTGGAGTAGCCATAAAGAAAGTGTTCCAAGCTGTATAGGCATTGCAAGTGGGATACCTCTGAGGCCAGTTTTGGAACCGTTGCTATTTTTTTTTTAAACATAACGATTTGATCGATTTTCTTTTAAGAAAAATGTTCAAATTTGCTAGTATCACCAAAATAGTAAATAGGAAGCAGAGTCAATGATAGTAAACAATACAACCAATTGAGAATGAGAAGGAACTTTTATGTAACCAGTCTAGTAGGTGACAAATGTGGGTAAGTCTAAAGTAATTCACATGGCAAGGGGGAAAACCAAAAGCAGAAACATGAGTTAAATGGAACAGTCCTAAAATGCATTGCTCACGAGATTATTGTGAACAAGTTTACGTAATTATCAATTCCCAGGCTAATCTGAATGCTCTGAGGTCTCCATTTCTCTACCATACAAACCTGAAAAGCTTCAGCTTCAATCTTTAGTCTGTCTTAGGTTTGCTGATCTCAACCATGTAATGGCAGGGGTTCTTTTAATTGGTTTCAGCATCCCTGAACTTTGGGAGGAGGGAGGGGAGAGAAATTAATTAGGGTTCCTTGTCATGAAGCTATTAATGTATATAACATTGTTGGAAAATATTTTTCTTTTAAAGTAGAGGTTTAGTCTGTGGGTGTGACTCTTAATTGGATTAAAGCCAGCTAGTCTGGGTGCTTTGATGTGTACTAGTTTTGAGATGTAAGCGAGGTAGAATGCATTTGCATTTTCTGAATAGAGCATTCAAAAAGGCGAGTGAAATCTGGCACCTAGCTAGCAGAGACCAAACAATATGTTTATATTACTAATAAAATTGGTACTATGAAAGGGGTTTTACTGTTAGAAGAGGCTGATGATACAATGAGAATTTACATTCAATAAGCTGTGCCAGGTATAACTTCAGCAGTTTTCGTGTGTGCAGGGCAGAGGCAATGTAAGATCCAAGTAGCTGTAAGCCTACAACTGTCTCCACAGTAACCAAAGTGAGAAGAACCTCATTTTGAATTCGTAAGGTGAAAATGCTTTGTCTGGTGTCTGGTTAAGTCTATGGTTGCTGTTGCCTTAATGGAGATTAGTTTGGGAATTTGTTAAAAGTTATGATAGTAGTAATTTGTAGCTATGTGTATATATTTAACTTGTGTAAATTGATAAAATGTTTCATTTAGTTTAATATAAAACCTCTCGAGAGCTGGTGGTCTGATTCCTGAATTTAGAATTGCATCTCAAACATAACACTTAAAAATATAGGTTATGACAGTTGTTTAAAGTTTCCCTCTGGGATTTTTAAATAACTCAGCTTTATCAAACTGCTGTCTCATAACATTCCTCTCATCAGTATATATAGAGTAACCTCTACTTAACACATGCATAAATGACAATATTCACCACGATCAACTTTGATGCCTCTAGCAAATTAATAACTTGCTGGCATTCACAGTTGAGACTCTCACAGGAATCCAGTTTCGGGGGGGTGGGGGGGGTATCAATATTCTTGGTATGGCAATGAGGAACAGTGTTCAGAATGAAAAAGAAAATAGAGGAGAAAGCATAATCAGACTGAGTGTATAAGAAAATGGGATGTAATTACATGGTGGTAAAGTAAGGTGACTGTATAAAGAAATGGGTCAGGGCTGCAGATAGAGGACCGTGGTAGGACAAAGTGTGTAACAAATCCCATTGGGAGCACTTCAAGCAGCTTGTGCTTAGTTTACGGCATTCGAGTTTTGTTCGTCTCACCCTGGCCATCTCAGGATGGTACTTCAACTAATTTTTGATTATAGTATTTTTAAGGCATAATGTAAGTGACAAGGGAATTCAGTTCTCATTTCAAGACATTAGGGCTTTTACTTGTAGATAAAGGTATTTTATTTCCTTCATTCTAAGTCCTTCATGCAAAAAGCCCATATTGTTTAGATACTGTTCTTCTAATTTAATATTTTGCCATTAGACAATTCATTTGTGTGGTGATTGGATCTTCAGAACAGTGGTCTAACAAACATTTTGATTATATTTGATGCTATGAGTGCCTGGGTGAGGCACCATTGCATTGAATTTGCTTACATCATACCCATCAGAAAGCTGTGACTATGGGTGGGTAGTAATTTTGATAATGTTAGCATGATAGCAACCATGGGTATATCACTGAGTCAAGCCTCATCCCTTGGCCTCACCTGATGTCCATGCGCTCCAGCTTTCCAGCAGGATACACCAGAAAGCAATTGGAAGGAATCCTTGCTAGGACAGACTTCTCCAAGGCCCTCCTCTACACACTGTGTTTAAAGGTTTTAGTTGCCATCCACTTCAGTCTCTATGAAACAAATTAGGCTATACTGGACTTTTCTCTTAAAGAAGTCTCATGCGCTATATAAGAATTGCACTGATGAAACTCATCCCATGTACAGCTGATGGATTCAGGTGAGCACACAGTTTTGCAGATTGACCTTAATGTGTTTGAGTTTGAAACATATCTCAACTACTTTGTCCTAAGTCCATACAGCCTCTAGATGCATTGTCTGCTATCTTACTCACCACTTTATTAAGCTTTGCAGTGCCATTGGACTCTGCTTTTGTACCTCTCATCTTCATTCCCTCTGCAGAAAATATATAGAGATATAATTTGCATAATTGCTGTAACTGAATATAATCGCTTCTTCTCTTTCATTTCTCGATGAAAATCTCTTCATTTAATATCTGGGTAAAGTATCTTGCAACCCCATTTCTATTTAATCAACAAAATATGGCGAAAGTGGTCAACATTCTTATTTCCCCACCCCGCCACAATTCAAAGATCTAATTTACTCAATTTAATTATTAATTTATCTAATTATATGTTTTACTCTAGAGTGCAGTTACTAAGTTGATTGGCTTTGCTTACCAAAAGCTTCATTGAGCATTGGTTCCTTCAATTCATCGTCATAATCCTCATCTGCAAGAGCCGAAAAGGCAAACCTGCAAAACAAATAGCCCATCTTAGTTTTAGCACAAATTCAGTGGCATTGCTCATTGAATTGGAGATTATATTGTTACAAAGAAAGGTGTTGGGTGGGTGCTCATCTTTACTAAAAGGATAAGAGATCTCCTCAGAGACAATTAAGTACTTTTTTGTTTAGTTCCTGGAAAATCAATTCTTCTTATCTGCTCTGGTAAGTAAATACATTATTTTCCTCTCATATACTACTGTTGCATCAATAAATGTTGACATTCAGCATGGAAAAGAAATTCTGCCTTCACTGTTCAACTGCTTAGGATGTGGTTTTTATAGCAAGGACCAAACAATGTATAAAACTAATGCATAAAACTAAAGAGTAAGCAAATTAGCATCTTCCTTTCTTTAAGGAAGCTCTGCAACAGTGATATTGCTGAAACAAACTTTTAAAAAATGTATTCAGAAGCTCCCCTAAACTTGAATCGTGGTTATTCTCGGTATACAAGAATAAATTAAGCTGTTGTGATCATTTGTAAATACAAAATAATAAATTTTAAATTCAAATTGCAAAATTTTGTTTTTCACACATGTAACATGCTGTACCCATTCAACAAATACCTGAAAATAATGAGATTCACTTTCCAGCTGTACAGCACAAGAAATTGAAAAGTCCATATTTTACCTTGTTTGATATTTTTAACCTAAAAGAAATTCAGTTACTTTTACTGCTGCTAAAAATGTTTTCCAGATTGTTCACCCTTCCAGTGTTTCTCCACTGCTGGATAGGAGAGGGACAAGCAAGTCATGGTTTGCCCTGTACATGGCCAGCCTTGCAACTGAGACCTAGGTAACAGTCTACGCAGGAAGATAAAGTCTGTTCCCCAAGGCAGACGATATCTCCGCTAAGTCTATGAACTCAAGAGTTAGGCTTCTCAGGCACACAGACAACCAACAAAAAACATTTTAAAGATGCCATAATGCTGCTGTATAGATAAGTTCAATGTTCTGAAGAAGTCATAAACCTGGAAAGTCACCTGTTTCTTCCCCACAAATGCAGCCGGAACAAATCAGTGATTCCAGACATTTTTGTTCTTATTTCAGAATTCTAGCATCTTTAGTATTTCGTTTTTGTCTGAAGTAAATTTAATCATTCCTTTTGTAATTATCAATTTTTGTTATAAATCCCAGCTTTTAGCAGTGAATGTCAGTTTCAGAATTCAACATAGCTGCCGCAACAATTTCCAAAATATATGAGAGTAGTTTCAGACTCATTTATTATTGCAGCTTTTGCAATTAGGGATGGGCTATAAATGCTGGCCCAACCACGAAACCCACATCCCTTGAATGAATAAAAAAAGTTGCTTTCATACATCCTTAGAGAGTGATCACTGGAACAAGACAAATCTATTTATGTATTTTCGATTGGAATGCTAATGGGTACGTGACACTGTTTTATGAATATGAAGTTTCAGTCATATAAAATATTTGCAGATTTGTGGATAAATGTGGCCACTGAAGAATGATGGGAATAAGGTGAACTAAATAAAAAGATATGAATTGATATATAGAAACCTCGAGGAAGGGCTTAAGACACCAAATTACAGGATACCACTGTTGAAAAAGGAGCAAAATGAGTGAGGACATTACTGATTCAGCAACACCAAGTTTAGACATTATAAAGGAATATTGATTGTAGGGGGAGAAAAGAATCAAGAGATTCCAGTTTTGACAGCGGGACAAAGATCAACTTAAAGCAGTGACTTCAACAAAATGAGGATGCAGGGAGAAAACAATGCATTACAATGTATGTTTGTAGCTTCAGGCAAAGGGAGAGTAATTGATGTTCATGTCAATATTGGTGAAACATGAGAAATGAGAAACTGGGCGCAGGCGGGGCCCGGTGCCTCGGGGCAGGCGGGGGCTGGGTCCCTGTAGCTTTAACAGGTGGGTCCTGGTTTCTCAACCCCTATATCTTTGTATGCCACATACCACACACAATTTTACGAATGGGCAATCAAGTCACCATCTCCTCAGCTTCTGTCACCTCTGTAGTGTGGTCAAATCTCAAAAATTAATGCGCAGCCAAAACAAAACTCTTGCAGCAGATTTTTTGCAGACACTGAGTTGCAATCTGTCTGAGATTAGGAAATCTTTTCTGGGGCAATGAGATCTCCCAATTGAAAAGTAAGATCCTCTGCTGCGTATGTGATTTCCCAGATCTTCTTGTACCATTTTATAACCAGCTGCCAGGTATTGGAGTAAAGGGGTTACCTTCTGCTGTTAAGTTTACCTCCTTTAAGACTCTGCTTGTGGGTTGCCAATTTGCAGCCCAGCTGAAAGCAGTTATGAGCTACCCACTCTGTGATATGCATTGTTTGTTACCTATTCTCTCAACGCCCTATTTATCTTTAGCTGGAGCAAGAGAGAAAAAAAGATTTGGAAATTTGTGCCAAAAAATAGACTAAAACCTTTGATTGTTTGCTGATGGTCTCCACAAGATCATTATGACCAGTAGAATGACAGAGAACAGCAATCGCCAGAATGCATCATCTATCCACCGCTCTCTCCAGTCCTGCATAAAACATGGAAGGAAGGAATCAAAGTGTTGCCTAATACATGTGTTTTCATTCAGTGTTTCTTCTCGCTTCCTGAAGACGCTCATTCAAGTACAGTACTTCAGTCCCTTCTAATAAACTGCTCAGGCATAGTTCCACAGGTACAGCATCCCCATGTTTGGGTACAGTACCACAAGCAGCCACCCAGTTACACACTGCTCAGGCATAGTTCAATTTTTAATAGGTAAAGTTTGAGGTAGCTGGGTTTATTGATGAGCCATTCCAGTCTCCTCAATCTTCCTTTGTCTTCTTTAGGGATCAAAGTGAAAATCCCCACAATTTGTCCAAAACTGGCATCAGTTTTTGTTTTAAACCTCTCCGAGCAGATTGCAGGATTGTGGTGGTTTAGCTGTTGGTGTATCTGGGCAGCATCGTGTCTGTACGGTCTTTGCCTTTCCCATTTCATAGTTATGCAGGCAATCAGATAGTCATTAGAAGTGAGAACCCTGACAGATATTTCCCCACTTCTTGGCTCAGGAACAACAAAACTAGTAGTGACACAAATGATTGAAATCAGCTGAGTCATGGCCCAGACCAGAGACAGACCATGGGACCTTCTTGGTCTAAAAGAACTGGAACCACAGTGGGAAGTGCATTTGCCACATAAGGGAACTACTTCACCCACATTTTAACTTCTGTAAAAACAGATAGCACCTGTTTAATGCAAAACAAAACTGAACTTCAACTTCTTTTATTTAGTCATTCCTCTTTAATCTCATAAATAAATGCTCACTTTCAGAAAACCTCTTCAAATAATGAGGGCCAGAGAAACATATCATAAAACCATCTGTCAATGCTCTCCAATATCAATGCAGTTCCAAGTCCAATCAATGGGTGGTACAATGACAATAAAGCAGTGAGTGGTTAGAATCTGGAATGCACTGCCTGAGAGTGCTGGTAGCAGATGTAATTGTGGCTTTCTAAAGTGAATTGGATAGTGATGTTAGGAGAAAAAAATTGCAGGGCTGTGGGGAAAATGCAGGGGAGTGGAACTAGCTGAGGTACTCTTACAGAGAGTAGGCATGGACACGACAGGCCAAATGGCTATATCAACTCTATGACTCTGAACCAGGATACAGTAAACAGCTGTCCTGTCAGGGAGGTATTATTTGGCACGCTAACAGTGTCACAATAGTTTTGAAGTTAATATCCTGCAAAATTATAATTTCAAAGAAAAATTGGCAGTTTTGAACTGAAGATATAAACTAAGTGTTGTTTTAGCCCTTCAGAAAAGTTGAAACTTGAATCCCTGACTAAAAGCTTGGAGCTGCAGCTGTATATTTCCTTCTCTGCAGCTTGATCCAGATCAATGTGAATCATAGAAACTTACAGCACAGAAGGCAGCCCATCATGCCTGTGATGGATCTTTAAAACAGCATGCTTAGTCCCACATCCCAATTTTTGTCCGTAATCTAAAAGTTCCTCAATCCCCATGCACCTGTCAAGCCACTCTCTTTTAAAATCACTTGTGGCATCAACTTCCACCACCTTTTCAGGTAGGGCATTTCAAATTCTGATAACTCTCAGTGAAAAGCCTCTTCTTACCTCCCCTCTAGATATTTCACCGATGATTTTAAATCTGTAACCTATGGTTATTGACCCACTTGCCAAAGGGAATCTATCAACTCTACCAAAATTCCTCAATCTCAAGAATCTCAATTATGTCACCTCTTAACCATCTCTATTCCAAGGAGAACAGTCCTAACTTTTCCAACTTCTCATTATTGAAGTCCCTCATCCAAGGTAACATCCAGGTCAAACTCCTCTCGTACCCTTCGCATTAATGTAGCTTTTTATTTTAACATCTTTTGTAAAGTATGTGCCCATAATTGTCCATAATATCCTAGCTGAGGACTAACCAGTTGTTATGAAAGTATAATAATTTTCACAATATTTTTCTGGTTTATTGTGAAGGAGATTTATGGTTGAGAATATAGTTGGGTCTGTCTGTGTGATTCAATTACATTTGGAATCAGGTAAGCTGCAAGTTTGGAATTATCAAAAGAAGCTGGGTGTAGAAATGTGCTTGAATTGCTAATGAGTAAACATGGATGCTGGTTTACATCTAAGGTGTGAAGGGAATTTGCATTTTTAGATAAGTGAAAGGATTGTTTGGATTTCAAGGGGATGTTAGTCTGTTTACAACTAGTCAGATAAGCAAGGCTAAGGAGTGTATTTATTTTTCCTAAAGGTTTCTGACAATATTGGCAGCATGAAAGCTTTTATGTTATGGGAAAGGTACCATTCCAAAGACATATGGAACAATAGAATGCACATATTAAGGAGAAAGAAACATATATAAAGGAGAATGAAAGGCTATGTGAGGATAGGGCCATGTAAGGTCTAACAGGAGTGCGGGAAACAGCCTTCAAGAAGCCTTCAGCCATTTGTGCATAAGTCGGCTGCGTCCAGTAACTGAAGCTGGAGAAAGCCATTTGGAAGTCCACTGTCAAGTGGGTACCATGTTAACTTGCTGGTTTTGTTTTAAATCTAAAATCTATTTTGGGCTGTTACCTTAAAGGGTGTGTGTAACTGGGAGTCAGGTTACTTAGGAATTTTAGGAGTTGTTATAGTATTAAGTAATTGTAGCCTTGTGTATGTGCTTGAAATCTTTTATTTTGTTAATAAATATTTTAATTTAATTTTTAAAATCTCTAAAGGTCTTGGTGGACTCATTACTTCTGAATTCAGTGCACACATCTTGTAATAAATACAAATTGCAAAACTGTGATAGTGCGACCAAGTTTCCCTTGTGGATTTGGTCTGCCTGGCACACATAATAACATTATTTTTAACATTCTAGCATGATCTCTTTTTGCTCTTATGTGTTAACCCAATAACCAATATGTTTTTTTTTTAAACCATATCAACTTTTCCTGCCACCTTTAAGCATGTGTGCATATGGACACCAAGCTTTCTCTGATCACCTAAACTTTTCAAAATTGTGTTATTTATAGTATAGTAGCCCTCCCAAAGCATTACTACATTCTTTTCCATATTGAACTCCACCTGCCATGCTTCTCACTATTTCGCTATTCCTTCTATGCCATCCTGAAGCTTATAACTATTGTCATCACTATCTACTACTTTGTCAAGTTTCCTATCATCTGCAAACCTTACAATGTTGCTCCCTACACCCGAGCCTAGGTTAACAAAAATTGCAAAGAGTAAGGGACTCAAAACCTTACCTTTGGGAAACACCACTGCCAAACCAAAAAGCATCCCATCCACTTTCCTATCATTTAGCCAATTTTGTATCCATAATACCATTTTCCCCTTAATTCCATGGGCTTCCATCTTCTTAATATGCCTGTGGGGCATTTTGGCAAATGTCTTGTTAGTTCAGCCTTCTCTGTTAGCTCAAAGAATTCAAATTAGTCAGACACGATTTGCCTTCAACTGGGCTGCTTGATTAACCCATGCCTTTCCAAATGAAATTTTTTGTTCCTGATAACTGCTTCCCATAACTTCCCCAACACTGATTGTAGGCTGCCTTGCCTGTAGATTCCTGGTTTATTCCTTACCCCTTTCTTGCACAGTGGTAGAATATTCGCAACTCTCCAGTCCTCTGGTACTACTGCTGTATTCAATGATGACTGACGATTGTCAGATTATGGCCAATGCCTCTGCTGTTTCTACCTTTGCTTCTTTCAGCAAACTAGGATGCATTCCATCTGGACCAGGTCACTTGCCAACTTTCAGTAATGGTAATCTTCTTAGCATAGCGTCTCTATTTGTTACTATCCTCTCCATAACCTCCCTTTCCTACTTTAGTATAACCTTCACATCAATGACTTCCTTTCAGAAGACAGATGCATCGTGCTCATTTAATACTTTAACCATGTCCTATGCCTCGACATGAAGATTTCCCCATGGGTCCTTAATAGGCCCAGATTTTTCCCTAGCTAACCACTTACACTTTATATACAATGTTTTAGGGTTCTATTTAATTTACCTGCTAATGTTTGCTCATAACCTCTGTGTTTCCTGTATTAACTTTATCAATTCCCTCCTGTGCTTTCTGTAGTCTTCCTGGTTATTAACAGAATCTTGCTTCTGACATTTCATAAACAACCTTTTCTGCTTTATTTTAACTTTTATTTCCTTTGCCATTTGGGGCACATTAGCTTTGGGTGCTCTACCTTTTCCTTTGAAAGGAATATGCTAAGTTTATATCTGCACTCTCTCTTCCCTGAATGCCCTCCATTGCTCCATTATTGTTTTACCCTTTTCCAATCTACCCAAATTAGATCCCTTCTTAAATCACTGAAATTAGCCCTTCCCCAGTTCAACATCTTTATATTTTCTGGTGTCTTTCGATAATAATTCTGAACCAAATTAACATGGTTACTGTTAGCTAGATGATCTCCTGTTGTAACACACGCCACTTTCCCAACTTCATTTCCCAGAACCAGATCCAACACTGCTCCCTTCCTTGTTGGACTGGAGAGATATTGATCATGAAAGTTCTCGTGCTCACATATCAGAAATTCCAATCCCTATCCTCAGCACTGGTGTTTTTCCCAGTCCACATTAGGGTAGTTAAAGTCTCCTATTATTTCTATTCTATTTTTGTTAGAAGTCTTTAAAATTTACAGAAAAAATTGCTCATCTTTCTCCATCTCCATTGTTTGGAGATTTAAAAAATCCAGCAAAAGAAATAAGATAAGCAAAGAGATACCAGGAGAAGAGACTGGCAGCTAACATAAAAGAGAATCCAAAAGTCTTCTCTAGGCATATAAATGACAAAAGGGTGGCAAAAGGGCGAGTGGGGCCAAAAAGGGAATAAAAAGGAGATTAAAACATGGAGGCAGGGAGCATAGTAGAAGATATGTACTTTGCATCTGTCTTTACCAAAGAAGATTCTGCCAAAGTCATAGTGAAAGAGAAGATAGCTGAGACAGTGGATGGGCTAAAAATTGATAAAGGAGGTATTAGAAAGGCTGTACTTAAAGTTGATAAGTCACTAGGACTTATGATACTGAGAGATGTGAGGGTGGAAATTGCGGAGGCACTGACCATAATCTTCCAACCTTCCTTCAATACAGGGGTGGTGCCGGAGGAGAATTGCAAATGTTACACACTGATTCAAAGAAGGGTGTAAGGATAAGCATTTCTGGCACGCGTAAATGAGCCATGTTACGAGCACAACTGATTATTTTAAATTGGCGGTTTGTGTAGTTATTATACGTTCAAGCCTTGCACCATTTTTGAATTACCTGGAAGCATGGGGAGCCTATAGTTCCCTGCTTTCTCCATTGTTATGCCTCAGCCAATCAGGGTCAACTTGACAAACAATCAGTGCCCCTTTTCTCCTGTAGTATAAATTGTTGTGATCATTCATTTGAAATTTGGCATTCTTGCATTTGTCCTGATGAATGCAAGACGAAAAGCTTTGGCAACATCTCACTTTTCAGCAATATTTAAAAGCAAAGAAGATATGATGGAACTTTATAACACACTGGTTCGTCCTCATCTGGAGTATTGTGTTCAATTCTAGGCATCACACTTTAGGAAGGGTGTAAAAGCAGGAAAAGTTTTGAGAATGCTTCCATAGATGAGACCTTGAGTTATGAGGATAGATTGGTGAAGTTGGAGTTGTTCTCTTCAGAGAGAAGGTCGAGGGGAGATTTGATAGGTTTCCAAATCATGGAGGTGCTGGATAGAGAAATAGAGAAAAACTGTTTCCATTGACAAAAGAGGACATTGATTTAAAGTGATTGGCAAAAGAACCAAAAGGAAAAACTTTTTTACTTGAGAGGTTATGATCTGGAAAGCAGTGCCTGAAAGTACGGTTGAGGTAGATTCGATCATGGCTCTCAAAAGGGTATTGGATAATTATCTGAAGAGAAAAAATTTGTAGGGCCACAGGAGTAAAAAAAACAGGGTGAGCAGGATTAGTTGAGTTGCTCTTACAGTGAGCCAGCATAGACACGAAAGGCCCATTGGCCTCCTCCTGTGCTGTAACTATTCTATGATTCACGTAACAGGCATCCCTCTGTTCCTCAACCCAAGACAAATAAATTCAGTCCTAGAAGTATCTTGGATATCCTTTCTATTTAGAATGGTAATATCATCCTTGATCTTCGCTGCCACACCCCTTTCTATTTTACCTTCTCTATCATTTCTGAATACTTGGTAACCAGGATATTATTCCTAGCCTTGTTTTAACCATGTCTCTATGAAACTACTTCATAATTCCAAGTAGCAATTTGTGCCTGCAGCTCACCAACTTTATTAGTTACACTAAGAACATTAACGTATATACAAATTTAATGCCTCCTTCCTCACTGTTGCTATTTTCCTCAATCTGATTGCTGCAATTTTTGGGATATTTCTAATTTTACTGCTATTTTACATCTCTGTCTCTGGTGCCCCTCATTGTCAAATCTCCAACAGTACTAGCTAACCTTTCAGTGGGAACGTTGGTCCCAGCTTTATTCAAATGCAACCTTTTCTTCTTGTACAGGTACCCCTTCAAACAGAATGGACCCAATGCCCCAAGAACCTGAAGCTCTCTCCCTCCTGTACCACTTCTCTAGCCATGTATTTACCTGTACTATTTTCCTGCTTCTGTACTCGCCAGCATGTGGCACTGGGAGCAACCCTCAGATTATTACCTTTGAGGTTGTATTTTTAATCCCTTTCCTAGCTCCCGAAACTCTGCCTGAAGGACTTCAAAAGTTTCCAAAAATAGGCCAGGACTTCTAGATGTTCTCCTTCCCCTCACAGAATGTCCTGGGTGTTATCCAGTGAATATCACTTGGTGATATCCTTTATCCTGGCACCAGGGTGCCAACATACCATTCTGGAATCAAATTTGCAGTTACAGTAATGCCTGTCTATGTCCCTAACTATTGAATCCCCTATCACTACTGCATCTCTGTAAAGTGCAGAGAACCACAATAGATGCAATGTCATATTGGGCAACACAGACTTCATGTCAATAGGTAGTTGCATGACTGAAGCTGTCCCCCAATGTTAGGGCAATCCATTTGGTTTTATCCCAGTAGAGTTAGTGGATAGCTGCACAGTTGGGGGAGTGGTGGTGGTGGTGGTGGTGGGGTGTGTGGTTTGGTTCAGGGGTGCCAGGGAGGGTCATGAGACACACAGACCCAACAACACCAGTCCTTGGTCTGTTTCCAATTAGCTGATTTCTCCTGCGGCGACTGTAAAGGCTCAGATGATGAGATAAAACATACAGCATCCCTGCTTATGACTGCTAAGCAACATTCCACAGGGACATTTGGTGAGAGGAGAGGATTATGCTTGGCAACAATGTGCTCCCTCCACAGTCCGTTGACAGGTGAAGAATGGCTGCTGGGGTGAAGTATTAGAGGACTAGGACATCTGTGTAGCTGCAGCAAGAATCAACAACTTCAAATGAGGGGTAAACTAGAGGTTAGAGTATTGTCAATCCTGTCCTATGTAAAGTCTGCAGTTCTCATTTAGAGACTTAAAAATCAAATAACAAAATTAGCTTCAGAGGAGCTTACTTACTGACTGACAGTCTGCCAGCCGGAACTTCTTTGTTGTCCAAATGATGAAAAATATTGATGCTACATAGGAGGAAGAAATAAAAAGTTTAGAAATAAAATATTAACTTTGTGGAGGAATCTAATCTCTCCCCCACAACTGTCAAGGTTATCTACCCAGAAAAACACACACTAATCATTTCCTCAGAATCCAGGAGGGATCACTCGCACACAATGGGAGATAAATACAATAGCATCGGTAATAGCACACAAAATGCATCACATCTATGTCCTACTCTATGTACACACACAAACACTGGGCATCACCAAACAATGATTAGGATTCAGAACTTAACTGGTCTGTTAGGTGTTAACTTTATTTTTCCCCGTTGCTAGTCGAGGAGCTGGAAACCACCTGTAGCCGTGCAACCAGCTGAGGTCACCTTACTGAATAAATCAGGGACAAACCTGCACCTTTACTTGTGTGTGTTCCACACTAGGTAGTACTTATAGCCACTTTACCTTAAGGGGATTTTCCAACGATGTAAAGGTTTAAATGCTAATAAGTACATCTCAGGAGAAGCCATCGAGAGTGGATAGCTGGTGTTAGCAGAACAGCTTGTGCATTGAACGAAGTATTCCTGATCCTGAACTACTTGCGCAGGTCAAAACCAACTTTCAATCCTAAGTGGAAGTGGAGACATTCTACGGAATTTGACATAACTAAGACATAACTTGCCTAGTTGACTGATTATTTGATGAGTTTACTCCATTGACATCTACATGAATGTTGTAGGATATCCAACAAACTGCTGCATGGAGAATCACACCCTACAACTCCCCTCCTCTCCACCTCAGTTCAGACCTAGCTTTTATATTTAATACCTAATCCTCCAGCTAATTCATCCAAAACAGTGGAAATGACAAAGTGCATTGATTTGGTCAAGGCCAATGATAGACAATATATTTTCTTCCTTTTTGCAGTATACCATGGTTGCCCTGTAAGTATTCATCTTCCTTCAGTCAGGAGGGTGGCATAGCTTTGGCCATACAATTTGGTACAGCTACTTGATGAGCCAATTGAGAGGTGAACCTCCAATAGCCCAGTATCACTCTTGCCAATTCCACTGTTGTTGGTCATATTCCACTGCTGTGCAAACCTCTATTTAACTGATCAGCCTTCATCACAGACCAGCATTATAAAAGCGAGAGTAAATTTCAGAAACCCTTGTTATTAGGAATCCAGTGCTTCTTCAGTACACAATCAGGTCACCTACCAGGCAAATTTGCATAGCATGCTTTCAACTTACCTATAACAGCAAAGATGAGTGTGTTTGTGAAATGTCTATATGACGACAGTTTCACAACATTCCTTCTCAGCTTTAGCATCTTCATGGTCTGGGTCAAGCTGATGAAGATGTGTCATCGGTTAAGGAAAACGGATGAAATATAAAAAACCCAGATGTACCATTTATGGAAAAAAACAATCACCATCATTTGGCTTAAACAAATGCATGCAAGTTAACAGTGGAGATCAATAGTAATTGTGTACTGGTTGACTCAAATTTGCTCGAGGTTCCACTTTTTTTTGGCAGAATCAAGTTCATGAAGCTAAATACACCAAATAAGCCCATAAAATTCAATCCTCTAATCCTAGAATGGAGTCACACGCTGCGCTGCATGTGACCATATGGACTGCCCTCCCATCTGCTGCAGGGGTACAATTCCCCAGAACATTTACAACACTCCATTTCCGATCCCAGTGCTATTTCTCATGTATGAAAATCAACCTGTGTGGCAGTATGTTGTACGTTTTGGAAGGTGATATCACAGCCAAGCCACAATGTTATTTTATACATAGTAGGTTACGTCAATTTAGCACACCAAGAATCTGCATTGCACCAAATCTTTCAGATTTTTACAAGGCTCAGAACTGTAAAATTCTCAAAGCTTACAACATGGATGACCTCATACCGGAAAATAACAGGATAAAAAATACAAGTACTACTCATTTGTAATAAGGTTCAACCAACAGTTGTTCCCAACAATTATCTACGGTAGACCATTCCTTATTTAATATTAATGGATGAGCAAAATTTACTTCAACCATTTGGACTCCCACATGGCTGAAGGTGGAATCCCTCTTGAAACACTGCATTTTAAAAAATATATACACCTGCTAATCACATAAGCAGGAAATATAAATGGACCCACCAGTTAACCCTAATCACAGAGCACTATATAACCAGTACCAATCCAAATAAAAGAACCAACACCAATTGAAGGCTGTAGTCTGGCCCCTGGATTCATATGGCTGTTATAAAGTCTAAATTCTTTATTTACATGGCTGCCATGTAATCATTCTGAGGTATCCACTGTTTACACAAGCATCTGAACCTTGGAAGTGAGTTCCAGTTTAAATATATTTCAGTGATTGAATATTGCAGTTCCATTTGACAGGACACAGAATGTATATTTCTTACTCATGGATTCAGTGGAGTCCCAACCTTAATTTAGAGTGGCTCAGATTGCAGCACTCTCACCTGAGTCACTCCAAGGCTCAAGTACAAAAAGCAAAACTGGTACTCCGGTGTAGCAGTAATGCTGCACTGTCAGAGGTGCTGTCTTTGATTGACAACGGAGTCAAAGGATATAGAGGTAGACAGTAAAGTGGAGTTGAGGCCATAATCACATCAGCCACAATCTTATCAAATGGCAGAGCAGGCTCAAGGGGCCGAATGGCCTACTCCTAATTCGTATGTGCATATGCATGTAACTAACGGATCAGTAAACTCAACAGCCTTCAAATTCTACCTTCTCCAACCATGAAGGATGTAGCCAGACTGCTAATTCACATTAAAATGCAGAACTCCATAGCAGTTAGCGTCATTTAATGCAGACCTCCATTAGAGGTTTCCAGAGTGCATCATTTCAAAGCTCAAACTACAGAGTCGTAAAACCCCATACACCACCTCTTCTATATCTGGGAAACTCACCAACCCTACTCCCTAATGATGTCCTTTTTATGCAAAAGTTGCCTTCAATTGGTGAACCAGAGTTGTTGAAGCAGGCAACGGGCTATGTAAAGATATAACTTGCTCTCTGGGACATTACCGATTTTTCCAAATTCTTCTTACTTCTAAATGTAAAATACCCTTTCCAGAGCCTCTCCAACCCCAGCACCAGATCATATCTAATAAAGCAGACTAACAGCTTTATACAAGGGGCAATACCATCACAGTCATAGTACCCCAGCAAGCTCAAATGGGGGCACATCAGTCATCTAATCTAATCCCACATTCCTGCTCATTTCCCCCTTCAGTACTTGCTTTCTAAACAGCTGTCTGATTCCTTCCCAAATGAGTATATAAAAACTGTTTTAACTATTTTAAATAGAAAATCCACATCCCAGCCTGTAACTGAAGATTTATTTTCCAGCCAACCCTTCAACTCTGATTAATTTAAGTTTGTGCCCTCTCTTTATCTTGACGACCACTGGGATCAAGTCATTATTACTTACTTTATCATGACCCTTCAACCAATGTTTAGCCACACCAAAGTCTCTCTACTTCATTTAAAATCTTGCTATTTTGAAGTTCAATCTCTATTCTTCATATATTACTTCACATCTTTCTACCAATTTGCGTCTGCCTGCTGTCTATACCCACTAGTTTAATGACAGCAGCTGATAGTGCCAATGTCCATATTCCTACGTCCAGATCATTTACTTGTAAAGCTAATTAGAGCAGTCCGAACACAGACACATGTGGAAAACTATTCATCTTTATATTCCAAGAAGCTTTCCACAACATCTACCATTTACTTTCTGGCCTCTAATTATTTCCCTATTCCAATTGCCATATTGCCCTTAATTCTTAATGCCATTGCCTTTGTCACAAGTTTCTTATGTTGTACCTTATCAAATGCCTTTTGAAAATCCAATTAAGCCACATCCTCAAGTGGTGGGCAGTTACCGCCCACTGGAGGTAAGAAATTGAGTAGAATTCCTGAGTTACAAAATATACAGCAAGAAGGAGCAGGTTGATAAGCAAAATGACCTTTCCTTGATTGAAATTAGAAAACAGATCAGAAATCATTTTCCCTGGAAAATCCCATACCCAGAAAGGATATCCACCAGCAAAGGGCAGTGTCGAGAACAGCCAGAGGAATAAAGGCCAGGAGGGCCAAGTCGAAATTCTCCTAAAAAAAAAATGAAGGAAAGGACACAGTCAGATGAAAGCAAGGGAAAAAGGGGATGAGAGAAAGGAAAGAATGATTCCCAGTGACCTTATTAATTAGGAAATTACAGTGCAGCACAACATAAACCGTAGGCAATGTTTTCACTGATCTGAGACACATGGCATTGCATTGAATGGAATCTACAAATACATTTAAGGCAGATATATTCACTTGTAGTTTAACTCCACAGGGTGCTGTGCACCCATAACCAGTAAGAACTAGATTGAAACCGTCTAAACTGATTTTAACCAAGACCCCTACAGCTAGTAAACAGGGACTAACATGCTAACAATCTGGTCTGGATATGAACTCTAATTCCAATCTCCAATCTAATGCAATAACCAGAATGCATGGCCATGGTTTCTTCACCCTGACACTTGTGACAATTCAGCTGAAGTGAGAAACTTGGCAACAGTAACCAAGAACTCATGCTCCACATACCTCTGTATCATGGACAACAGTTCACCAGTCAGCAGGAAATCTACTGGTTTAGTTTGTTTCCTCCTCAAATCTTGTACAGGTTAAAGGAGCTTCAGACTCCTCTCTCTTGTTTCACATCAGTGATCAGACTGATCAAGTCAACCAATGGAGCTTCCCAGTCGTCTTATGTGATAGTATTTAGATTCCTCAACACCACTGATCTTGCGCCGAGCCCTGCGCACACCCCCCTCCCCCCACGCTGAGCCCCGTGCCCCCATGGGCCACACTGAGCCCTGCACCCACGTTCCTATGGCCAACACTGACCCAACACTCTATTTGGAGAAGTGCCTTTGTGCAATGTGGCCATAGGCTTGCCATTGTCATATGACCTCTGATGTGATCCTTGGTGTATAAAGGCTTGAGAACAGAAGCCATTTCATCCACCACTTGGAATATGGTGTCATACTGAAGCTGAAATTGAGTGGATTTTGAAAGCTGTAATAGAGCCAGCAGCTGTAAGAAACAGCAGGGAATCATTAAAACTTCAGCCTGCAACTTTGTACAGGATTTTGGTCACCAGGTAAGTCAGTGTGGCTCTGAATATTCCAGTACCTGCTCCTATGGAGATGAAGGCAGATTTGAAAATAAATTCGAACTTCTTCCTGTCTCAATGGCAAAACTATAAAATTGCCACAGAGTTAAATAAGAAACTTGAACAAATAAAACTAGTAAATTTATCAGTGCTGAGGAAGGAGTGCTACAAGCTTTATTGTATCCTAGACCTCACTGAGAAGCAGCAAAGAAAGTCTTGTGAAATTTTGGAGGCCTTAAGGACCCACTTTGGTCCTTCAACTAATGTTATTTATGAACGCTAACATTCAACACCAGAGCTCAGGAAGAGGGGGAGAACATTGATCAGTATGTGATTGCATTGAGATGCCTAGCTGAATCTTGAGATTTTGAGCAACTGAAATGTGATCTGATCAGAAATAGGATTGTTTTAAGGAACAAGCGACCCTTGCACATCTGCTGAGCCAAGAAAAACTTACTCTCAAGAAAGTTATTGACATGTGCAGGAGCTCTGAAGTTGCAGAGTATTGATGGGAGAACTGATGAAGCTTTGCACTCTGCTGAGAGGCAGTTCAGGCCTTCCAGGCACAAACAATGGAGAGAAGGAAGAACTATTTGCAGGGGGCCAGCAGAAAGATCAAGGCTGGAGTACTGGATGTAAATATTGCAGAGGACACCAAACAAAAGAAGAGGATGCATGTCCAGCGTGGGGAAAGCAGTGCTCTAACTGCAAGAAGCTGAAACACTTTGCACTCAAGTGTTTTGCTAGAAAGAAGAAAAGCAAACCTATATAGATGGTTCATGGAGAGATGTCGGATGAACCATCTGATGAATCATTCTACAGCCTAGAACAGGTTGGCACCCCTAAGTCTCAAGGAAAAAACATCAGATAGACATTAGCGTTATGTGCAACATCATGAGCTTCACAGACCTGTGCGAAGTTGCTCAAGGTGGTGACCTGTAAATGATGGAACCATGCTCACTTCATGAAGGCAGCCCAAATGCAATGGGAATAAAGAAGATTTGCAGTTCCAAATAATAGACATTAAGCAAAAATCCACTCATCACAGCTGAAAAGAGTCCAAAGTTTGGACTGCTAGCCCGCCATGTACCACAAGAGGTTTGCAGTGTTTCGCATGGCACAAAGCCAATGACTGCTGAACAAATCTTAAAATATTACAAAGATGTTTTCACAGGTCTTGGATGTCTTCCTGGTGACTATCATCTTGAAGTAGATGAGAGTTTGTGACCAACTCAGCATCTTCCAAGGAGTGCTCCAGCTGTCCTCAAGTCCAACCTGAAATACAAGATAGAGCAGCTTGAAAAGATGGGAGTAATCAAGAGTGACAATTGCTACAGACTGGATCAGCAGCGTGGTGGCAGTGAAAAATCCTGAAAAGCTGAGTATGCTTAGATCCAAAGGACCTCAATAAAGCTTTGAAGAGATCTCCCTACTCCATGACAACCACTGAAGAAATTATGCCACAACTTTCCAAGGCAAAGGTATTTACTACGCTAGATACTAGGCATGGATACTGACAAGTGAAGTGGGATGAAAACAGCAGTTTCCTGACCACATTTTGGATGCCATTTGGAGGTACAGGTGGTTGCGCATGCCGTTTGGCATTTCTGCTGCTCCGGAAGAGTATCAAAGCAGACAGCATGAGATAGTCAATGATCTTCCAGGAACGGAAGTGATTGTGGATGATCTGCTAGCCTATGGATATGGAAATACGATCGAAGAAGTCATCGCAGACCTTTATCAGGTTCTTGTGAGGCTGCTAGAGAGAGCTCACCAGATGAACCTGAAGCTGAATAAGAAAAAACTGCAACTGAAGATGACTGAAGTCAAGTTCATAGGTCATGTACTGATAGGGAAAAGAGTGCACCCCAATTCTGCTAAGGTAAGAGCTGTAGCAGAGATGCAGCAACCAACAGACGTGAAGGCAGTGCAACGATTTGTGAATTTGTGAACTACCTAGCAAGGTTTTTGTCCAATTTGTCATCGGAGTGTGAACCTCAATGCAAGCTCACTGCAAAGCATGTTCAATAGTTTTGAGACACAGAGCAAGAAGCAGCTTTCACTCGCATCAAAGAACTAGTGATGACAATGCCAGTGCTGAGGTACTCTGATGATAACGATGAGGTCACCCAGCAGTGTGATGCTGACAGGATTTGGAGCAAAGCTCATGCAGCAAGGACAACCAGTTGTGTTTGCATCCAGAGCATTTATACAAACTCAACGATACGACGCATAGATTGAAATAGAGCACCTGCCAATTGCTTGTGAGCATTTTAATCAGTATCTGTTTGGGAGAGAGAAAGTGATGACAAGCCACTCCAAAGCATCTTTCTCAAACCACTTCTATCTGCTCCAAAGCATCTGCAAAGGATGTTACTTTGTTTGCAGAGATATTATTTGGAAGTGAAGTACAAGCAGGGGAAGTGGATGTACATTTGTCAATATGTTGTCAAGAGCTGCAGTCCCTTTGAAGGAAGTTGATGATGCTAGTACAGAGTGTGAAATTTTCCAGATTCAATAAGAAGCAACAGCACAACATGCTCTGGAAGTCATCAACCTTGCAGACACATTTAATCCAACAGACAAGCGTCTTACTCAGATTAAGCAAACTACACAACAAGTTACAATTCTCCAAGTGCTGCAGGAAGCAATGATGAAAGGAGGCTGGAAACCATCAAGGGCACACCTATTGTTATGAGTGTGTACTGGGCATACAGAGATGAAGTGATTGCCCAAGATGGCAACTTGTACAAAGGAACTAGAATCATCATCCCTAAGGAGATGAGGAAAGAGGGGAAGCGCATCCATGCAAGCCATCAAGGAATCGAGACTAATCTGGGGAAGGCAAGAGAAGTGCTCTCCTGGCCAAACATGAGCAATGAGATCAAGGGCCATTTCAATCAGTACAGCATTCAGAATTCAGGCACTTCGCAAATTATTGGAAAATTCAGCACTGCCCATTGTCTCCGCACTATCCCAGTCAAATGGAAAGGCTGAGGCAGTAGTGAAAAAAATCAAGCAGATCCAGCACAGATGTGTGCAAGGCAATCCTAGAGTGGAAAAATACACCTAAGGGCATGGAAAGTAGAGAGTTTAGTGACTAATGGCACACCACACTCAAACTATTATTCCATAGCTAAAACACCACTGAAACCAGAAGTGCTAGTAGATGAGCGCGACAAAATCAAAGTGAAATGACAGAAAGCCGCATTTTCACATTGATAAAGCTGCCAAATCATTGTAAGAACTGAGAACTGGACAGCTGGTCAGAGTACAAACATTCAATGCTCTCAACAAAAGTCAGCCCACTTGGCAACTTGGGACCTGTGTAAAGAAGTTGTCACCTTGATTGTACACAGTGAAAATGAACAACCAAATATATCGTCGTAACTGCAGACATATAGGTACAACTGGAGAAGCTGCTCCTTTACACTGGACAGCTGATAAGGGAAGTTCACCAACTGCACAAGGAGCTGAACGACCATCAGTACCAGAGGTCAACTGTACCCCAACAAAAGCAACGGATCAGCAGCAACGATTACCACAGCAGCAACACTTGCCACAGCAACAAAATTGCCCGGAGAGGCAACATCATCCCAGAAGCGCGCAGACACCAGACGAACAGCCCGCAAGCATACCATTAGAAGACCTGAACGCTTTAAGGACTGTGTGCAATGCGTGTGTAAGGACAAATGAAAATGACCAGTTTTCTATACAAGTGTGATGATTTTCATTGTAGGCCATGTATGCGTCTGACTTGCAACTGCAAATGTTAGTGTATGCAGGTTTTTTTTGAACGAAAAGGGGGATGTTTGGAGATTTGACTTTGAGCAATGTGGCAATAAGCTTGCCAGTCATGTGATCTGATGTCATCCTTGGTGTATAAAGGCTAGAGAACAGAAGTCATTTCATCCACCACTTGGAACATACTAACTCGCTTTGACAGCATAGGCACCTAGCTCAGTCCCCTCACAGCACAGATTCTGTACTCACTCCCCTCGACAACACTGACCCCATATTTATTCTGATCGACAGCACAAACTCCATACTCTCTCCTCTTGACAGCAAACCCCATGCTCACTTCACTTGAAAACAGACATTATCCTCACACCTCTTGACTCTACCATCTGTCGAATAGACAGAAGATAGTACATTTGAATATAATGTAAAGGATATCCACCAGAGTACACAGGAATCGATCAATGAGAGTGTGATGTTCCCTACGAGAGCCAGGGTAACAAGTGGGGTCTAAATCAGGAACAAAATAGGGTCAAATTCAACTACAAAAGAATAATTCAGGGTGATGTGTACCTTTCAACAAGGTGGAATGATGAGCCTATTTCGCAGAGTGTCTTTTTTTCTTATATTCAGAAAAGCCTCTATGGAAACTGAACCTTGAATAGTGAGGTGTTTGTCATCTGACATTGTGCAATTACTGGGTGGTTAATAAAAAGACCAGAGGACAAAAAAAGTTCAGGAGATGAAAATAATCAGTTTGCTTTACCGCACAGTGGTAACTATGGTGTGGCAGTGATCAAGCACTTCCAGGAAAGTACACAGTGGCATTGTGGGACATAGATTTGCAGCCTGAATTCCTGAGGCTGCAAGACCCAAAAGAAAAACCAGGAATCAGCTCAGAAGGCAAAAGCAATTCGGAGTTAATAAATGAAGACAACCCTAATAAGGCTCCTATAATTTAAAAAAAATGTTCTCTTTATATAGAAAATAGTGATGAGTCCCAGTATGCAACTGATTTTCAGCAGGCTCTATGACATCTGTCCTAAAACACATGTACATTTGTATATTTTTTTTAAATGCTACTTACTCCAGTGACTCGAAGAATGCCTTCTATTGCAGAGAAAATTAAGTAGAGGACCCCAACACCAACAACTCTGTGCAGCATGGCTCCCAGGCGAGGCCTGTGGCAAGAAAACATCAGTCCCATAGGATTTGTTGCCCAGACCAAACAGCACACTTAATGCAAGGCATCACTCACCAATGTGTAGCTGACTAAACAGTGGCATTAGTGTTCCAATGCAACACAAGGCAAAACAGTTTTTTTCCTTCACACCAGAAACAGACAGTCAAGCATTCAAGGTGCCTCAGTCCACCGATACATTGATTTTAAAATTCTTAGCTTCATGTTCAAATCCCTCCTTGGGATTTAACCAGTTCTGGCTCTGGAACCTTCCGGAGTCCTACAAAACTCCAAGAAATGTGCATTTCTTCAACTCTGATACCATGCGCATTCATCACATTTCCTTCACCCCGCCAGTGCCAGCCATGCTTTTATAGGTGCTAAGCTCAAGAATTTTGTCCATGAACATTTTCCACCTCTTTCATTTCTTTGACTTTACTTAAAATCTACTTCTTTGACTAAGTTAACCATCTTAACATCTTTTTGGTTCTGCGTCAATTTTTACTTGATAACGCTCCTGTGAAATGCCTGGGGACATTTCTCTATCTCAAAGGAGATTTATAAATCTAAGTAGGCATTTTTGTTTCACCGTGAACAAACATGAATTTTCCAACTTTCTAGACATCCTTAAGATGATGGTGGGCGAGGGGAGGGTGTGGGCGTAGACGTAGGCTTGGTATATTTGAAGAGGCAGTATAGGAAGACTCAGCAGACAGATCCACTTTATGGATCCAGCGGCTATTACTCACAAGGACAGCACAGGTGCAATTCTACACCATGCTACACACCACGAGACGTTGGTCACATGCTGTTCTATATCCTGGCTACTTGCTCATTTGTGTATTCCCTTGAAATGATACCACAGCAGGTGCCAGGCAAGCAAGGGGATGGGGCGAGCATGCGAGGGGAGGGGCTGAGCGAGTGAGGGGAGAGGGCGGGCGAGCAAGGGAGCAGGGCAGGAGAGGGGAGGAGGCATGCGAGGGAGAGAACAGGGAAAGGAAAATAGAACTTTTTCGGTCTCTAATTACTCCTGTTTAATTTTAAACCTTCTAATGATACGGTCAATAGAAGTGGCTGAACTATGCAGTGTGGTGAACCAAATTAACGTCATATTGAATAGTGAAACTGATAAGTGAGTGATCTTTACTCCACTGATGGTTTAGTTGGCAATGCTCAGGAGACAAATCTCCTCAGATGTCAGCTGTTTAAAGTGGCTTCTAACCACATTCCTTGCTCTTCACAGTATGTGGAACTTTTCCAAGAAGCATAAGAGATGTACTTAGTGTAACTCATTTTAATTCTTCCACTCACTCCACAATACATATGCACATAGATCAAAGTCCAGTCACTCATATTGAGAGCATTGATATTTTGTTTATACTTACTTCACAATTCCATATCCGAGACTGACTATGATGACCAGAACACGAGCCAGGGAACGCTTCAGTGCAGAAAGCAATTCAGCAAAAATCACAGCTCCTTGCACTGGGTTAAACATAAATTAGACAATAGTGTTAGATATACTGGTTTAAATAACTCAGTGACAGCAGTATGATATCTTCATGCAGCATTCTAAACTTACTGCACGCTCCAAAAGCAGGGCTATTGAACAAAGGTATGGTTTTGATTTGTAATTTTACATGCACTGCAATGGTTACCAAGCCCCAGGGCCAAGAACAGCAGTGTTGCACAACAAAGGATCTATATCCAATAGTTCTGAGTTACCAGTCCCACTCATGCCAAGGCCAGGCATTTTCCTGATAAACGGAGAATGAAAATAAAAGATTGGGGGTGGGGGCGGCGGGTCAGTCACCCACACTACAGCAGTTAGCTGTAGGGCACTGAGAACATATCAACAGCTTACCCTCTCTAGTGGGTACAATGCACAGCATGGGGTAAATTTAATTCCAACAGGGTGTGCTGTTTTTCTACAAGGCAAGTTATTACATTGATGCTTTTAGAAAATGATTTCTCCAGCAAACACTGTGGTTGAAGTGTCTTTTTTTATTTATTTACTGGATGTAGGTGTCGCTGGCAAGGCCAGCATTTATTACCCATCCCTAACTGCCCTAGAGAAGGTGGTAGTGAGCTCCCTACTTGAACCGCTGCTGTCCATGTGGTACAGGTACACCCACAGTGCTGTTAAGGAGGGAGTTCCAGGATTTTGATCCAGTGACAGTGAAGGAACGGCGATTTATTTCCAAGCTAGGATGATGAGTGGCTTGGAGAGGAACTTCCAGATGGTGGTGTTCCCATGTATCTGCTGCTCTTGCCCTTCTAGATGGTAGTAGTCATGGGTTTGGAAGGTGGTGCCTAAGGAGCCTTGGTGAGTTTCTGCAGGCATCTTGTAGATGGTACACACAGCTGCCACTGTTCGTCGGTGATGGAGGGAGTGAATGTATGTGGAAGGGGTACCAATAAAGCGGGCTGCTTTGTCCTGGGTGATGTTGAGCTTCTTGAGTGTTATTGGAGCTGCACTCATCCAGGCAAGTGGAGGGTATTCCACCACACTCCTGACTTGTGCCTTGTAGATGGTAGACAGGTTTTGGGGAGCCAGGAGGTGAGTTACTAGCTGCAGGATTCCTAGTCTCTGACCTGCTCTCATAGCCATAGTATTTATATGGCTAGTCCAGTTCAGTTTCTGGTCAATGGTAATCGCCAAGATGTTGATAGTGGGGGATTCAGCGATGGTAATGCCATTGAATGACAAGGTGCAATGGTTAGATTCTCTCTTGTTGGAGATGGTCATTGCTTGGCACTTGCGTGGCTCAAATGTTAACTAGAGTAAGGAAAGATCATGTGTTGTACAGAAGCAGCTATGGCATGAACTCAAATTTCTTTTTTCTGAATTGTTGTAATGACTGAGATAAATGTCAGTACAAGAACACGCTTTTGTAGGTTACATGCAGAATATTCCAAAACTACACATTTCAACTCTGGGTTTAAAATCTAGTGCAAAATGATGGAGGATGTAACTCTGATCATACAAGAGTTTGGGCATTTCCACTCTGTCCATTGCACAAAACCACTCATATATCCATACTAATCAGCATAACTGTTGTGAGAAATGGAATGTGAAAGCAGTGCAGTATCATGTGCCCATGAGTTTTAGGCTCACACATATTGAGCAGCCAGAATATATGGAAATACATTCTATCTACCCACTCTGTACCCGAAAAGGGAACTTCACTTTGTGGCCTAGGCTTTTTCATTTCCACTGTGGACTTTTTCCAGTAGTTCTAGGGCAGGTGGAGCAAAATGTGCTAGGGTACTCACTCCATTGCATTCTTACCCTTCAGTGTCTCCTCAGTGTATTCCAGAACTAGCCCCAACAGGGCAGCATTCATGTGCACATATGTAGGCAGGTGTAGGGTTAACTGCATGTAAACAAGTGAAAACAGCTTCTGCCATTGTGTTCCCTGTCTTTGGCAATGTCGTAACACTGGACACAGTTCTGTGTTTAGTTCAGACATCCGGCAGTCAATGGTCAATTAAAGTGGATGAGGGCATCCCAAAAAAAGTGTGCAGCTCAGGCCTGTACACATAAGTATAGGGAAGCCAACATACAGAGCAAAGTACCTTCTCTTCTGTTATAAGAAGGGTTAACCTCTTGCACCTACTGGAGCAAGCTCAGCTAGAAATCTTTCTGCCCATGAGCAACTTTCACAAAAGATTCACCAACTGGGCTGAAAACTTTGTTTAATGAACAGGCTAGCAATGCTTCCTACCTGATTCACCCTTGTATCGGATGCTCTGGTACTCTGCATAAAAGACAGCTTTCTCTAACATTCCCAGAAAGATGACAGCTCCGATCCAGAACTGGATGCGCAAGAGATCCCTCCAGTAGCAGGCAGACCAGACCAGCCATAGAGCTCCAAATAACACGTACACAATGCACATCACCATGAAAAACTGGCAGGGGGAGAGAGCACACCATTAATTTACTGCAAGTCTGTATCATCCGTCAATAACATATTTTACAGCTGTAAATTCATCTTGTGCACAAATTTGGACAAAAGTATTCACACCAAGTTTGAACTAACTCAGCCTTGAAGTGCAGTAGTTGCAGAAGACTTGACAGCTGGTTTGGTTCTTTCACTAACACTATCATTCAGCCCCTCTCAGACTTTACACCATTAACAAAAACCTCCCATCTCTTCAAAAACCATTCGCCCATGCATTGTGGGAAGGAGATGGCGCAGTGGTATTGTCACTGGGCTAGTAATCCAGAGACCCAGGGTAATGCCCTGGAGATCTGGGTTTGAGTCCCACCACAGCAGATGGTGAAATCTGAATTCAATGAAAATCTGGAATTAAAAGTCTAATGATACCACAAAACCATTGTCAATTGTCGTAAAAACCCACCTGGTTCACTAATGTCCTTTAGGGAAGGAAATCTGCTGTCCTTACCTGGTTGGCCTACATGTGACACCAGACCCACAGCAATGTGGTTGACTCTTAACTGGCCTCTGAAATGGCCTAGCAAGCTACTGAGTTGTATCAAACTGCTAAAAAGTCTAAAAGGAATGGAACGGGACGGACCTCCCGGCACCAACCTAGGCACCGGAAACAACAATAGCAAACTCAGCCCTGTCCATCCTACAAAGTCCTCCTTACTAACGTCTGGGGACTTGTGCAAAAATTGGGAGAGCTGTCTGACAGTCATACTCATGGAATCATGCCTTACAATGTCCCAGGCACCACCATCACCATTCCTGGGTGTGTCCTGTCCCACCGGCAGTCCAAAGACATAGCGAAACAACGGGAATTTGCATTCAAATGGAAAAATATGTATAAAGTAGCGAAAGCTGTGTGTAAGGGTAGGCATTTTTAAGATCTAACAAGTGTGAAAAGCCTATCCTCAGTTCCTTCTTTCTTCTCATCTACATGCTGCCAATTGGCAACATCATCCAAAATCTTGGTGTTAGTTTCCACATGTACGCTGACAATATCCCAGCTCTACCTCAATACCTTATCTTTTGATCCCTCCCATGTCCCTAAACTGCCTGACTTCTTCAACATCCAGTATTGGATAAGTAGAGATTTCCCCCAGCTAAATATTGGGAAGAACATTGTCTTTGGTTTATGTCATTGTTATAGCACAGCTGATGATAAATGTCGAGTTGTTCAAATCCCAAAGGGAAACTTGAAACAACTGCCAGAACTTGTTTTGCAATTTGTATAAATTTTCAGATGTGTGCCTTGAATTCAATAGTAATAAGACCACCAAATCTAATAGGTTTTTACAAAACTAGATGAAACATTTATAAGGGAAACGATTTTAAATACATACATAAATCTACAAATTACTGCTATAACTTCTAAATCCCCTACTTAATCCGACTCCCAGTTACACTTTCGTTAAGGCAACAGTAAGATACATAGATTTTAAAAGACCTAGGCAAGGTGACATGCAATACCCTGAACCAGTCCAATTCAAAGTGAGTTTTCTTAACGTTAGTTCTTTGAAAACAACAGCTTAAGGCATAAATGCTGAAGGCTTTTCAAGCTTGATAGATCTTTAAAATGCCTACCCTTACACACAGCCTTTCCTACTTTATACATATTTTCCTGATTGAATGCAAACTCCCATTGTTTCACTATGTCTTTGGGCTTTATCCTTCTGATAATAAAAATCTCTCATAGCACTAAGTTTTACCAGTAATCTTTGGGAAAAATAAACACACTGTTTCTAAACATCACCTGGCTAGGTGACACATTTCACCCCTCCTTTGAAAACAATCTAGTCTGGTTTATTTAAAAACCCAAATGTCCCTTTACCACTTACATTCTAAACTTCCCCCTTGTTTACCATGTTTACATCAAAGCCTGCAGACCAGCTGCCTTTAATCCAATTAAGTCATGCACACACACAGATACTACTATTTTACAATAAATTCCAACATTATAGAATTATTATTTCTTTCTGAAAGTCACAAACTGAATTTTCCTGCCGATTTCATCCCTCTCCCTGCAACTGTCTGAGGCTGAACCAGACTGTTTGCAACCTCACCATTATATTCCCTGAGATGAGGCTGTGACCATCACTAAGGCTGAATATTTCCACATCTGTAAAATCCCTTGACTACAGGAGGTGGGGGGAAGGTGCCCTGGAATTATGTTAATGATGCTACACAAATGCAAGTGGTTGCCGTTAAATCTTGTCCTTTTAGTTTAAATCTATTTATGATACTGGTTCCAATTACATAAAAGGTAACACAGGCAGGAACAAGTCACTGCCAGGAAACATACTCCACGATCCTTTAAGGGGCATTTTAGTTGCTTGAAGTTGTACAATTGATGTAGTTCATCACAAGCTCCCAACTGGGAATAACTTGGAGGAAAAACACACATGTACATGTCATATACTACCATAGAAATTAAACTTCTACTGGATTGACTGTGGAAAGAAACAACTCAAATATTTAATGGTAGTACTTACCATCATTAGTGGCCAGTCTGCAGGGGAGATGTAATCATATTGCCCTTTCATTTCCACAATCACTGAAAGACATAAAAGGCATTGAGCATGGGCAACACAGACCAGTCCCAAAGAGAGGCTCTCCTCCCGTTCACCCTTTTGTTATTTTGCGATAACCTTTCCAATCATTTCTTTCGACTCCCAATCTCATTTTGAACAATGACAAACCCTTGTACAAGGGTAGGATGCACCATATTAACACAGATGTGGACCATTCCATGAAGGCTTTTATCCAGCCACCTATCTTTCTCTCTCAGATGCTCATTTTCTTAGTTAACATTTAACTTGATTCAAGTAACTATTTCCAAGTTAACCAACAGTACTTACTTGTAAATGATGGGTGATCTTGCTCCGCTAGCACAGCCTTCGTCTTTAAGTTTGCCTCCCTTTTACTTTTGTTTGTTACTTGGTCAGTTATTTTTGCTGTGGATTTGACGCCTTGGCTATTTTCTTCTTTCTTTGACTCTTTCTGAGACATTTGGATTCTAATTATAAATAAATACGGCCCATCTTCCCAACTTGTGAACAAGCCAGGCCTCTGTTTAAGGAAATGAAGGACATGCACAACAATGAGAAAAGAACCAAATTTTCATGCTTCTCCTCTTTAGGGTGGAGAATGACCAAAAAACAGATTTGCATTCCCCTTTAAGCGACCATACTATATCAGGTAGTCTGCTGCATCCTTGTTTCTTTAAGCGACAATGGCATCTACCGACCAAAAAAGACACAGAAAATCCTTTCTGCCTCTTGTAATGGCCAATCAAGACAAACAAAAAAAGAACTAGGAGCAGGAATAGGCCATTTGGTGCTTCAAATTGTTCCGCCATTCAATAATTTAATAATAATGGTTGATCTTCCTGTTCTAACCTTCATAACCTTTAATACCCAAAAATGTGTCTTGAACATATTCAACCACTGACCACCCATAAATCTCTGGCGTAGAGAATTCCAAAGATGCACTTGAGTGAAGAAATCGTTCCCCTTCTGAGTCCAAAATGGCCAACCGTTATTCTGAGACAGAGACCAAGGGGAATGTTCTCCCAGAATTTGCCCCGTCAAGCTCTGCAAGAATTTCAAATGTTTCAAATAGATCATCTCTTATTCTTCTAAATTCTAGGGAATATAGGCCTAGTCTACCTAATCTCTCCTCATAGGGCAATCCTCTCATCTAATGGAATCAATCTAATGAACCTTCATTGTACTCCCTCCAAGGGAAATATATCCTTTCTTAGGTAAGGAGACCAAAACTGTACTCAGTACACTAAGTGTGACCTTATCAAGACCTTAAATAATTGTAGTCTTAATAAATGTTTCTCAGTGAAACAGCCACCAAGTGAAATTGCACAATTCTGCTGTACTCACCTCTAACCTTGATGGTGGAGATGAAATTGCTTCAACTGTTGTATTATCCTTGTCATCTTGAGTGCTTCTTGGATTCTGAAAACAGAAAGAAAATAGCTCTTAGTCTATTATCCATAACCGCCTTCTCAATTGCCTCTTCTGGTCTTGGAAATCCTTGTCCTGATTTAAAAGACTCTACATGGCCTTGATTCAACCTACTTCTTCTAGTCCAAACCCTTCAGCTTTAAAAACGTTACCAAAATCTTTGCTCATGCTAATTGCCATTTCCCCTAGTGCTCAACATCTGCAAAATGCCTTAGGAGGTTTTTCTAAAGGCATTGTATTGCTGCACTTCCCCTCGCAGCTGACAGCATTGGTGAGGGAAGTTGCTGCTAGGTCACAGTTTCCCAGATGCAGGCAACAGGTGGCTATGTGACAGGGTAGCACAGTGGTTATGTTACTGCACTATTAAGTCAAAATCCTAAACTAATGATCGAGAGACACCAGTTCAAAATCCCACCATAGCAGCTGACAATTAATAAATGGATCTGGAATAAGAAACTAGTATCAGTAATGGTGATCCTGTAATGGCTCAGTTATCATAAAAACATATCTGGCTCATTTATGTCCTTGAGGGAAGGAAATCTGGTGTCCTTACCTATTCAGGCCCGTGTGTGATTCCAGACCCCCCACAGCAATGTGGTTGACTCTGAAATGCCCTTGCCAGTTAGGGATGTCAGGGATGGACAATAAATGCTGCCTTGCCTGTGTCACCCACATCCCAAGAACAAATTCAAGAATGGGGAAATTGCATACCACACAACCAATCCAAACCAAAGCGAATACCCCGGTGAATATAGAAATGTCACTATATTTTCTTATTCATGGCTACTTCAAACAACCTGTAAACTTTGAGCATTCATTCGTAGACTATTTAAATAGGGCAGATGGTGGTACACTGATTAGACAAGTAAGAGATGAAACCATAAAGAACCAAATTTGGCTGTGCTGCTATTGGGAAGTGTCACTTTTTTAAAAATTCATTCATGGGGTGTGGGCGTTGCTGGCAAGGCCAGCATTTATAATCTATACCTAATTGCCTTTGAGAAGGTGGTAGCCTTCTTGAACCGCAGTGTTTCTAGGGAGGGAGTTCCACGATTTGACCCAGCAACAGTGGAGTGGCGGCAATATAGTTCCAAGTCAGGATGGTCTGGGAGGACAGCCTGCAGGAGGTGAAGTTCCAATGCGTTTGCTGCCCTTGTTCTTGTAGGTGGTTGAGATTGTAGGTTTAAGTGCCAAAGGTGCCTTAGCGAGTTGTTGTAGTGCATCTTGTAGATGGAGCATGCTGCTACCACAATGGATGGAGTGAATGTTTAAGGTGGTGGATGCAGTGCCAATCAAGCGGGCTGTTTTGTTTTGGATGGTGTCAAACTTGAATATTGTTGGAGCTGCCATTATCCAGACAAGTGGATGGTATTCCATCACACTCCTAACTTGTGCCTTGCAAGCAGTGGAGATAAGTTGCTCACCACAGAGCAACTCTGTCTCTGACCTACTCTTGTGGCCACAACATGTGTGTGGTTGGTCCAGTTAAGTTTCTGGTCAATAGTAACCCCCAGGAATTCAATGGTGGGAGATTCAGCAATGACAACGCTGAAGGTCACAGAGAAATGTTTAGATTTTCATTTGTTGGAGATGGTCATTATCTGCCACTTGTACGGCACGATTATTACTTGCCACTTATCAGCTCAAGCTGGAAGGCTGTTTAAGTCTTGCTGCATGCGGGCACAGACTGCTGCTTCATTACTGGAGGAGTTATGACTGGTACTGAACACTGTGTAATCACCAGTAAACGTCCCCACTTCTGACTTTATGATGGAAGGTCATTGGTGAAGCAGTTGAAGATTGCTGGGTCTAAGACACTGCCTCAAGAAATTCATGCAGCGATGTCCTGGAGCAGAGATGATTGGCCTCCAATAACCACAACAAATCTCTTTTGCCCTAGGTATAACTCCCAACTAATGGAGGGTTCACCTCCAAGCCGATTTCCATTGACTTCAAATTTGCGAGGGCTCTTTGATTCCACAGTCAGTCAAATGCTGCCTTGATGTCAAGGGCAGTCTCTCTCACCTCACCTCTAGAATTCAGCTCTTTCATTCACATTTGGACCAAGGTTATAATGAGATCTGAAGCCAAGTAGATCGAATACAATCCCATGGAGAAAATTAAGAGGAAAATTTCTCTGGGCTCCGCCTGCAATAAATGAGGCTCTTCGGTGTCAGCTGTGACTTGGTTGGTAACACTCTTGCCCGAGTCAGAAGGTTGTGGGTGTGTTCCACTCCAGGATTCGAACAGAAAAATCAGTCCAGCAGAGCACTGCACTGTCGAAGGTGCTTCTTTCAGGTGAGATACTGAACTGAAGCCCTGTCTTTCAGGTAGGCGTAAAAGATCCTATGGCACTATTCCAAAGAAGAGCAGGGGAGTTTTCCTTGATGCCCTGACAAATAGTGCTCTCTCACTCAACACCAAAGACAGATTACCTGATCATTATTATATTGCTGTTTGTGGGACACCTGCTTTGTGCTAACTGGCTGCTATGTTTCCTACATTACAACAGCAATAGCACTTCAAAAGTACTTCACTGGCTGTACTGTGCTTTGAGACATCCTGTGATTATGAAAAATGCTACTTAAATGCAAGCTTTTTTCTCCCAAAGTAATCATGGCCACTGAAATCCTTCAAAAGATGACGATTACAAGGCATCCAAAGGTGGGCGAAAACCTCAGCGTTCTGCAGTGCAGGTGAACTTCGTGTGCACTGTCATCAGCCATGCAAAGCACTAACACAAATTTGCTGACCATGTCTGAATGCTAGGCCCACTTCAGTCAGAGTTTCTACAATTTTGCCACGGCAAGATGCAGCTCTAATTAATGGGTAACTAGGATTTCTCCGATTCCACACATTAAACTAAAATTTCAGTGAATTTTAAAAATATTACAGCTCCCTAAGAGACCTAGTAAATAAAGGCCTGGTATAGTACGGAGCCATTCAGATTGGAAGGCTCCAGGCTTGATCCCCAGTCTTACAGCAGCATTTAAGTAGGGAGGGTGAAAAACACCTGGAAAGGTAACAAACTAAAAATGACAATCTGAGTTAAAACAGTCATGCAGCAAGAGTTTCTCAGGTATGGTGTGCCAGCTAGGGCTTAGTTGATAGCACTCTTGCCCGAGTCAGAGTTCTGGGTTCAAGGTCCACGCCAGAGATGAGGAAAAAAATCTGGACTCTCACTCCGGCACAGTACAGAGAGAGTGCTGCATTATCTTCTGATGATGGTAACCATGGTCCTGTCTGCTCTCTCTCTCTCTCTCTCTCTCTCGAGTATGTAAAAAATTCCATGACACTATTGCAGAACATCTTCCCAGTGTTCTGATCAATATTTATGCTTCGATCAACATCACTAAAACATATTATCCGTTCATTGTTATATTTCTGTTTTGTGGGTGCTTGCTGTGCTTAAATTGGCTGCTGCATTTCTTAAATTACAATAGTGACTATACTTCAAAAAAGTACTTAATTGGGTGCAAAGCACTTTGGAATGTCCTGAGGTCGTGAAAGGCAGTATATAAATCATTTTTCATTTGCTTCAATCACGAATTTAGGTTTCCAAACTACAACTTGAACTTATCTAACACTGTTAGTGTAGAAATTCTCCCAAGGTGCTTTAGGGAGGGGAAGGAGGAAAGAAAACAGAAAAAAGTAGGAACAAGCCCTGGTGAGAGGAGGCCAAAAGTTAGGTCACTAAGGTGGGCGAAGAGATGATTTTTATGAGGGGCAGAGACGAAAGCGTTTATGCAAGGTGTGCCAGCAAGTAGGACCAAGGCAGCTGCAGGCTCAGTTATGTGCAATAGTGTGCAAGGAGAGTTTATGGCTAAAGTCAGTAGTTATTGTATATTAATTGTGTTTAATTGTATTCAGGTGGTGAGCATTAACTGAATTATTCACTTCAGCTGCTAGAAATATAGGCAGACTAAAATTGTGGTGGTTGGGTTAGCAAGTGTATGCTTGTAATGTGTAATGCAGTAAATAAATATAAATGGTGTAAAGATTTGCTCTGGTTCTATCCTTCACCAACTGGATTTCCAGAACAGAACATTGTAGCAGAGGATGATTACTTATATGTGAAGGCTGGAAGCTAAAAAAAAAAATTTCAGACAGAAAACTGTAACCCTAGTAGTTAGTGTAAAAAATGACAGAAAGCAAGTGCAAATTGTCAGGATATGATGACTCTCTCAGCAGGTCTGACAGCATCTGCGGAGAGGAACACAGTTGATGTTTCGAGTCCGTATGACTCTTCATCAGAACTAAGGAAATAGAGAAATGAGGTGAAATATAAGCTGGTTGAGGGTGGTGGGACAAGAGGAGCTGGATAGAGGGCCAGGCATTTTACAGCCTTTCGGACTTAATATTGAGTTCAACAACTTCAGATCATGAACTCTCTCCTCCATCCCCACCCCCTTTCCGATCCCCCTTTTTTATAATTTAAAATATATTTTTCTTTTCCCACCTATTTTTAAATTTATTTCGATTTATTGTTTTATCTCCACCTTTTAGCCCATTTCGATCCCTTCCCCCCACCCCCACTAGGGCCATCTGCCACTTGCTTGTCCTGCTTGTTACCCTTAATGTCCCTATTAGCACATTCCTTAGATATCACCACCGTCAACACCCCTTTGTCCCTTTGTCTATGACATCTTTGGCAATCTCTTTGCCTCCACCTATCACTGGCCCTCTATCCAGCTCTACCTGTCCCACCCCCCTCTACCAGCTTATATTTCACCTCATTTCTCTATTTCCTTAGTTCTGATGAAGAGTCATACGGACTCAAAACGTCAACTGTGTTCCTCTCCACAGATGCTGTCAGACCTGCTGAGTTTTTCCAGCTATTTTTTTGTTTCAGATTTCCAGCATCTGCAGTATTTTGCTTTCATCTATGATGACTCTCTGATGTTCTTGGAGTCTGAACCAAATGACCAGTTGAAGAATGAGGTGGATATGTGGACATAGGTTATGTTCCTAACAAAGAAGAAACAGGAATGGCAGTTGTGGCTTCCTACAAGGAGCAAAATCAGAAGTATTTGAGAGAGCTGGATACCCATCAGTTGTATAATGATGAAAGTTTGGGCCATATATTGGAGTACTTGAACAAAATATACAAGTAGGATAATATGATAAATGCCTGAGACATGGTCAGACTTTGATAGATTTCAGAAAACATATTATTCGGTGGAGGAATATATCATGAGCTTAAACAAATTGCATAAAAGATTAATAAAATTCAACTGGGGATCACTGAAACTGTGCTAGCGTTTCAATTTCTAAACTATGTTACGATGTCTCAAAAGGACAGGCTTCTGGTTATAACTCGTGTGTGGTTCTCAAAGGTCAGGTAGGTCAGATGTCACCACCTTGAAAAAATCCTGGAGAAATAGTCATTTTCTTCAGCTTTCACGGAACAAGTAGGATATTCTGGAGTGACACACAGAATAGAGGACTCAACGATTGCCAGATTTTGGGCGCAGGCTTCAGTATAGTGGAAGAGATCAAAGCAGAAGACGAAGAAAGCATTTTCAGCAGATCTGGCTATTACAACAGAAGACAGAATTGGAACAACAACAATAGGCAAACGAATCCCAAGAATGCCCAAGGAACAGTTAACAGGTTCTTCAAGTGTGACTCAAACGTGATGAACAGCCTGAAGCGGAGAGGCAGAATCCTTGAAATGACATGATACAGAGAATTCTGAGAAAGCAGATGAGCAAATGAAGAATCCAAACAAATTATTCTGGTCACAAGGAGTTTTAAGCCCTGTGATGAATGCATTAGTAGCAGACTTGTTTAACTACGCACTGCTAGATCGTGATTGCACTTAAGAGTGTGTGAAACAGATCAGTTACAATGTTACCATATGTCATTAAGTAGTGAAGATTGATGCAAGGTTAAGGAATATAGAAGTACTTTTTGCTTTATATTTGATGATGACCACACATTGGGGTCACTAAAGAGCTGAAATTCCAAGTAAAATGGCTGGAGTAAGCCATTTTCCAAATACTCATGTAGTCCCTACATACATTTGCTGTTGAGTAAACCTTATATGAAAAAGGCACAAATGAAACTTGACATGGAACATAAGGAATTATTTTTGGAAAGTAAGTGGATATGCAGTTTTCCCCATCAGGGCATTATTGTATCCCGTTAACAAAACCTGATGTTTCTCAGTGTTAGACAAGTATTAGTGGTAGGTATTGAAGATGATAAGAACTGGGTGGTGGTGGTGGGGGGAACAAATTGTCTTAAAATTACATAGACAACCCTACTTGTCAATGGCTAAAAATGCTGCTAAAACATGCAGGCGTGATTGATGAAGAGCATACAACGCTAACAGAAGAGATTGAGAATTGCAATCATAACATGATTGCATTTTACATTCATTTTGAGGGAGAAACGAGTGCATCCAAGACTAGTATTGTAAACTTAAACAAGGACAACTATGAGGGCATGAAAGCTGAGCTAGCTAAAGTGAACCGGCAAGTGATGTTAAGGGATATGTCAATCGAAGTTCAGTGGCAGACATTTAAAGGGATATTTCAGGATACACAGAATACATTCCAATGAGAAACAAAAATTCGAAAGGGAGGGCCCACCATCCGTGATTAACTAAAAGTTGAAGACAGTATCAAACTTAAAGAAAAAGCATATAATTACGCAAAGACAGGTGGCAGGTCAGAAGATTGGAAAGAATATAAAGAACAGCAAAGGATGACATGATGATTAATAAGGAGGGAAAAATTAAAGTATGAGAGGAAGCTAGCTAGTAATATAAAGACAGATGGTAAGAGTTTCTATAGATGTATAAAGAAGAAAAGAGTTAGCAAAATGAGCGTTGGTCCTTTGGAGAGTGCATCTAGGAACTGATAATGGAAAGCAGGGAGATGGCGGATGAATTAAACAGGTATTCTGCTTCAGTCTTCACTATAGAGGGCACCAGTAACATTCCAGAAATAGCTGTAAATGAGGAGATGGGAGGGAGGAACTCAGGAAAATTACAATCACCAGAGAAGTCATACTGAGAAAATTGTTGGGTCTGTAGGCTGACAAATCTCCAGGTCCAGATGGACTTCACCCTAAGGTCTTGAAAGAAGTGGCTAGTGAGATAGTTGATGCACTGGTTTTAATTTTCCAAAATTCCCTAGTATCAGGGAAGGTTCCATTAGATTGGAAAATAGCAAATATAACTCCTTTATTCAAAAAAGGAGGGAGACAGAAAGCAGGAAACTATAGGCCAGTTGGCCTAACGTCTGTCATAGGGAAAATGTTAGAAGCTATTATTAAAGGTGTTATAGCGGGGCACTTAGAAAAATTCAAGGTAATCAGGCAGAATCAATGTGGTTTTGTAAAAGGGAAATTGTGTTTAACCAATTTATTGACGTTCTTTGAAGGAGTGACATCTGTTGTGGATAAAAGGGAACTGGTGGATGTACCGTACTTCGATTTCCAGAAGGCACTTGATAAAGTGCCACATCAAAGGTTATTGCAGAAAATAAAAGCTCATTGTGTAGGAGGTAACATACTGACATGGATAGAAGATTGGCTAGCTAACAGGAAACAGAGACACGGCATAAATAGGTCTTTTTCTGTTTGGCAGGATGTGACGAGTGGTGTGCCACAGGGATCAGTGCTGGGGCCTCAACATTTTAACAATTTCTATAAATGACTTGGATGAAGGGACCGAAGGAATAGTGGCTAAACTTGCTGACGACACAAAGATAGGTAGGAAAGTAAACTGTGAAGAGGACATAAGGGGGTTACAAAGTGACATAGATAGGTTAAGTGAGTTGGCAAAGATCTGGCAAATGGAGTATAATAAGGGCAAATGTGAAATTGTTCATTTTGGCAGGAAGAATAAAAAGAAGCCTATTATCTAAATGGTGAGAGATTGAGAGCTCTGAGATTCAGAGGTCCTAGTGCATGAATCACAAAAGGTTAGTATGCAGGTACAGCAAGTAAATAGGAAAACTAATAGAATGTTATAGTTTGTGAGGGGAATTGATTACAAAAGTAGGGAGGTTGTGCTTCAGTTGTACAGGGCATTGGTGAGACCACAGCTGGTGTATTGGAGTATTGTGTACAGTACTGGTCTCCTTATTTAAAGAAAGATCAAATGCTTTAGAAACAGTTCAGAGAAGGTTTACTAGACTTAATACTAGGAATGGGCAGATCATCTTATGAGGAAAGGTTGGACAGGTTAGGTTTGTATCCACTAGAATTTAGAAGAGTGCGGTGACTTAATTGAAGCATAAGATCCTGAGGGGTCCTGACAGGGTGGATGTGGAGAGGGCGTTTCCTCTTGTAGGAGAATCTAGAACTAGGGGTCACTTTAAAAATAAGGGGTTGCTCATTTAAGACAGAGATGAGGAGAAATTTTTTCTCTGAGGGTTGAGTGCCTTTGGAACTCTTCCTCACAAGGCAGTGGAGGTAGAATCGTTGAATATTTTTGAGGCAGAGCTAGATAGATTCTTGATTAACAAGGGGGTGAAAGGTTATCAATGGTAGTCAAGAATGTGAGGTTGAGGTTACATTGTCAGCCATGATCTTATTGAATGGTGGAGCAGCCTCGAGGGGCTGAGTGGCCTAAGCCTGCTCCTAATTCGTATTTTGTATGTAATTGTGAAATATGTTAAAAAGTATTGGAGGATGCCAATTATAATGTCGATTTGTAAGTCTTCCACTGATAAATGATTTTTAGAGGAAGTTGCTATGGATCTTTATAGGTATAGGAAAAATTATAAATATTTCTTCTATTTATATTTTGTAGACCTGACAACCTTTCTGCAATACTACACAGCAAAAGGGTTATTATAGGCAAAATCATGGAGAAATGGCTAGAGACCAGACTTGGGGCATCAGAGAAGTTTCTGACTGATAATGGAGGAGCATTTGCCAATGGTAGTTCAAAGATTTGTAAAAACATGATCATGGTCATGAACATCACATCCGAAAGTCCTTTCAGCAATGGACTGTGTAAAAGGAATCATGCAATGATTGGTGAAATACAGCATAAAACTTTATCTGCTCAGCCAGCTGCAAGTTAACTGCCCTGCGATAGGCGGTTCATGCAAAAAAATTCGCTCCAGATAGTTGGAGAGGTAAAGTCTCCATCAATTAGTCTATGGGCAAAATCCTAAATTGCCCTCTGTGCTTGCGATTGTGCTCCTGCTCTAGAAGGTACTACAATTAGTTTTATTTTTACTGCACATTTCAATGCTTTACAGGCAGAGAGAGGTGGCTTTCATCAAGGCCAAGATCTCCAAGAAAATTCAAAGAGCACTGCGGCATCATATAAGACCATCTGAGGCAGAATTTAACTCAAGAGATTTGATTTTTTTATATATGAGGGGGTCATAAGGATTGGAAAGATCTTGGTAAGGTAATTTTTCATGGTGGTGAGAGTACTTATCAAACATGGCAAACAATATGTTGAGTTTCATTCCTCATGACTAATTGGAATGAATTACAACATCTTCGATTCTGAGCAGCTGTTAGAAGTAAACAAGGTACCTTGTACCTCAAGTGCTCACGTGTTTTATGACAAAGCTTCTGAGGAATAGAATGCAAGTCAAGAACTAGATTGTGGTAATGAGAATGATCATGCCACTTGACAAGGTTATCACATTCAAATGCAAAATGCAAAGAGTGGGTACTCAGGTGACATATTTTCTCAAGGGGTCTAATGAGTGAAGGGATGCGACAATTGTGAGGTGTACAGGAAAAGCTATTGGTAAGTTTAAATATTGGTTGAATGTTCAGGATGACAGTCAAGTGAGGTCTACGGACTGGCAGAATAGGGTGAAAGAGGAGCGAGTGAGAAAGCGCCATGCAAGTACTAATAGTGGATCCGACAACAACTCTTGCATCAGAAAATGAGCCCATACCGGTAAAAGACCCTCCGATAGTGTAAGGGGGAGTTCTCTCAATAGCAGTCCTGGCAGACAGTGCATTAGAGGCCGCCATTTGAATAGATTACACTATGAACTAAAGATCACAGAACAGTCCCATGATAGAACTGGAAGCAGAAGTCCTCGGGATCATGAAGTTTTGGTGGCTGCCAAAATCCTGAGGATAAACTAGTAAGATGCACAAAACAAAGAATTAGATAATTGAAGAGAGTTTTGAGTTTATTCTGAAGTTCCCTATAAGGGACAACCAGCTTTGTCATATTGGTGGATTTGCACGGAAAGTCCTTATAGATGGGACTTATAAAGCTAAAGTGAGGCTAGTTACTAGGAGTTTTGAAAGGCAACTGTGATAGAGATGTTGGATGGACAACCTTTGGGGAGTCAGGAGTTAAGTTACTCAACACACAATTCCCAGCCTCTGACCTGCTCTTGTTGCAGTACTTTTAAAAAATTCTTTCATGGGATATGGGTGTCACTGGCAAGACCAACATTTGTTACCCATCCCTAACTGTCCTTGAACTGGGTGGCTTGCTAGGCCATTTCAGAGGGCAGTTGAAAGTCAACCACATTGCTGTGGGTCACATGTACACCAAACCAGGTAAGCTCTCAAGGACATTAGTGAACCAGATAGTTTTTTTTAAACAAAAATTGACGATAGCTTCATGGTCAACATTAATGAGACTGGCTTTATACTCGCTATTTTTATTAATTGAATTTAAATTTTACCAGCTGCCATGGTGGGATTCGAACCCATGTCTCCATAGCAACAGCCTGGGCTGCTGGATTACCAGAGACAGAGTCCAGAGACATTACCACTATGCCACTACCTCCTCTGGTCGGTCCAGTTAAATTTCTGGTCGGTCCAGTTAAATTTCTGGTCAATAGTAACCCCCAAGATGTTGATACTGGGGGAATTCAGTGATAGAAATGCTGTTCAAAGGGAGATGGTTAAATTCTCTCTTGTTGGAGACAAGCATTACCTAGAGCTTGTGGCCTGAATGTTAGTTGCCATTTATCAGCCCAAGCCTGAATATTGTCCACATCATTCTGCAAGTGGTCATGGACTGCTTCTGTATCCGAGTAGTCACAAATGATGCCAAACACTGCAATCATCAGTGAACATCCCCACTTCCGGCCAAATGATGGAGGGATTGTCATTGATGAAGCAGCTGAAGATGAAGGACACTGCCTTGAGGAACTCCTACAGTCATGTACTGCAGCTGAGATGCTTGGCCTCCAACAACTACAACCATCTTTCATTGTGCTACAAATGACTCCAGCCAGTGAAGCTTTCCCCCTGATTCTCATTGACTTAAATGTTGCTAGGCCTCCTTGACTGTTACACTCAGTCAAATGCTGCCTTGATGGCAAGGGCAGCCAATTCTCACCTCACCTCTGGAATTCACCTCTCTTGTCTATGTTTGGACCAAGGCTGTAATGGGTTCTGAAGCTTGGTGGCCCTGGTGAAACCCAAACTAGGCATCTGTGAGAAGGTTATTGCTGAATAAATGCCACTTGATAGTACTGTCAATGACACCTGTCATCAATATGCAGATGATTTAGAGTAGTCTGATGGGATGGCAATTGTCTGGATTGGATTTGCCTTGCTTTTTGTAGTCAAGACATACCTGAACAATTCACTACATTGTTAGTAGATGCCAGCATTGCAGCTGCACTGGAACAGCTTGGCTAGGGACACAGCTAGTTCTGGAAGCAGAATGCTACGGACAGAGCTAAGTGATCCCACAACCAATGGATCAGATCAAAGTTCTGCAATCTTGCCAAATCCAGTTGCAAACTTGTGGTAAATTTGTGGTGGTCAATTAAACAACCAATGGGAGGAGGAATTTCCATGAACAGCCAGAATGCGGTCAGGGCCCATAGCCTGGGATGTATCCAGTGTGTTTAGCCATCTCTTTATCAATTGCTGTGGATTGAATTGGCTGGAGGCCTCAGGGGCCTTAGGAAGAGAGCAAGATAGATCATCCACTTGGCACTTCTGGCTGAAGATGACTGAAATGCTACAACCTTGTCTTTTGCAATGACTTGTTGGGCTCCCCCATTGAGGATGCATATGCGCATGGCACCTCCTCCCGTTAGTTGTTTAATTGCCCATCACTATTCACAAGTGGATGTGGCAGGACTGCAGAGCTTTGATCTGGTCTATTGGTTGTAGAATGGCTCAGCTCCATCTATTGCATCTGCTTCTGCTATTTTGCATGCAAGTAGTCCTGTTTTATAGCTTCACCAGGCTGGCTTTTCATTTTTAGGTATGACTGATGCTGCTCCTGGCATGGTCTCCTCATTGAACCATGGTAGGTCCCCTGGTTTGATGGTGAGTGATATACTAGGACATGAGGTTACAAATTGCAGTTGAATACAGTTCTGCTGCTGATGGCCCAGTGCCTCATGAATGTCCAATTTTCAGTTGCTAGATCTGCTCTAAATCTATCCCATCTTGCACAGTGGTAGTGCCACACAACACAATGGAGAGCATCCTCAATGTGAAAATGAGACTACCTCTCTACTAGGACTGTGCAGAATTCATTCCTACCAATACTGTCATGGATAGATGCGTGTGTGATAGGTATATTGGTGAGGAGAGACCAAGTAGGTTTTTTCCTTCTGGTTGGTTCTCTCACCACCTGTTGCAGGCCCAGTCTGGCAGATATGTCCTACAGTCCTTGACTAGCTCAGTCAGTAGTGGTGCTACCGAGCCACTCTTGGTGATGGACATTGAGGTTCCCCACCCATATTCATTCTGTGCCCTTGCCACCCTCAGAGCTTCTTCCAATTGGTATTCACCATGGAGCAATGTTGATTCATCAACTGAGAGGTAGTGGTAGGTGGTAATCAGCAGGTTTCCTTGTCCATGTTTGATGTGATGCCATGGGAGTTTATGAGGTTTGGAGTCCATATTGAGGACTCCCAGTGCCACTACCTCCTGACTATATACCACAATGCCACCACTCTGGTGGGTCTGCCTGCTGGTGGGGCGGAAATACTCAGGCATTGTGAAGGAATTTGGGACATTGACTGTAAAGTATGATTCTGTGAATATGACAGTCATTTCTACTTCCCTTTAGCTCTGAAGGAGAGTCATCCGGACTCGAAACGTTAACACTGTCTTTCTCTCCACAGATGCTGTCAGAGCTGCTGAGTTTTTCCAGCATTTTTTGTTTTTGTGATAGTCAGGCTGTTGCTTGACTGCTCTGTGAGGCAGCTCTTCCTGTTTTAGCACGTCATCAGATGTTGGTGAGGAAGATTCTGCACAGTTGAGTGGGCAGGATGCGTTTTTGTTATTTTCCAATATGTAGGTCGATGCTAAATGGCCCATCTAGTTTTATTTTTATTTGACTTTTCTGTAGTAATTTGATTCAACTGAGTGGCTTACTAGAACATTTCAGAGGGCAGTTAAGACTCAATGACATTGTTGTAGGTCTGGAGTCACATGGAGGCCAGACTGGAGTAGTAAGGGGTGCACAAGATGACAAGAGACTACGTCTGAATGAAATGGAGTCTGAATGAGTAGCAAATTAGGCTCACGTGGTAAGTTCTGATAAGTCTTTTTCAGGATGATTTATAGATCTCAAGCTCTGACATAGAATTAAAAACCTTCAAGTAAGTTGACTAGCTTGTTAAACTAGGAACAGCCTGGTAGTGGCAGTTATCTGTCAATCAGCTGAAAGTAGTTGGGTGAGATGGAGACCGAGTGGCTAGTGAATTACGTTCACCTGGGAATTCAGTGCATGGGGGAAAGAGGTGCTTTAAGTAGGGTTTATTGCAACTCAAAGTATGTTAAGCATTAGTCAGATTTGTACTGTTAAGGTTTAAGTTAAGGACAAGTAAAAGAAAATTAATATAAGTAAACCAAGGTAAAATAAAGTTAATGTAGGTGAGGTGAAGTTAAGGTAAGACATGGCAGGGCAGCTCAGTTGTGTGGAACGTGTGTCCAGTAGTATGTGGGAAGTGGACTGCTGGTGACCTAGCCAACCACGTGCAAGAAGTATCACCAGCTGCTGAAACATGAGCTCCGGGTTTTGGAGCTCGAGCGGCGGCTGGAATCACTCTGGCGAATCCTCAAGGCTGAGAGCTACTTATATTGCACATTCAGAGAGGTGTTCGCACCACAGGCTAGGAACATAGAGGCAGAAAGGGAATGGGTGGCCACCAGACAGTCCAAGAGAACCAGACAATGCAGAAATCCCAAGGTCCCACTCACTAATCGGTTTTCTGTTTTGGATGCTGGTGAGGGTGTTGGTTCCTTTGGGGGGGTGGGGGGGAAATGAGTGCAATCAGCCAAGTTTGGGGCACCATGGGCAGCTCAGCTGTACAGGAGAGGAGGAAGAAGAGGGGAAAAGGAGTAGTGATAGAGGATTCGTTAGTTAGAGGAACGGGCAGGCATTTCTGTGGTTGTAGATGTAACTCCAGGATGGTACGTTGCCTCCCTGGTGCCAGGGTCAAGGATGTACAGAGCAGCTGCAGGACATTCTTTTGGAGGGTAAACAGCTAGAAGTCATGGCCCATGTCAGTACCAATGACTTAGGTAGGAAGGGGGATGAGGTCCTGAAAGCAGATATCAGGGAGCTAGGAAGGAGATTGAAAAGCAGGATCACTAAAGCAGTAATCTGAGGATTACTTCCAATCCTTCGTGCTAGTGAGCATAGAAATTGGAGAATTGAATGACTGAACATGTGGCTGGAGAACTGGCGCAGGACAGAGGGCATCAGATTTCTGAGGCATTAGGACCAGTTCTGGGGCAGATGGGACCTGTACAAGATGGGTGCGCTGCACCTTAGCAGGATGGGAAATAACATCCTCACAGGGAGATTCGCTAGTGCTGTTGGGGAGGGTTTAAATTAGATTGGCAGGGGGATGGAAACCTGAGAGGGAGTTCAGATTCAAGGGAAGCAAAACTGGTGAAAGGAAGTAGAAAATTAGAAAGCAAAAATAGAAGACAGACGAAGCACAGGCAATCATCAAATAGGATCAGAATAGAGAATAATGTTAAAAAAACAGAATTAAAGGTACTCTGAATGCACATAATGCACAAATTGAGGTAAATGGGTATGATTTAATTGCCATTACAGAGATGTGGCTACAGGGAGACCAAGATTGGGAATTAACTATCCAAGGATATTTGGCATTTAGGAGGGATAGGCAAAAAGGAAAAGGAAGTGGGGTAGCACTTTTAATAAGAGATAAGTATGTTGGTAAGAGAGGATCTTAGATCAAAGGATCAGGATGTAGAACCAGTTTCTGTGGAGCTAAGAAACAGCAAGGGGAGCAAACATTGGTGGGAGTTACTTATAGGCCACCAAACTGTAATGGTAATGTTGGGGCACGGTATAAATCAGGAAATTAGAGATGAATGTAACATGGGTGCTACATAAATAATGGGCGACGTCAATTTACACAGACTGGGTTGACCAAATCAGCACTGATGCTCTGGAGGAGGAATTCCTGGAGTGTGTATAAAATGGGTTTCTGGAGCAGTACATTGAGGAGTCAACTAGAGATTGGGCTATTTTGGATTTAGTGTTGTGTAATAAGAAAAGGTTAATTAATAACCTTGCTGCAAAGGAGCCCTTGGGAAAGTGACCATAATATGATAAATTTTTGAATTAAGTTTGAATGCAATATAGTTCATTTTAAAATCAGTGTCTTAAATCTGAAGAAAGGAAATTATGAAGGTATGAGGAGCAAATTGACTATGATGGATTGGGAAAATACACAAAGATTTGACAGTAGATAGGCAATGGCTAGTATTTAAAGAAATACTAGCCATTGCCTGTGACTACAGTCGACAACGGATATACATTCCTTTAAGGCACAAACACCCAAAGGGAAAGGTAAATCAACCGTGATTAACAAAAGAAGTTAAAGATTGCATTACATTAAAGGAAATGACTTCTAAGGATGCTAGAAAAGTGGTAAGCCTGAGGACTGGGGGCAAAGGAGACCAAGAAATTGATTAAGAAAGTGAAATGAGAATATGAATGCAAACTAGCGAATAACATAAAGGTGGACTGAAAATGTTTTTTTAGGTACGTGAAAAGGAAAGGATTAGCTAGGACAAATGTGGGCCCATTACAGGTGGACGCAGGAGAATGTATTGTGGAGAACAGGGAAATGATGCAGAAACTAAACAGTTACTTTGTGCCTGTCTTCATGGAAGAAGATACAGAAAATCTCCCAGAAATACTAGGCAACCAAGGGACTTGTGAAACTGAGAAACTAAAAGAGATTAGAATTAGTAAAGAGGAAGTACTTGAAAAGTTAACTGGTTGAAGGTTGATAAATCCTCTGGACCAGATGAGCTTCATCCCAGAGTGTTGAAGGAGGTGGCTAGAGAGACAGCGGATGCATTGGTGGCTATCTTTCAAAATTCTTTAGATTCTGGAAAGGCTCCTGTGGACTGGAAAGTAGCAAATGTAACCCCACTATTTAAGAAGGGAGGAAGAGGGAGAATGGAGAACTACAGACCTGTTAATTTGACTTCAGTAGTAGGGAAAATGTTAGAATCTATTATTAAGGATGTGAGAACTGGACATTTAGAAATAAATGGTAAAATTGGACAGTCAACATGGATTTATGAAAGAGAAATCATGTTTGACAAATCTGTTGAAGTTCTTTGAGGATGTTACTTGTATGAATGGATGAAGGAGAACCAGTGGATGTAGCGTATTTGGATTTTCAGAAGGCTTCTGATAAGGTTCCACACAGGAGGTTAGTAAATAAAATTAGAAAGCATGGGATTGGAGGAAAATACTAGTATCGATTGAGAATTGATTATCAGACAGAAAGCAGAGTAGGAATAAATGGATCATTCTCAGGATGGCAGGCTGTTACTAATGGGGTACCGCAAGGATTCGTTCTAGGTCCACAGCTGCTCTCAATCTATATAAATGATTTGGATTTGGGAACCAATAGCAATATTTTCAAATTTGCTCATGACACCTAACTGGATGGGGATGTAAGTTGTGAAGAGGATGTAGGGAGGCTTCAAGAGGATTTAGACAGGCTAAGTAAATGGGCTAGAACATGGCAGATGGAATATAAAGTGAAATAGTGTGAAGTTATTCACTTTGTAGAAAAAACAAAGGAGAGTATTTCTTAAATGGTGAGAGGTTGGGAAGTGCGAGCGTCTAAAGGGACCTGAGGGTCCTTGTTCATGAGTCATTAAAAGCTAGCATGCAGTGCAGCAAGCAATAGGAAGGCAAATAGCACGTTGGCCTTCATCTCAAAGGGATTTGAATAGAGGAGTAAGGATGTCTTGCTGCAGTTGCATAGAGCCTTGGTGAGACCTCACCTGGAGTATTGCACAGAGTTTTGGTTCCCTTATCTAAGGATATACTTGCCATAGAAGGGGTGCAATGGAGGTTCACCAGATTAAGCCCTGGGATGGCAGGATTGTCTTATGAGGAGAGAGTGAGACTGGGTCTGTATTCCCTAGAGTTTAAAAGAATGAGCAGTGACCTCACTGAAACTTACAAAATTCTAACGGGGTATGACAGGGTAGATGTAGATAAGGTGTTTCCCCTGGTTGGTGCGTCTGAAACCAGGGGACATGAACTCGGGGTAAGGGGTAGGCCATTTATGACTGAGATGAGGAGGAATTTCTTCACAGAGGGTGGTGAATCATTGGAATTCTCTCACCCAGAGGGCTGTGGAAGTTCAATCATTGAGCATGTTCAAGACAAAAACCAATAGATTTCTGGAGACAAATGACATCAAGGAATATGGAGATAGTGTGGGAAAGTGGCACTGAGGTACATGATCAGCCATGAACAAACTGGATGGTGGAGCAGGCTCATCAGGCCGAATGGCCTACTCATATTCCTATTAGCGAACCAGATAAGATTTTATGACAATCCAGTAGTTTCATGGATCATTAGAGATTAGACATCAATTAATTTAAATTCCTCCAGCTGCCAGGTTGGGATTTGAATTGCTGTCTATGGACCTCTGGATTACTAGTCCAATAACATTACCACCATGCTACCAGTCCCATAGGAATAACTTTAAATTAAGAATCATAATCAGACAATGTTATTCCCGCCCCGGTTAACTGTGCTAGTCATCACAGAAAGATGATGTTATGTCTAAAGTAGAGACAGCAATTGTGAAACCTGATTGGCAATTGAACTGGTCAGCGTGTTGCTAGAACAAATGTGAGTTTTGCCATGTTGGCGTAAAATATTATGATATACCCTCAAGTAGGGAACGTCTTAATGGAAACTAAAACATTAATAAATCTGGAAAATGCATGCTTAAGTGACACAAAGAGCAAGAAACTAATCATTTTTAGTAATATTTAACATTTTGATCTTCCTGACTGCTATTTTAATGTAGCTGGTTTTGTATTCCTTATGGGTGAAAATGGGAAATATTGTCCTTCAGCTTGGAAAACATTTTAAGTGAAAATCCATACTGAAAATAGTATACCCAATGAACGTTATGGAAATAGTTGTTCAATGTGTGATAATGTGCACTCTGCGAAAAGTGAGAGCGAGCAAAAGTTACGGATTGACTTTGCTGGCTTGAAACAATTGGAGGGAAAGGAAATCTCCAAAATTAAATTGGTAGGTGCAAGGGATCAACTCCCTAATCATTTTACAAAAAGTAATGCACATACAAAGAAATTGTTAGGGGTTCTAAAGAAAAACATTGCACAATGTAATGTTAAGCCCAGAATATGGTAGTTTTTGATTAAATTTGTTTTGAAATTTTGTGTTGTGCGTAACAACTTTCATTTTTATTTAAAGAGAAAGAAGGGGAACTTAATTGTAAATTAATTGCATTTAATTGTATGCAGGTGGTGGGCATTAACTCGGCATTCATTTGAGCTGTAATAAATAGACACAAACTAAGACTGTGGTTGTTGGGTTAGGAGGTGTAATACTTACAATGTGTAGTTCTGTTAATAAAAATAAAATTGTGTAAGAATTGGCTCCAGTTCTATCCTTCTCCAACTGGCTTTCTGGAATAGAAAATCCAGTGGAAGGTTACAAGTTGCAGAAGTTGCAGGGTTATTGTGGGACAGGATAATCCAGTAATTTGAATGAGAATGAGGATTTTAAGTTCAATGCATTTGGGAAAGGGGTAAGGACAAGGGAGACAGGCTAGTGAGGTTTAGTCTGGGGAAGGATATGGTGGCTGAGTTTTAGACAGATCGTGGCGGCTAAAATTGAGTTGGTAAAATACTTGGGCTGTTTTAACTGCTGTTCTGATGACAGGTCATTGACCTGAAATGTTAACTCTCTGTTTCTCTCCGCACACATGCAGTTTGACCTGCTGAGTATTTCCAGCATTTTCTGTTTTTATTTTGAAGTGTAATCGTTCTAAAAAATTTTTTACAGCAATGTTTCCACAAATTATATTTCACAAGTGACTTTGTACCTTAGTTCCTTAAGCGTTAAAGCAATGTTTAAAACAAACATTGCAGACCCAGCTGAAGGACAAAGCTCAAAGTGCAGACAACCAGCAAGGATGAAAAGTGCAGGGCTGAAGCCAAGTCAACTTTTTGTTAGAGGGGGTAGAGGTTAGAGATTGGGGGCAGTTGGATGAATGGTAGATAAATGGCTTGCACTGGCTCCAAAAGGCCTAGAGCCAAACTGTAAAGAAATGGAAGCTGATTTTGTAATGTGCAAATGTTGGTTCCCAACACTTCCGCCTTATACAGCTACCAGCCTTGACAAATGTGGCGCTAAATGCACATCATTTCTGCTGACCTGTGCATTAGTTGTGGGCACACAAACATAAACCTAAAATGACTGGACGTCAGTGCAATACTCAATCTTTTTTAAACCACATTACTCAATTCTTCACAACATTGATTTATTACCACACAGTGTAGAATGCACTACAAATCACAGCTGAACATTACTTACAGCCTCAGTATGGAGCCACTGGGTACATTTGAAACTGATGTTTACTAGCTGCTAAATTAAATGAGTTTATAAGATAAAAAGCAGTCCAAGCCCATGTGCAGCAAGACCTGGACAATATTCAAGCTTGGGCTGACAAATGACAAGTAATATTTGTGTCACACAAGTGCCAGGGAATGACCTTCTCCAACAAGAGAGAATCTAGCCATTTCCCCATGACATTCAGTGGCATTACCATCGCTGAATCCCCCACTATCAACATCCTGGGGGTTACCAGTGATCAGAAACTGAACTGGGAAAGCCATATAAATACTGTAGCTACAAGAGCAAGTCAGAGGCTGGGAATTCTGCGGAGAGTAGCTCCTCCTGACTCCCAAAAGCCTGTCCACTATCTACAAAGCACAAGTTAGGAGTGTGATAGAATACTCTCCACTAGCCTAGATGAGTGCAACTCCAATAACACTCAAGGAGCTCGACACCATCCAGGAGAAAGCAACCCGCTTGACTGGGACTCCATTCACCACTTCCAACATTCACTCCCTCCAATAACAATGCACAGTGGCAGCAGTATGTATCATCTACAAGATGCACTGCAGCAACTCAAAGGCTCCTTCAACAGCACCTTCCAAATCCGCGACCTCTTCCACCTAGAAGGATAACAGCTGCAAATGCATGGTAACACCACCATCTGCAAGTTCCCCTCCAAGCCACATACCATCCAGACTTGGAACTATAACACTATTCTTTTGCTGTTACTGGGTCAACATCCTCCTTTCCCAACAGCACTGTGGGTGTACCTATACCACATGGACTCCTGCTGTTCAAGAAGGCAGATTACCACCACCTGCTCAAAGGCAATTAGGATGGACAATAAATGCTGGCCTAGCCAGTGATGCCCACATTTCTATGAACGAATAAATAAGAAGAAAACTAACCTCAAGATGCACTCACCTCTTTCAGGGGCTCCAATTTCTTCACATGGATTAAAGATGAATGGGAGAACTGAAAAAGAAAAATGACATTACCATCTTGAAAAGAGGCTGCAAGGGGGTAGAAGTTATGCTGTTATATAAAGCTCTGGTAAGATGACACCTGGAGTGCTGAGAACAGATCTGGGCATCACACTTTAGGAAGGATATAACAGTCTTGGAAGGAGTGCAGTGTAGATTTGGCAGAATGATTCCTGGGTTCCAAGAGTCAGGCTACAAGGAGGTTACATAAATTGGGGTTGTATTGCCTGTTATTTAGAAGTTAAGAAGTTAGAAGTGATTTGACCAAGGTTTTCAAGATATTAAGGAGACACATGGGCCAGATAAACTTTTCTGCTGTTAGGGAGTCTAGGGCTAGGGGACGTAGTCTGAAAATTAGAGTCAGACCTTGAAAAAGTGATGTTAGGAAACACTGAGCAGGAAAAGGCGTGCGAGGAGACAGGAGACTATGCTTGGGTGAGACAGAGACCAAGTGAGTAGTGAATTAGGTTCAGGTGGGAATTTGGTGCATGGGGGAAAAACAGATATAGCATATATAGGAATTATTCTAAGTAAATTAAGAAGGTAATTAAGTTGCCTAAATAACATAAGTAACAATAACAGGACAGGATATGTTGCAGCTGTGGAATGTGGGAGCTTTTGGATGCCAAGGCAATCCATGACAAACACATTTGCAGAAAGTGTAAGCAGCTAGAGGAATTCCAGACCGGGATTATTGATTTGGAAGTTGAACTGCAGACAATGCACAACATAAGGGAGGGCGATAAATACCGGGGCACTTTGTTCTGAAGACAGACACATCCCTTAGAATCAGTTTTGGTCAGCAGTGAGGGACAAGAGCATGTGACTGAGAGTGAGGCAGGTAAAGGGACCGAGCAGACAGTCATGGAGGAGCCTCAGACTCATAACTGTCAAACAGGTTTGTGGTGCTCACAACCTGTGTGGACAAAAGCAAGGTGGATGAGCAGGCTGGCCATGGCACCATGGTATAGGAAGCTGTTCAAGCAGGGGGAGCAAACAGGAATGTAGTGGTAAAAACAGCAGACAGCATAGGGAGGGGGATTGACATCGTTCTCTGCAGCAAAGAGCGAGAATCCAGAAGGCTGTGTTGCCTACCTGGTGCCAGGGTTCGGGACATCTGCTCAGGACTGGAGAGGAGGTCCATGTAGGTACCAATGACATAGGCAGGACAAGGAAAGAGGTTTTGAATAGTCAGTATGAGGAGCTAGGTACCAAATTAAGCAGAATCTCAAACGTAATAATCTCTTGATTGTTACCTGAGCTACGTGCAAATTGGTATAGGGAAAATAAGATTCGAGAGAAGAATGCATAGCTCAAAGCCTGTTGTGGGAGAAGAGGGTTCTAGTTCGTGGGGCACTGGCATCAGTACTGGGGAAAGTAGGTGCTGTTGGGACGATCTACACCTGAACCATGCTGGGACCAGTGTTCTAGCAAGCCACATAACTAGGGAAGTAGAGAGGGCTTTGACCTAAACAAGTAGTGGTGAGGGATCAAGCTTGGGTAGATGTAGCAAATCAAGGGGTAGAGTCAAGGCAGCAGAGCAAAATAGTAATATGGGAAATGAGTGTCAGAGAATGGCAGGAAGGGACAGAGAGAAAAAAACCTAAGAATATACCAACAGTCAAGGCTAGATGTTACAATAACAAAAAGACAAAACTAAATGCTCTGTATCTGAACATGCGTAGTATTCATAACAAAGTAAATGAAATGATAGCGCACAATGAAGTAAATAAATATGATCTGATAGCCATTATGGAGACATGGCTGCAGAATGAAAAGGATTGGGCCCAGAATATTGAGAGGTACATGACATTCAAGAAGAATAGAAAGCTTGCTAAAGGTGGACAGGTAGCACTGTTAATCAAGGATGGCATTGGTGCAATAGTTAGAGATGACCTTGGTTCAGGAGATCAAGCAAGATCAAGTAGAATCGGATTGGGTGGAGATGAGGAATAGGGAAAGTCGTCACTAGTGGGGGTGGTCAACAGGCCCCCTTAACAGTAACCACAGGAAGAAATTTTGAGTGCTTGTGATAAAGGGGCAGCAATAATCATCTGCGATTTTAACCTACATATAAACTGGAAAAATCAGATTGGCAGTTGTAGCCTGGATGAGGAGTTCTTAGAATGCTTTTGAGATAGTTTCTTAGAGTAGCATGTTCTGGAACCAACCAGAGAGCAGGTCATATTCGACTTGGTATCGTGTAATGTGACAGGATTAATTAATGACCTCAGAGTAAAGGCACCCCTAGGTAGCAGTGACCACAATATGATTGAATTTTACATTCAGTTTGAAAGGGAGAAGAGTGGATCTAAGACTAGTATTTTAAACTTAAATAAGGGCAACTATGTGGGCATGAAAGCTGAGCTAGCTGAAGTGAACTGGGATACTAAGCTAGAGGATAGATCAATAGAGAAGCAATGGCAGACATTTAAGGGGATATTTCAAAATACTCAGAATAAGCATATTCCCACGATAAACAAAAATTGTAAGGGGAGGGCTCACCATCTGTAATTAACTAAAGTAGTTAAGGAAAGCATCAAACTTAAGGAAAACGCATATAACTGCGCAAAGATGAGTGGCAGGTCAGATGATTGGTTAGAATATAAAGAATGGCAGAGAATGACTGAAAGGTTAGTCAGGAGAAAGAAATTAGACTATGAAAGGAAACTAGCTAGAAATATAAAAATGGATAGCCAGATTTTCTACAGGTATTTAAAAAGGAAAAATGTAAAGTGAGTGTCAGTCCTCCAGAGAGTGAGAATGGGGAGTTAATAGTACATAATAAGGAAATGGCGGATGAAATGAACAAATATTTTGCTTCTGTCTTCACCATCAAGGATACAAAAAATATTCCAGTAATAGCTGTAAATCAGGAGGTAGAAGGGAGAGAGGAACCTGGTGAAATTACAATCGCTAGGAAGCAGTACTGAGCAAACAAATCTCAAGGTCCTGATGGACTTCATCCTAGGGTCTTAAAAGAGGTGTCTCATGAGGTAGTAGATGCGTTGGTGTTAACTTTCCAAAATTCCCTAGATTGTGGAAAGTAGCAAATATAACCCCTTTATTCGAGGGAGGGAGGCAGAAAACAGGAAACTATAACAATAAAAACAGAAAATGCTAGAAAAACTGGCCATACAGACTTGAAATGTTAACTCTGTTTCTCTCTCCACAGATACTGTCAGGCCTGCTGAGTTTTTCCAGCATTTTCTGTCTTTATTTCAGATTTCCAGCATCTTCAGTATTTTGCTTTTATTTAACAGGAAACTATAGGCCAGTTAGCTTGACTTCTATCATGGGGAAGGTGTTAGAAAAATCATTGAGGTGGTAATAGCTGGACACTTGGAAAAACTCAAGGTCATCAGGAAGAGTCAACATGGTTTTGTGAAAGGCAAATCATGTTTAACCAATTTATTGGAGATCTTTGAATTAACATGTGCTGTGGATAAATGGGAGCCTGTAGACGTACTGTACTTGGATTTCCAGCAGGCATTTGATAAGGTGCCACATCAAAGGTTATTGTGGAAAATAAAAGCTCATGATGTAGGGGCATCTACATTGGGGGAGCAAAGGTATGGTAGCTAAATTTGCAGATGGTACAAAGATAAAAAAGAAGATATGTTGTGAAGAGGACATAAGGAGGTTGCAGACAGATATAGAGAGGTTGAGTGAATGGGAAAAAATCTGGCAGATGGAGTATAATGTGGGAAAATGTGAAGTTGTTCACTTTGGCAGGAAGAATAAAAAAGCAAAGTATGACTTAAATGGAAACGACCGCAGAATTCTGAAGTGCAAAGGGATCTAGGTGTTTTAGTGCATGAGTCACAAAAAGTTAGTATGCAGTTACAGCAAGCAATTAAGACGGCTAAAGGAATACGAGCCTTTATTATGAGAGGAATTGATCATAAAAGTATGCTTCAGTTATACAGGGCATTGGTGAGATCACATCTCGAATACTGTGTACAGCATTGGTCTCTTTTTTAAAATTCATTCACAGGGCGCGGGCTTCGCTGGCTGGGCCAGCGTTTATTGCCCATTCCTAGTTGCCCTTGAGAAGGTGGCGGTGAGCTGCCTTCTTGAACCGCTGCAGTCCATATGGTGCAGGTACAGCCACAGTGCTGTTAGGAAGGGAGTTCCAGGATTTTGACCCAGCAACAGTGAAGGAACAGCAATATATTTCCAAGTCAGGATGGTGAATGATTTGATGGGGAACTTCCAGGTGGTGGGGTTCCCATCTATCTGCTGCCCTTGTCCTTCTAGGTGGTAGTGGTGGGTTAGGAAGGTGCTGTCTAAGGAGCCTTGGTGAATTCCTGCAGTGCATCTTGTAGATAGTACACGCTGCTGCTACTGTGCGTCGGTGGTGGAGGGAGTAAATGTTGTGGATGTGGTGCCAATCAAGCGGTCTGCTTTGTCCAGCTTCCTCAGTGTTGTAGGAGCTGCATTCATCCAGGCAAGTGGGGAGTATTCCATCACATGCCTGACTTCTGCCTTGTAAATGGTGGACAGGCTTTGGGGAGTCAGGAGGCGAGTTATTCGTCGCACGATTCCTAGCCTCTGACCTGCTCTTGTAGCCACAGTATTTATATGGCTAGTCCAGTTCAGTTTCTGGTCAATGGTAACCCCCAGGATGTTGATAGTGGGGGATTCAGTGATGGTAATGACATTGAACATCAAGGGACGATAGTTGGATTCTCTCTTGTTGGAGATGGTCATTGCTTGACACTTGTGTGGCGCGCATGTTACTTGCCACTTGTGAGCTCAACCCTGGTTATTGTCCAGGTCTTGCTGCATTTGGACATGGACTGCTTCAGTGTCTGAGTTGTCGCGAATGTCACTGAACATTGTGCAATTATCAACGAACATCCCCACTTTTGACCTTATGATGGAAGGAAGGTCATTGATGAAGCAGCTGAAGATGCTTGGGCCAAGGGCACTACCCTGAGGAACTCCTGCAGTGATGTCCTGGAGCTGAGATGACTGACCTCCAACAACCACAACCATCTTCCTTTGTGCTAGGTATGACTCCAAACAGTGGAGAGTTTTCCCCGATTCCCACTGACTCCAGTTTTGCTAGGGCTCCTTGATGCCACACTCGGTCAAATGCTGCCTTGATGTCAAGGGCAGTCATTCTCACCTCACCTTGGGAGCTCAGCTCTTTTGTCCATGTTTGCACCAAGGTTGTAACGAGGTCAGGAGCTGAGTGGCCCTGGCAGAACCCAAATTGGGCGTCGAGTGAGCAGGTTATTGCTAAGCAAGTGCCACTTGATAGCACTGTTGATGACCCCTTCCATTACTTTACTGATGATCAAGAGTAGGCTGATGGGGCGGTAATTGGCTGGGTTGGATTTGTCCTGCTTTTTGTGTACAGGACATACCTGGGCAATTTTCCACATAGCCAGGTAGATTCCAGTGTTGTAGCTGTACTGGAACAGCTTGGCAAATTGTGGAGCACAAGTCTTCAGTACTATTGACGGAATGTTATCAAGGCCCATAGTCTTTCCAGTATCCAGTGCCTTCAGCCGTCTCTTGATATTACGTGGAATGAATCGAATTGGCTGAAGATTGGCATCTGAGATGCTGGGGACCTCTGGCGGAGGAAGGATGCAATGCATTGGACATGGTTCAGAGGAGGTTTATTAGATTGATATCTGGAATGAGCGGGTTGTCTTATGAGGAAAGGTTGGACATACAGGGCTTGTTTCCACTGGAGTTTAGATGAGTGAGGGGTGCCTTGGTTAAAATATATAAGATCCTGAACAGTCTTGACAAGGTGGATGTGGAAAGGATGTTTCCTCTTGTGGGTGAATCCAGGACTAGGGGGCACTGTTTTAAAATTAGGGATCGCCCTTTTAGGACAAAGATGAGGAGAATATTTTTTCTCTCGGAGGGTTGAGACACTTTGGAATGCTCTGCCTCAGAAGGCAGTGGAGGCGGGGGTCATTGAATATTTTTAGGGTGGAGGTTGATTGATTCCCTTGCCTAACAAGGATCAAAGATTATTCAGGGTAGGTGGGGACGTGGAATTCAAAACACAAACAGATCAGCCATGATCTTAGCGAGCGGCGGAGCAGACTTGAGGGGCCGAATGGCCTACTTCTGCTTGTATGTTCGTATTTACTGTCACACACAAAGGGTGGTGGAAGTTTGGAACTCCCCACCGGAAACACTATCAATTGTAAATCTTCAATCTGAGATTGATATATTATTAACCAAACTTATTAAAGGATATGCAGCAAAGGTAGGTTTTTTGAGTTTGGTCGCGGATCAGGCAGGATCTCACTGAATGGTGCCACAGCTTCTGTTTTTAATTTAGATTTCCAGTATCTGCAGTAATTTGCTTTTATTCCATTTGCCTTCCTAATTATCTGCTATACCTGCATGGTAAGATTTTATGATTCGTGTTCAGGGTTACCCAGATCCTTCTGTACTGCAGCATTCTGCAATCTCTCTCCATTCAAATAATCTTATTTTCTATTCTTCTTGTAATATTGGACAACCTCAGTGCCGCAAACCCCCTCCGCGTGCGCACCCTGCAGCACTGCAATTCCCTCCGCGTGCGCACCCTGCAGCACTGCAATTCCCTCCGCGTGCGCACCCTGCAATTCCCTCTGCGTGCGCACCCTGCAGCACTGCAATTCCCTCCGCGTGCGCACCCTGCAGCACTGCAATTCCCTCCGCGTGCGCACCCTGCAGCACTGCAATTCCCTCCGCGTGCGCACCCTGCAGCACTGCAATTCCCTCCGCGTGCGCACCCTGCAATTCCCTCTGCGTGCGCACCCTGCAGCACTGCAATTCCCTCCGTGTGCGCACCCTGCAGCACTGCAATTCCCTCCGCGTGCGCACCCTGCAGCACTGCAATTCCCTCCGCGTGCGCACCCTGCAGCACTGCAATTCCCTCCGCGTGCGCACCCTGCAGCACTGCAATTCCCTCCGCGTGCGCACCCTGCAGCACTGCAATTCCCTCCGCGTGCACACCCTGCAGCGCTGCAACCCCCGTGTGTGCAAACTGTATCGCCGTAACCGTCTTCATGCTTGCAAATTACAGCGTTGCAATCTCCTCCACGTGTGCAAACTGCAGAGTCGCAACACACTCCGCACGTACAAACTACAAAATCGCCCCTCCGTGCTCACAAACTAGAGCTGCCTCCTCCACTCATACAAACTATAAAATCTCACCCTCCTCACGCACAATACAGAGCCCACCCAATAAACACACTACAGTGCTTACACCTTGCACTGTGAGATTCACACTACTGAGTTACCTGTGCTTTAAAGAGCTCTGTACAGTTCTCAATAACGATGAAATTCTGTGCGTAGCTTCCCGACCATCCATCATGTACTTCACGGTTATTTTCAAAGTATACAATATTCTGCTCATCCTGCAGAGAATTGAAATATATAAATTGAAGGTTTCAATGTTTCATTGTAAAATGGGGAATGGTTAGGAAAGGGGGAAGGCGGCAGGGCAGAAAGGAGGTTTGGAATTTGGACAAGGATGGGGATGAAATCGGGGGAGCGACAGGGAAGGGGGAATGAACGCCTTCCTGCTAAGGGATAGTCATAGACAGCCATACATTACTTCTGCTGCTGATGTACTATCCAGATAAAGACCTATAGAACACAGTTCAAACTAATTCACTGAGATTTTGAGATTAAGGCCTGCATTTACATAGCATCTTTCGTGGCCTCTGGATATTCTGTGCTTTATAGCTAACTAAACAATGACAACGTTTCATAATGTTTTATGTAAGAAATGCAGCAGCCATTTTGCACACAATAAGTTCCCATGAACAGCTAACGTGATAATGACTTGACAATCTGTCTTTTGGTAATGTTTGTTCAGGGATAAATATTGACCAGGACACCGGGGAGAACGTCCTTGCTCTTCTTCATAATAGTGTCATGGGGTCTTTTATGTCCACTACGGAGGGCAGATTGGGCCTTGGTTTAATGTCTTCAACTAAAAGATAGCATCTCTGACAGTGCAGCACTGACTTTATGCTCAAGGCTCTAGAGCGGAATATGAACTCACAAATCTCTAACACACAGGCAAGAGCGCTCCAACTGAACCAACACTGTTAAGAGGTGTAATAAGATGCAATATAAATGCAGCCTGTCTTTGATTTGTAACTTCACATGCCTTTGATGCTATCTGGGACCATGAGCATGGTCAGCAGCTGTGCAAAACAGGACTGCTTCCTTGTAGGTCCTTGAGGCACGAATTTCACTTGTCTCCCCTTACATATCAGATTGAGTGCTGATCTGATTTAGATGTTTGAAATATTCAGGGATTTGATGAGGTGGACACAGAGAAACTATTTCCTCTGTCGGGGAAATCAAGAACAAAGGACATAATTTTAAAAGTAGAGCTCAGCCATTCAGGACTGAATGCAGCAAGCACTTGTTACACAAAAGCTAATGGAAACTTGTAACGTTTTCTCTGTGCTCTCCTTCCCCACCATCTCTCATATGGCTGGAGATGTTATGGGACAAATGGTGCCATTTCAAGACTGAATTGGTTTCTTTTTGTTATGTAAAGGTATCTAGGGATATGGAGAAAAGGTGGGAAAATGGAGTTAAGATGTAGATCAGTCATGAGCTAACAGCGGCGGAGCAGGCTCGAAAGGCTCAATGGCCAACTTCTGTTCCTGTGCTCCTCCCATCCACAGATTTTCCCTTTTCTACCTTTTCAAAAAAATTCAACTAGGTTAGTCAGAGATGACCTACCATTAAAAAAAACCATGCTGGCTCTCTTTGATCAGCTCTTATTCCAAGTGCTCAGTCGCTCTATCCCTAATGGTAGATTCTAGTAACTTTCCCTGACAACTGACAATAGGGAGAGCAAGGCAGGTTGTATTATCATGAGCACTGTAACTCTGGCACCAACAATCTACCAAATTCAGGCATATGGCTAATTTAGCTGAAAAAGAACACATTTCACATTATCGCAGCGGTACAGGTAAATATGGCTCCGGGACAACCCTGTGTCATTACAGGTCCTGTGGGCACAACCCTCACCCTGCCAGACTTGCTGATCCCCATGTCTGTGGAGTAAATGAAAGGGAACATTGACTAAGGTGGGATTCAATGCAGTTCCCTCTTCATGTTACTTTCCAGAAAATGCAAGATACTGATACCTGGAGGCAGTGTTCCAGCCAAGTAAAACAGCCTTATTAAATTACAACTAACATCCCAAATTGCAACCCCCACCCCCCCCACCCCCACTCTTCCTCTGTTGAAGACCTTTGCCTTCGCACAGCACTTTTCATTGTAACATAAACAAAATGTGTGTGGTTGCAAAGGGCAGACCAACATTCTGTTGTGCATTAGTCTTGAGACCATCCAGCAAATTGGAATTGTAGTCCATGGCAAAAGGTTGGCGAATGGCACTGCAATATAGAACTTCTCAGTCTAAACTACTGCAAATTAGACTTACTGGCATGTTGAAGACTTCGTTGTAGCAGTGTGAATACCTGAGGTACCAGGAGATGTTAACAATCGATGAGGAATCACACGTGTTCCCATCAAGAACTAGATGCAAGAACGACAAAAGAAAGCATGAGCAACACTGGTCAGCAACATTCTGTATTCCTAGACAATTTTACAGTAGGTCTTAGGCTCTGAAGGAGCAGTGTAAGAAATCCACAACCTGACAGCGCTGTTCTTCCTTGTTACTGCATTTTATGTCACTGGTCCTTTTGGAAAGACAATAGAAACAGACTACTGTACTCAGCTCATTTGACCTGTGTAATCTGGAGCCAATAAAACTCAGAAGGCAGTGCCCATCTGGTTTATACACCATCAATATAAAAATGCAGAGGATCTCCTATTCACACCCAGTGGGACATATTAACCACAAACACAAACAGGTTTTGAGTCATACTGTGGGCAGTTGCTGGGAGAAATACCATTAACTGAACCCACAGAGAGAAGTACAAGCTTAAAGAGGAGGCAGGCCAATAGCAGAAGATGCCTCTGAGCAACCCCTAAAATTGTCTCTCTGGTGGAGAAAGCGGCTTACTGCACATGGGAGGAATTTGCAATGTGTGCGCAAACAGTAAGGGATGTGACCATTTTACTCTAAATTCAACTGCACTTCAGCATGAAGATTGATTAGATCACCAATCACAAGTATAACTGAGCATAGGATCATGGATATTGAAAAAGGAAATGACATTGCAAGATATCAATCATCTCCACTGGCCCAAGAAAATACTTTCGTTGGTAGTACCAATGATTCTTCAGGTATGAACAAGAGCAAATAATTGTTAGCATCAGAAACACATCCTCACTTTATTCAAACTTCCCTCCTTTCCTTCCACCTTCTGCTATAACACACTGAAGTCAAAAGGGAGAATATTTCCTCAGTTTGTTATTTGTGGCGAAATCATAAGCCTGTTTAGCATATACAAGGTCGCAACTGCATGACAAATATTGTAAAAAGACAACCGTCACGAAAACATTCAGAGTAAATGGGCTGATTTCTCATTCAGTAGAACGAAGTGGATTCTGAGCCAGGAAAAGGCTGGGATTCCATAGAACACTACAGCACAGAAAACAGGCCATTCGGCCCTTCTAGTCTGCGCCGAAATATTATTCCGCTAGTCCCATTGACCTGCACCTAGCCCATAACCCTTCAGACCTCTCCCACCCATGTATCTATCTAATTTATTCTTAAAACTTAAGAGTGAGCCCGCATTTACCACGTCAGATGGTAGCTCATTCCACACTCTCACCACTCTCTGAGTGAAGAAGTTCCCCCTAAGGTTCCCCCTAAACCTTTCCCCTTTCACCCTAAAGCCATGTCCTCTCGTGTTTATTTCTCCTAACCTAAGTGGAAAGAGCCTACTCGCATTTACTCTGTCTATACCCCTCACAATTCATAGGATAGTGAGTGGCCATTTCTACATTATCTAGTTAGCAGCTTTGCAACACAGTGCATCAATAAACCTCAAGGAATTGTTCAAACACATGTCTGGTTAGGACACAACTAGAGTTTTACATCCAATTCTGGTCACCACACTTTAACAAGAATGTGATGGTCTTTGGGAGGGTGCAGAGGAGATTTACTAGAATGGTTATCAGGTTCAGGGATTTTAGTTGCAATGTTAGGTTGGAGAAGCTGAGTTTGTTCTTGAAGAAAAGGAAATTAAGGGGAGATTTGATAGTGGTGTACAAAATCATGACGGGTTTAGATAAGGTAGAGAAAGAAAAGCTGTTCCCATGAGCTGATGGAAGCGCAGCAACCATGGGCCAGAGGTTTAAGGTTTTGGGCAGGAGAATGTGGACAAAAACTTTTTTTTACACAGCAAGTGGTAATGACCTGGAATGCGTTGTCCACAAGGGTGGCAGAGCAGAGCCAATTAACGATTTCAAAGAAAATTGAATGGACGGCACCAAGACAACATAAATCCAGGTTATCATCAAGACCGTGTAAATCCAGGCTATCACTAAAACTGTGTAAATCCAGATTCTATAAATCAACATTTTTACCAATATTGTCCAAATCAATTCCCAAAGTTTCCGCTTCTGGTCAGTCAGCATTTGTAAAGAGAAAAGATAAGTTGGGATGCCTTGGATGTCATGATCTGATGAAGGGGGTGCATATGAAACTGCTGGAAAATGGGATTAGAACAGTTAGGTACTTGTTTGACTGGCGCAGACTCAATGGGCCGAAGGGCATTTTTCTATGCTGTAAACCTCTATGACACTTGAGGGAAATAAAGTTGCAGGGTCACAGCGAGGGCATGGGACTGATGGGATTACTCCAGAGATCTGGCATGGACTTGAGCTGAAAGGCCTCCTCTGTCATTATGGCTCTATGGCGACACCTAGATTTCTGGTCACTGAGGGAGATGCTGACTTCCCCCTCTCAGAAACAAAATATCATCCAATCACTTGTGCACCACCTAGTGGATAATTGTGGATCAGCCTTCCTAGGGAATTTAACAGCATTCAAATCAATCCATGCCTGCATCATCATACTCCTGTCGCCTTCCACACACATCTTACATACGACCCATGTAAAAGCTATTACTTACATCTTAAAGAAATAGTGCTGCCATTGAAAAGTGTCTTCCTGAATGTAAAATTAAAATTTTTCTGAAGAAAAACAAAAAGATAAGGTTAATTTTATGTGAACAGTGAAATATGAGCACTGAAAGATGTTTTCAATCACAGCCCAAGCTAGTATAAAAATTAATTTTGGAATATCTAACAATTTAATTCTGGGAAAACACAGCCACATTTTGCAAATCTTGGCAATTGTGAATAAAAATTGCCTTTTATGGCCCCTCCCAAAATCTAACTTCCTCCAGTTCTATGCCCCACCAGCACCCAAACTCACCATTCCTCTAACTCCGGTCTCATCTTGATTCCCCCTCTCACTTCACCCTGTGGATTGCACTGTGTATTCAGGAGCCTCAGCTTCACATTCTGAAGCTTCACCTGCCCCTATCTCGCCACGTCCCCCTCCCTCTTTAAGCCTTCTTTAAAATCACTCATACAGATCATGGCAAATTAGATGATATATTGTTTTATGTGAGCAAGATGTTATACAATGCAATATGTGATGCATTGTTAGGGCCACTGATTCACGGTGGCTGATGCAGTTTTTTAAAAACATTATTTTGTGACACATTGTAATGAAGAATGCATATTGTGGTGATCCATCTAGCAGCTACAGAGGTAGTGTAGGTAAGGGATGGATCCCAACTGATCCAAATGTCAAGCAATTAGTCAAGTGGAGGGGTGGTGTGGTGGAGAATGGGAATAGAGTTCTGAGCTGGCAGACTTAAGGTTCATCCACCGCTATGAATGATAAAAAATAGGGTCACAGCCAAAGTCAGAAGTAGGTTGGCCTGGCAGCCCCAAACATCAAGCAGAATGGGGTGTGTCAACTCAAAAATTAACAGAATGGAAACAGGTTTAAAAAAATACCAAGGTAGTGAAAAGGCTGGGAGACACAACAGTGTTTCCTTGTTTTGTCTGGGAGGCCTTCAAAGTAATAAGTACCACAAAACAATTCTAAGGGCTGAATTTTACGGTCCATCGCGGTGGGGGCAGGGCTGTAAAATGCGGCGAGCCATTCAAAAGCCCATTGACTTCAGCAGGGCTGTAAAATCCGGCCAGTGTAAAATTCCGCCCATAGTTTTCTAGCAATTCTAAAATCTGTCCAGGCAAGAGTCATAACACAGGAAGTGCACACAGATACACGACTTATTTAAATAACGTAATGCTCATATTATAGAACAGCGCAACTCTCCAACTAAATGCGAGCAATACCGAGGAAGATTTGATAGGATGTTACTGTTTCTTGGAGTACTCATTTGAAGAAATGCTGAACAAAACTTTCAACAAGGATAATGAATCTGCCACACACACACACCCATTCTGTGGTTTCCAGGTACACGTACAGATCACATTGTATTAATAGCAGTTACTGAGGGGAGATGGTAGGATAGTGGTAATATCACTGAATTAGTAAACCAGGGGCCCAGGCTAATTTGCTGGTGACATGGGCTTCAAATCTCACCATGGTAGCTGGTAGAATTTAAATTCAATTAATAAATCTGGAATACAAAGCTAGTCTCAGTAATGGTGGCCACGAAACTATTATTGATTAAAAACCCACCTGGTTCACTAATGCCCTTTAGGGAAGGAAATCTGCCGTCCAGACCCACAGCAACATAGACTCAACTGGGGTGCACAACAAATGCTGCCATTGTCAGTGACACCCACATCCCAAGAAAGAATATTAAAAAAACGTTGCTAGGCTTCAATATCACATTGGAATTATACTGAGGTGTACAAACAGAAATGATGATAATGGAAACTTTAGGAAAAAAAGGTTGAGTGAGGTATCCTATTGATCACCAGCATGAAACGCAGTGTAGAAAAATGTCAGCTGTCTGGTGATGGAAAATGGCAGATTTTGCAGAAAATGAATCTCTCCATTGAACTCAGTGCATCTCAAAGAGAGAGAGACAGCCTTGGGACAGAGTTTCAACTAATTCTGTGGAGAGTTGGACATCAAGATGTGGTATTAAAAAGTAGAAACAAGGTACAGAGGACTGGTAGAGACAGAGTTAGAAGTAACACAGAAGTATGTGGGATATTAAAAAATACAAAAAGTGGCCTAAGTTAGGTTTGGAGTTCCTAATAACTGAAATCTGGCTCAAAAAGCAGGAGGATGCTTAATATTCTTGGGAACAAGTTCCTCAGGAAGGATATGGTGGGAAAAAGAGGGATAGCAGTTTTGATTAACAGGTTATAGTGCTAGAGAAGAGGACATCCTTGAGGGGATCAAAGTCAGAAATGATTTAGTTACAGTTAAGAAACAATAAAGGGGTCATTACGTTATTGGCTGTATTTTATAGGCCAAATAGTGGCAACCAGATGGAGCATTTTTGCAAAACGCATTGCTGAGAACTATAGAGTAGTGATAATGGGAAACTTTTACTCCAATATTGAATGGACAGTGATTGTGTTAAGAGCAGAGAGTGAAGGAATTTCTGAAGTGTGTTCAGGAGAATTTTCTTTATCAGTATGTTTCCTGCCCAATGAGGAAGGCATTGTTGGATTTAAGCCTGGGGAATGAAATGGGTCAAGTGGAAAATATCAGAGTTGGAGAGCATCTCAGGAATAGTGATCATAATATCGTAACATTTAGATTAGTTACATAGAAGGAAAAGGAGCAACTTAGAATAAAAATAATTAACTGAAGGAGCGTTAATTTCAGCTAACTGAAGAAGCTTCTAACCCAGAAAAGTTGGAGTCAAAGACTGGCAATAAGAAATGTAATGGAGCAATGGGCACCCTTTAAAGAGGTAATGATTTGGGTACTGTCTAGATACATTGCTTTAAGAGTGAAAGTGGTGGCAAAGCCTGAGACCGAAGGAGTTAGACAGCAGGACAAAGCAGAAAATAGCTTGATAACAGAAGGGAGAATCAAGCTGAATATTAAATGTACAGAGGGGAACTGCAAAAGAAATAAGAGGGGCAAAGAGACAGTATAAGAATAGATTGGTAGTTAACAGAAAAGGGAATCCAAACATCTTCTACAGACATATTAACAGTAAAAAGATCATCAGCGAAGCATTGGGGCCAATTAGGGACCAAAATGGAGATCTATTGGTGGATGCAGAAGACATGACTGACATACTAAATGAGTATTTTGTTGTTTATTAAGATAACTTTTCCAAAACAGTTTGCTGGGATACAGGGTGAGATAAAAATAGATGAAGAGCTATCAGAAAGGCTGGCAATGCTTTAAGTGGCTACGTCACCCGATCCAGATGGGATGCATCCTAGGCTGCTGAGGGGAGTACGGGTGCATGGCAGAAGTGTTGGCCACAATCTTATAATTCTCCTTAGGTACAGGGATGGTGCAGAAGGACGGGAAGATTGCAAATGGTATACCCTTATTCAGAAAAATGAAGAAAGATAAACCTGACAATTATAGGAAGGTCTGTTGTCAGTGGTGGGGCAGCTTTTAGGAACAATAATCCGGAAGAAAATTGACAGCCACTTAGATAAACATGGACAAATACAAGAGAGTCAGCATGGATCTGACGATTGGGATTCTTTTTTGATGAAGTAACAGAGGGTGGATGAGTGCAGTTCGGTTCATGTTGTGTATACAGACTTCGAAACGGTGACTGAACTGCCACATATTAAGCTTGTTAACAAAATTCTGACCAGGGATAAAAGGGGCATAAAGAATGGATACAAAATTGACCAAGGGACAGAAAACAAAGAGTTGAGATGAATTAATGTTTTTCAAACTGGAGGAAGATATACAGTGCAGTTCCCCAAGGTTCAGAAGTAGGACAGGCATTACTTCTAACATAAATGACTTAGACTTGTGGGTACGGGCACAATTTCGATATTTGCAGATGACATGAATCTTGAAAGTGCAGTAAACAGTGAAGAAGATAGTAATAGACTTCAAGATAGGGATGCTCTGGTGGAATGGGTGAACTCACAGTAAATGAAATTCAACACAGAAAAGTGTGAAGTAATACATTTTGGAAGGAAGAGCGAGGGAGGACAATAAATATTAATTGGTAAAATTTAAGGGGGTGCAAGGAGAGAGACTTGGGGTACTTGTGCACAATTCTTTGAAGCTGGTGGTACAGGTTAACAAAGCAGTTAATAAAGCATATAGGATACTGGACTTTATAAACAGAATCACAAGTACACAAAAGTCAGGACATTATGCTAAATCTATACAACAATAGCTTGGTCCCAATGGAAAAGATGTCTAATTTTGGACACCACACTTCAGGAAAGACGTGAAGGTTTAGGATAAGGTCTTGTGGTTCAGGTAGTAGCACGCCTGCCTTTGATCCAGAATGTGGCAGGTTCGAGTCTAACTCCAGGACTTCTGGGACATGGCCCCGTAGAGGGCTCTCTATCCAGAAGTACTCCCTTGTAGGATTGCAGAAAACAAGTGTAACGTGTGACAATATGGTTACCCTCTGATGTTCTTGGAGTCTGAACCACATGACTAGTAGAAGAATGAAGTGGCTGTGTGCCTGCCAAACAGGAAACAAGGTTTAGTCTTGGAGTTGTAGCTTCCTGCCATAAGTATTTGGTGAGCTGCATGCCCCTCAGTTGGATATTGAAGGAGGTTTGGATCTTCTATTAAGAGTTCCTAGGTCAAATTTTCAAGATGATCTGATAAATGCCAATGAGACATGGTGAGACTTTTGATAGATTTCAGAAAACAGATGGTCATTCCATGTAATATCATTGACTTTAACAAACTGCATTAAAGATTGATAAAATTGAATCTTGGAATCCCTGGATCAGCGCTAGCATTTAAATTTCTGGATTAGTCAAGGTGGGCTCCTGGTTATAACCCATATCCGATTCTCGAAGAGGGAGGCCCTGTTGAATCAGGTGTTTGCTGCCTTGAAAAAAAATCCTGGGGTCATTTCCTTTAGCTTTCATGGAACAAACGGAGCATTCCATAGTGATACAAAGAATAGAGGATGCAATGATTGCTAGGTTTTAAAATGGTCCAGATACAAGCGTCATTATAACGCAAGAGTTGAACACAGGCAGAATGAGGATGAAAGGCACTTTTAACAGATCTGGCTATTACAAAAGACAAAATTGTAACAGCAATAATTGGCGAATGAATCTCAAAAAATGCCTAAGAAGCAGTTAATAGGTGCTTCAGATGTTTCTAGAAGAATCATTACGTGGCGAACTGTCCAAAGTGGAGAAGCATGGTCTCCAAAATGTCACATGATGCAGGGAACTCAGAGGAAGATAATCTTCCACTTGCATATGAGACCTCGCAGCTATATAAGTTTTTCAAGTTGGACAGCCAAGTCACAGCATGGTGTTTTTAGATGGATTGCCCTGAACGTTGCAGCAGATTTTCGTGGGCCACATTCATACACAAAATAGTGAACAGTCTGATCCGGGTGACCGCAGTCATCTGCTAGGCTCTCCTTGAAATTCCATTTGTGGAGGACTTGGAATGCTCCATGAACGGGGCCTCCCTCTTCGAGAATCCTTGCGTGGAGAGTGCAGATCCTGTTGAATGTGGACCACAGTTTGAGGGAATTCAAACCCTGGAGGCTCTACCATTGGATCACTCATGACCTTTGTTGGCAATATTGGTATCAACCCAGAGGTTGCACCATTTATCCTTTTTGTTAAAATCTGCATTGCTCAAAACATTCACAGAGCTCCAGAAAACTTTGTGTCATTTGAACTGCATAATCAGCAGGATATGAAGGTTTTCATGGGTTGGCAGTTCTGGGTTGGCTTCAATGAGATCAAACTCTTTCAGCAATTTTGCTTTCTGGCACACAGCAGGAAGTGGTATGTTAGATTTGAGAGCCATTGTAGAAGTGTTGATTTCAGAATACCACTGGCACTGATGTGCTGAGGGCAGTGTCCAAGTGTTTTGTGTAGTTGTTCTCTGCCCAAAGGAGCAGTATTCTGCTGAAGAGTACACAAGGTAAGCAGTATGAAGAGTGAATACATTGGAATCCCAGCTGGAACATGTTTACTCTGGTCTTGGCATTTTCTGGGACCCTTTGCTGCAAAAGGATACTTGGAGTTTGTTGTTAGCCAGCCAGTTGTTGAGGTGGAAAACAGTGACTGTGGTCTTAGTTAGGTTTGGGTGGAGATGCTGGAAGATGAAATATTGCACCATCATCTTTAAGTCCTGGGACAAGGTGCTGCTGAGATAAAGGTTGGTTTCTTTGGTAGCAAGGGTCAGATCAATGACATAGGCATAGACAATGACATTCCTAGCGGTGGGAGGCATATCATCCACACAGATACTGAAGAGGATTTTTAAGCCTTGGAGAAGTCCATAATTCAGGGACCTTGTGGGGCTTGTTTGGTCTCTGAGTGAAACCCTGTATCTTCAATTGGGAATTACAACTTTCACACGGTTCACCCTGTTTTAAAGTAATACAATCACTTTTTTGACATATGTAGTTCAACTTTTACTCATCTTGTAGAATTGGGAGAACTCTCTCGCATTTACCAATTAAATGTAGAAGGCATGTTGTGAAAAAAATGTGACTGTCGTGAACCAAAAAGTGTAATGCTGATGCGCTTGTTCTCCAAGAGACACACATTGATGATGAAGATAATGAAGAATCCAAACAAATTATATTGGTCAGGAGTTTTAGTCTTGTGATGAATGCATTAGTCATGGTCTCTAACTGTGCAGAGCTAGATAATTTTTGCACTTCAACAGTGTGATTAACAGATTGGTTGACATGTTATCATGTTTAAGTAGTGAGGTTAAGGAACATTAAAGTAATACTTGCTTTAGGTTTGACGATGAGAACACATTGAACTCACGAAAGAGTTGCATTCTATGTAATATAGCAGGAATAAGCCATATACAAGTACTGATGTAGTACCTGGTGAGATACTTACGCCGTTGAGTAAATCTTCCATGAAAAAGGTACAAATGAAACTTGACAGGGAGCATAATGAAGCAATTATTTTTGGAAAATCAATGGATCTGCATTTTTCCAGTCTGGACATTGTCTCACCTTAATAAAACCACATTTTCTTCAGTAATAAGAATCAGAGGGAAGAAATAAGGCAAGTTGTCTTAAGTTACATAGAAACATAGAAATAGGGACAGGACTAGGTCATTCAGCCCTTCAAGTATGCTCTGCCATTCAATACGATCACGGCTGATCCTCTACCTCAATGCCATACTCCCGTTCTCTCCCCATACCCCTCGACACCTTTAGAGTCTAGAAATCTATTTCCTCTTTAAATATATTCAGTGACTTGGCCTCCACAGTCTTCTGTGGTACAGAATCCCATAGGTTCACCAACCTGTGAGTGAAGACGTTTCTCCTCATCTGTCCTAAATGGCCTACCCCGCATCCTGAGACTGTGACCCCTAGTTCCAGACGCCCCCACCGACAGGAAACACCATCCCTGCATCCAGTCTGCCCATCCCTGTCAGAATTTTATACGTTTCAATGAGATCCCCTTTCAATCTTCTAAACTCCAGTGAATCCAGTCAGCCCAATCTCTCCTCATACGACAATCCTGCCATTCCAGGAATTAGTCTGGTGAACCTTCACTATCACTCCCTCTATGGCAAGTATATCCTTTCTTAGGTAAGGAGACAAAAACTACACACAATGCTCCAGGTGTGGATGCACCAAGGTCTTGTGCAGCATAAGACATCATTGCTTCTGTACTCAAGTCCTCTCGCAATGAAGGCCAACATACCATTCGCCTGCTTAACTGCGTGCTCCACCTGCATGCTTGCTTACAGCGATTGATGTACAAGAACACCCAGGTTCCTTTGATTTTGGGAAATCAGCATTTCCCAATCGATCACTATTTAAATAATACTCTGCCATTGTTTTTCCAGTCAAAGTGGATAAATTCACACATTCATTTTATACTGCATCTCCCCACTCATTCAACTTGTCTAAATCACCTTGAAGCTTCTTAACATCCTCTTCACCACGCTCATTCCCACCAAGTTTCAAGTCAGCAGGCTTGGAAATATTACATTTGGTTCCCTCATCCAAATCATTGATATGTATTGTGAATAGCTGGGCCCAAGCACTGATCCCTATGGTAGCCCATTAGTCAGCACCTGCCACTTCAAAAAAAGATCCATTTATTCCTATTCTTTGGTTCTTGTCTGCTAACCAATTCTCAATCCATGCGAATATATTATCCCCAATTTCATGTGCTTTAATTTTGCACACTAACCTCTTATGTAGGGCTTTGTCAAAAGCTTGGAAAATCTAAATACAACACATCCATTGGTGTTCCCTTATTTATCTTGGTCGTCAAAAAAACTCCAGTAGGTTTGTCAAACATGATTTCCCTTTCATAAATCCATGCTGACTTGTCTAATCCCATTGATGTTTTCTAAGCATCCTGTTATCACATCCTTTCTAATATACTCCAGCATTTTCCCGGCGACTGATGTTAGGCTAACTGGTCTGTAATTGCCTGTTTACTCCCTCCCATTTTTATAAATACTGGGGTTACATTTGCCACCCTTCAATCTGTCAGGAGCTTTCCAGAATCTACAGAATTTTGGAAGATGACAACCAACGCGTCCACAATTTTCATGCCACTTCCTTTAGTACCCTGGGATGTAGATCTCTCTCTCCCCCACTCCACCCGCTCTTTCCCCCACTCCCCTCTCCCTCACTCTCTCCTCTCCACTCCTCCCTCCCTTGAACGACCCCCACCCTTCCCCACCTCTCTCTCCCCCACTACCCTCTCCCTGCTAACCCCTCCCTTTCACACTCTCCCCCGCTCCCCCCTCGCACTCTCCCCCGCTCCCCCCTCGCACTCTCCCCCGCTCCCCCCTCGCACTCTCCCCCGCTCCCCCCTCGCACTCTCCCCCGCTCCCCCCTCGCACTCTCCCCCGCTCCCCCCTCGCACTCTCCCCCGCTCCCCCCTCGCACTCTCCCCCGCTCCCCCCTCGCACTCTCCCCCGCTCCCCCCTCGCACTCTCCCCCGCTCCCCCCTCGCACTCTCCCCCGCTCCCCCCTCGCACTCTCCCCCGCTCCCCCCTCGCACTCTCCCCCGCTCCCCCCTCGCACTCTCCCCCGCTCCCCCCTCGCTCTCTCCCCCGCTCCCCCCTCGCTCTCTCCCCCGCTCCCCCCTCGCTCTCTCCCCCCTCGGCCCCGCTCTCTCCCCCCCTCGGCCCCGCTCTCTCCCCCCCTCGGCCCCGCTCTCTCCCCCCCTCGGCCCCGCTCTCTCCCCCCCTCGGCCCCGCTCTCTCCCCCCCTCGGCCCCGCTCTCTCCCCCCCTCGGCCCCGCTCTCTCCCCCCCTCGGCCCCGCTCTCTCCCCCCCTCGGCCCCGCTCTCTCCCCCCCCTCGGCCCCGCTCTCTCCCCCCCTCGGCCCCGCTCTCTCCCCCCTCGGCCCCGCTCTCTCCCCGCCTCGGCCCCGCTCTCTCCCCCCTCGGCCCCGCTCCTCTCCCCCCCTCGGCCCCGCTCTCTCCCCCCCTCGGCCCCGCTCTCTCCCCCCCTCGGCCCCGCTCTCTCCCCCCCTCGGCCCCGCTCTCTCCCCCCCTCGGCCCCGCTCTCCCCCCCTCGGCCCCGCTCTCTCCCCCCTCGGCCCCGCTCTCTCCCCCCTCGGCCCCGCTCTCTCCCCCCCTCGGCCCCGCTCTCTCCCCCCCTCGGCCCCGCTCTCTCCCCCCCTCGGCCCCGCTCTCTCCCCCCTCGGCCCCGCTCTCTCCCCCCCTCGGCCCCGCTCTCTCCCCCCTCGGCCCCGCTCTCTCCCCCCCTTGGCCCCGCTCTCTCCCTAGCTCCCTCTCGCCCACGCTCTCCCCTAGCTCCCTCTCGCCCACGCTCTCCCCTAGCTCCCTCTCGCCCACGCTCTCCCCCTAGCTCCCTCTCGCCCACGCTCTCCCCCTAGCTCCCTCTCGCCCACGCTCTCCCCCTAGCTCCCTCTCGCCCACGCTCTCCCCCTAGCTCTCTCTCGCACACTCTCCCCCTAGCTCTCTCTCGCACACTCTCCCCCCTCTCTCACACTCTCCCCCTCTCTCTCTCGCACACTCTCCCCCTCTCTCTCTCGCACACTCTCCACTCTCCCCCCTCTCTCTCTCTCGCACACTCTCCCCCTCTCTCTCTCTCTCGCACACTCTCCCCCCTCTCTCTCTCTCGCACACTCTCCCCCCCTCTCTCTCTCTCGCACACTCTCCCCCCTCTCTCTCTCTCGCACACTCTCCCCCCTCTCTCTCTCTCGCACACTCTCCCCCCTCTCTCTCTCTCGCACACTCTCCCCCCTCTCTCTCTCTCGCCCACTCTCCCCCCCTCTCTCTCTCCCACTCTCCCCCCCTCTCTCTCTCCCACTCTCCCCCCCTCTCTCTCTCCCACTCTCCCACCTCTCTCTCCCACTCTCCCCCCTCTCTCTCCCACTCTCCCCCCTCTCTCTCCC